>NC_084483.1:8520000-8832500 GCF_030035675.1 Rhineura floridana | reverse complement strand
ACACTGAGGACTATAAGAGAAGATGAAGAGTTCTTAGACAGAACGTTGGAACAACAGCAGCAAAGAGACGTGGAGGTGGGGGAGCAACAGCATGTGGTAGCAGAAGAGGAGACTGCTTTGGAGAGGAACAACGAAGTGGAGGAAACTCCGTGGGAAAGGGTGACAGGAGCAGAAGAGCTAGAAGACACGCTTCACCAGTGGAGCTATGGAATCGCTTTCAACTACTCGAGGATGAGACTGGAGGACAACCTGTGGTGGAAGAATTACAGGAGACCCCATGAGACGAGCAAGAGGCTGAAGCTCAATCAAGCAGGGACAATGAAACCACACCCCACAACAAGATGAGAAGAGTACTAGTAGTGGGAGACTCCCTACTGCGTGAGATCGAAACCTAAGTATGCCGAGAAGATCCGTGGACTCGCCAGGTATGCTATCTACCAGGAGGACGGACTAGAGATGTGACGGAAAGGTTGCCATCACCCATCAAGCCCACCGAGAGGTATCCCTTTCTTCTCATCCATGTGGGAACAAATGATACTGCCAAACGGAGCTATGAAGAAATCACATCAAACTTTGAAGCTATGGTAAGGTAACTCAAGGACTTTGGGGCCCAGATAATTGTTTCATCCATCCTTCCAGTACTTAGAAGAGGAGTAGAAAGGGAAAGAAAAATACTCCATGTGAATGAATGGCTATGAAGGTGGTGCAGATGTGAGAGATTTGGATTCTGGGACCATGGGCTATGGTTCCTGGAAGATGGACTGCTCACAAGTGATGGGTTGCATCTCACAAGGACTGGGAAGAATGTGTTTGGCCATAGCGTGGAGAAGTTCATCAGGAGGGCTTTAAACTGAATCCTAAGGGGGAGGGAGATGTAAACTTGGTGGTAATGACTGATGAAGGCTTATGCACAGTAGCCGGACCAGAGAGATCGGCTCTAATAGGGCCCGGTAACAGTCCTCAGAAAAATGTAGCAAGGAAACCAAGCCATAAATCACATGGTCTTCGATGTCTGTATACTTATGTGCAGAGCCTGGGAAACAAGCAGGACGAACTTGAACTCTTAATACAAGAGGGCTATTACAACTTGATAGGTGTAACTGAAACTTGGTGGGATGACTCCCATGACTGGAATACAGCAACTGAAGGATACAACTTGTTCAAGAAGACCAGAAGGAATAAAAAGGGAGGTTGAGTTGCTCTATATGTTAAAAATATATATCCCTGCACAGAAATACAGGCAGATGAGCTTGGTAGCTCCACCAAGAGTATCTGGATTAAAATTAATGGGGCAAGTAATAAAAGGAAGGTGGTGCTTGGAGTCTACTACCAACCACCCAATCAAGGAGAAGATGAGAATGTAACTTTTGAAAAGCAAATTGCCAATGTTTCGAGGAGGCATGATGTAGTAGTAATGGGGGATTTCAATTATCCCGATATCTGTTGGGAGACAAATTCTGCCAAACACTCGAGGAGGAGACTGGAGGACAGCCTGTGGTGGAAGAATGACAGGAGACCCCGTGCGACAATGAGCAAGAGGCTGAAGCTCAATCAAGCAGGGACAATGAAACCACACCCCACAACAAGATGAGAAGAGTACTAGTAGTGGGTGACTCCCTACTGTGAGGGATCGAAACCCAAGTATGCCGAGAAGATCCGTGGACTCTCCAGGTATGCTGTCTACCAGGAGAATATATGAAACCATATGCTTGTCAATGAAATCTATAAGTAATCTTGTTATTCTTAGTGTTATCAATACATATTTTCTTGGTTCACTTAAAGCCTGATTCCTCAGCTGGGGGGCACAGACCAGGGAGGAGGCAGAGTAACCAAGGCTGAAGAAGAAATAGTATCGAATGGTGGCAGCGGTGAAGGAAGAGATATTGTATCAACATCCAGTACCACAGAGCAACCCAGAGCTGTGAGCTTCATAGGCAAGAGGCTTCAGGGGGGTTGGGAATTACCTATGCAAACAGACACAAGGTAACAAAATAACCAGGAAGAGACTAAGGCACAGTCTAGAGGTTATATTGGATACACAGAGTGTTGGGTAGTGTGGCCTAGCAGGGGGATCTTTTGAGATCTGTGCTAGAGCGGAGGTATCATGGAATTGCCGGGATGGTGTCAGGAAGGCTAAAGCTGAGAATGAGCTGGGACTAGCAAGGGATGCTAAAAGCATCAAAAAAGCTTTCTTCAGGTATGTCCATAGTAAAAGACAGAGAAAAGAAATGGTGGCACAGCTACTCAATGAGGATGGCAAAATGATAACAGATGACAAAGAAAAGGCAGAAGTCCTCAATTCCTACTTTGGCTCAGTCTTCTCCTAAAAAAGGGTATATGAACCTCCTGGGAAACATGAAGTAGAAGGGGCAGGATTGGAGCTTGAGATTGATAGACAAATGGTTAAGGAATACCTAAAAAACTTTGAAAGAGTTCAAATCGGCAGGGCCCGATAAACTGCATCCTAGAGTATTGAAGGAACTGGCTGAAGAACTCTCAGAACTGCTGTCTATTATCTTTGCGAAATCATGGAGGACTGGTGAAGTGCCGGATGACTGGAGGAGAGCTAATGTTGTCCCTATCTTCAAAAAAGGCAAAAGGAGGAACCGGGGAACTACAGACCAGTCGGCCTAACATCAATCCCTGGAAAAATTCTGGAGCAGATTATAAAGCAGTCAATCTGTAAGCATCTTGAAAGCAATGCAGTGATTACTAGGAGCCAACATGGATTTATGAAGGACAAATCCTGCCAAACTAATCTTATCTCATTTTTTGATCGGGAAACCTCCCTTGTAGACTGTGGGAATGCTGTGGACATAATATATCTCAACTTCAGCAAAGCTTTTGACAAAGTGCCCCATGATATTCTGATTAGCAAGCTAGCTAAATGTGGGCTGGATGGAACAACTATTAGATGGATCAACAGTTGGCTCCAGAATCGTACTCAAAGAGTGCTTATCAATGCTTCCTTCTCAAACTGTGTGGAAGTAACGAGTGGGGTACCACAGGGCTCGGTCCTGGGCCCAGTGCTCTTCAACCTTTTTATTAACGGCTTGGATGAGGAGGTACAGAGCATGCTTATCAAATTTGCAGATGATACAAAATCGGGGGGCATAGCTAATACTGTGGAAGACGGAAACTAAATTCAAAGGGACCTTGATAGGCTGGAGCATTGGGCTGAAAACAACAGAATGAAATTCAACAGGGATAAATACAAAGTTCTACACTGAGGAAAAAGAAACCACATGCACAGTTATAAGATGGAGAATTCTTGGCTCAGCAGTACAACATGTGAGAAGGATCTTGGAATTGTCGTTGATCACAATCTGAATATGAGTCAACAGTGTGATGTGGCTGCAAAAAAGGCAAATGCTATTTTAGACTGCATTAACAGAAGTATAGTTTCCAAATCGCGTGAAGCATTAGTTCCCCTCTATTCAGCACTGGTTAGGCCTCATCTTGAGTACTGCATCCAGTTCTGGTCTCCGCACTTCAAGAACGATGCAGACAAACTGGAACGGGTTCATAGGATGGCAACAAGGTTGATCAAGGAACTGGAAACAAAGCCCTATGAGGAGAGACTGAAAGAACTGGGTATGGTTTAGCCTGGAGAAGTACATGAAAGGTTGTCACACAGAGGAGGGCCGGGATCCCTTCTCGATCGTCCCAGAGTGCCGGACATGGAATAATGGACTCAAGTTGCAGGAAGCCAGATTTTGAATGGACATCAGGAAAAACTTCCTAACTGTTAGAGCCATAGGACAATGGAATCAATTACCTAGAGAAGTAGTGGGCTCTCTGACACTGGAGGCATTCAAGAGGCAGCTGGACAGCCATCTGTCGGGAATGCTTTGATTGGATTCCTGCATTGAGCAGGGGGTTGGACTTGATGGCCTTATACGCCCCTTCCAACTCTGCTATTCTATGATTCTATGATATCTTTCACAAACTGCCATATAACCTCTAACACCACACCCCAGAGATTCTTCTCCTGAAGAAAGCCCCCACTGACAAGTCTGTAAGCCCGAAAGCACTAAATCTATGAAGGAGAGGCTCTCTGTGGTCCACATACCACTTGATGGCTTTGTAGGCCCCTTCCAACTCTACTATTCTATGATTCTATGAAGATCTGTCATGTGTCTTTCTAGCCGTTTCCGTCGCTGGCAATATCGCTTTACAAAGATAAGGTTTTTTTACTTGGGAAAAAAGGGGGACTGGGATAGGGAGGTGGGCAGTTTGGGCTCAAACATTCAAATGTTTTTTGAGGTGAGCCCTGGATGGCAGGTATGTTGACACAGCCTACTTATCTCTATGGCAGATCTGCTTAACTTACTTTTTAGGCTACTGTTTAAAGGCCTAGGAGCAAAGCAAAAAAAAAGTGGACAACCTTAGTTTCCAGAAATGTTATCCCATGATATGTGGTTTTCAAAGACTTTAAAGTTATGGGTAATATTAAGAATGTTCTGTAACTGCTGTGTGTACCTTGGTTTGCACATGAATTTGACTTTTTTCCCATTCTCAATCTTCTTCAATAAGTATGTAAAATGTATGTGTGAAGTACTTGTGTCTTGTACGGAGTCATCATAAAACTTACTGTGGTATGCTAGTGCACGGCATGGAGAATGTGGCAGAGGCACCCCACATGTCAATTGTGGTGGTTTTGTAGTATGGGAAAGGTAGCAAGAACAAAGCCATCCCCTAAAATATGGATTAGTTTTTAACAGATTCTCTATCAGCTTATACAGCAACCTTCTTGTAAATAAGTAGAAATGTAAGAAGGCAGCAATTTCCATTCTTCTCTGCATTAGTCACAATCAGCGTTGTTTCCATTCCACTGCAGTGTGGCTTCTGTCAAAACTTTGTTTCACTTTGTCTCACTGTCCACTATAGCGAATTTAACATAATGAATTGTCATTAATTTTGTCATTAATTATGTCATTAATTACATAATTTGACACCATTTCACTGCAAAGAAAACATATTTATGGACTAAAAAAACCCAACAGATTAGCAAGTATTGATCATATTCACTTGCCTGATTTGTGTTCCTGACCACAAATGAACACGGAAACTGCAGCATGTCCACTTCAAATGAATTTCTCCTCCATCCCTATGAATAAGCATAAAATAGAATGTAAGACGATGAAACCTCTGGGACATTCATTTTTAAAATGGTTAATTGCTGTTAGAACTCTAGGGGGCACTACAGTCTAGGACAAGCACAACAGCAGAAATTCCATTCTCCTTTGGCCATGTAAAAATCTGAAATTACTTTTGGATGCTTAGTTTTCGAGGTATCTCCTGTTGCTCTTTGATCATTTAAATTACACTGCACAGTCTATGTAAACACACAGCAGCTTAATTTGGAATGCTGTAATGATCATCTTTCATTTATAAAATGTGGTTTTACATTTAGGGGTTGATTTTTCTCTCACTGCATTAGTACTTGGTATGTGCTGTAGAGGCATTATAAAGGAGGCAGATAAAGGGCCCAATCTACTAAGCACAGTTTCTTTCCAGAAAAGAAGCAGCAGCGCTTGTCTGGGGCAGCTTCTGTGGGTGTGCATGTGCCTGCGAGAGGAATTCAATGATTTGCAGAAGAGGAATTACTCACCTCTCTGGACCAGTTTATACTTTGTGACAGTCCCCATTTGAATTCTTTGTGAGCCCAAGTGATCACATAGGGAGGCACTGTTAGTCTGAAGTGGTGCCTCCATGTGAGAGCCGTCCTTGTGGAGGCAGTGGGTCACATGAACAGCAGTTCCATGTGAACATTGCCTTGCATTAAGTGTGCTGGCAGTCCTGTGGACTACTAAAGTTCTCGTTGGGGCTACTGATGTGAATCAGGTTCCTGAGACTTTGCATGGAATGAAAGGTCGAATCAACATTCTGAAATATGACTAGATGTGATGACTGCCAGCTCATTTGTTTTTGTAACTCAGATCTGTCAAATATTTTATAAAGTGTTCACAATTTGTTCCTCAAGGTACTTTTCAGTCATGCCTGGTGGCTCTGATGTCAGTGGGACAGTGAATCTGCTCTGAGCACCTCGTGCTGAATATCTTGGGCAGCTCCTTAAAAGTTCGGACTAAAACCCAGAGCAGAGTCCCTGCCCCACTGACATTGGAGCCACCAGCCTCCACTGGTACTTTGCTTCAGCTGAGCTCTGATGTTGGAAGTGAGCTGGGCTAAAGGAAGGGATGGGAGTGGTAGACTACAGAGAGGTAAATGGCTTGGCCTCCCTCACTTGCACACCTTTTAGCTATAAAGATTTACCTCCTTCTGCTTTATATGTGGTTAGGACAAGGAATGGGGAAGAAATTCAATTCAGTCTGCATTTAAAGCCGAATTGATCAAAACCACATTTTCTGTAACAATTTGAGAACTGAAACAAGACATTCTTTGAAATTCATACTTATCCAAATTTTGTGATGCAGTTCTCCAACCAAACAATGTTTACAAAAATGCATATATTAGGGGGGAGGGTGATAAAAATGAGTATATTAATGAGAATAACATACAACAATGCATTGTATTAAGATAAATTGCTTGCAAATGTGTGTACATTAATCAAAAATGCATACTAAAAAGTGTTTAGTGGGAGAAATTCACACTAAAATGCTGAAGAATTTTCATGAGGATTTTTTAAAAAAATTGCAAGTTGCTGCAGAAGTGCGGATAATTGAGTGTAAGATTGGAAAATGAGAAACTGAGAGAATCGAAACTGACAGATCATTCCATCCTAAGTTAGGACCAGCTAGGGCTAAACAAATGGAACCATTATGTCTGTTTGGTCCTAAAAGGCAATACATTGTATCCCAGATATTATTTATCCTACAAACTTTATTTTATTTTATTATTTATTTCAGAGCTTGGAAGTAACTCATAAATAACGAGTTACCTGTAATTTATTACTTTTTTGAGTAACGAGTGGGTAACTTCGTTACATTTTGCTTATAACAGAACGAGTGGTAATTTCATTACTTTTCAGCTGCAACCGTAATGTTTCCGACGTTATTTTGGACATTACTTGGCGGGGGGGAAGCAGGGGAAGTCTTCTGCTCCTGTGATTGGTGGACCAAAGACATGTGCCTCACACTGGCCTTCTGTGCAGCGTTGCTCTTCCTGCGTGCTCTGTGTTAGGAGGCATGAGGGAGGAGAGCCAGCCAGTCATGGAGCAGACAGAAAGAAAAAGAAATTTCTGCAAAAGGAGTGGAGGGAGAAAGCCTGAGGGCAAGCATGAAGGAGGAGAAGGAGGCAGCAGCAGAACAGAGATGAAGAGCTGTGGAGGTGAGTGACGATGGTGTGTGTGTGTGTTACCAGACCTTTCCGGCTTTCAGATGGTGGATCTCCGCCATCCCCGCTCGCTCACCCTCCAGCCAGGAACCTTCCCCTCCCCCATCTCTCTCTCTCTCTCTCTCTCTTTCTCAGCCTAGTCTATCTCATTGGGTTGTTGTGAAAATACAGTGGGGTAGTTGACATCCAAATAGATCACCCTGAGCTCACTGGAACCTGGTGAGATAGCAGTGCAGATGATAGGTTCTCACTGGAACTTGGTGAGATAGCAGTGCCAACCCTCCCTCCTGTTGCCATCCAGGTGGCCCACAGCCCTGGACCAGAGGCCCCCAATGTTGCTGCTACTTGCTGTTCTTTGTTCTTGTCTTCTGCCCTAAAGAGAAGACTCTCTGCTGCCTCTAACCGCCCCTCACTAGGGAGATTTTGAGTTTTACTTTTTTTACATTTATGGAAACTTATTAAAGGGGAGGGGGGAGATATTGGGATTCTATTTAATACTTTATTTAAATAAATTGTTATTTCTGGGATGAAGGGTGGGATATATATTTAATAATAACAATAATAAACGTGTCCTCTCGACCCTTGTCCTCCTTGGCTTATTAAAGCTTGCTGAGGGGGCATGACCAAGTGGACCCAGGGTTTGGTCAACACATGGTTGCGGGAGGGAGTGGTTCCAGCCACCCTGAAAGAGGCAGTGATCCAACTGTGCAATGTAACATCTGTATTGCTACTACTGTGTAATTGAATTGTGATTATTATTATTTTGCATTTTATTGCTTTCTTTGTATACTACAAGAACCTTTGTTGAAGGGTGGTCTAAAATAGAATGAATGAATGAATGAATCTATTTGTAGAAAGAAAATCCACCCCCTCTCTCCCCCTCTCTCCCCCTCTCTCCCCCCCTCTCTCCCCCCTCCCCCCACACATAGACACAAAAGGGGTACAGAAGCAAGGAATCTTCAAGAGCAAGCAAGAGGAAACATCTTAACTTCTTTGTCCGTATTTTGAGGACTGGAGTATTGGAGCACTGCTACACATTAGTATGTAACATATAGTTTGCCCCTAGCACGGGGGAGAGGGGGTACCTCTGCAATGATAAAGGTTTGCATCACCTGAACTCACATGATCTAGAGTTGCCTTAGGTCATGTAAGATCTGAAAATGAGAAGTGATAGGATTTTATATTAGTTCTGATTGTCTATGGGGCTATCACAGGGTGTTTTTTGCCTTTCTATGGCAAAAACTCCAACTTCAGTGGAGTTTATGTGATGTGTTCTAATCATTTGAATTTGGCTTTGCTGTTATGTGCCTGCAAGTCGATTATGACTTATGGCGACCCTATGAATCAGTGACCTCCAAGAGCATCTGTCACGAACCACCCTGTTCAGATCTTGTAAGTTCAGGTCTGTGGCTTCCTTTATGGAATCAATCCATCTCTTGTTTGGCCTTCCTCTTTTTCTACTCCCTTCTGTTTTTCCCAGCATTATTGTCTTTTCTAGTGAATCATGTCTTCTCATTATGTGTCCAAAGTATAACAATTTCAGTTTCGTCATTTTAGCTTCTAGTGACAGTTCTGGTTGAATTTGTTCTAACACCAAATTATTTGTCTTTTTCGCAGTCCATGGTCTCCACAAAGCTCTCCTCCAACACCACATTTCAAAGGAGTTTTTTCTCTTATCCGCTTTTTTCACTGTCCAACTTTCACATCCATACATAGAGATCGGGAATACCAGGGTCTGAATGATCCTGACTTTAGTGTTCAGTGATACATCTTTGCATTTGAGGACCTTTTCTAGTTTTCTCATAGTGGCCTTTCCCAGTCCTAGCCTTCTGCTGATTTCTTGACTAGTCTCTTTTTTGGTTAATAACTGTGCCAAGGTATTGATAAACCTTGACAAGTTCAATGTCCTCATTGTCAACTTTAAAGTTACATAAATCTTCTGTTGTCATTACTTTAGTCTTTTTGATGTTCAGCCGTCGTCCTGCTTTTGTGCTTTCCTCTTTAACTTTCATCAGCATTCGTTTTAAATCATTACTGGTTTCTGTCAGTAGTATGGTATCATCTGCATATCTTAAATTATTGATATTTCTCCCACCAATTTTCACACCTCCTTCATCTTGGTCCAATCCTGCTTTCCGTATATGTTCTACGTATAGATTAACCAGGTAGGGTGATAAAATACACCCCTGTCTCACACCCTGTCCGATGGGGAACCACTTGGTTTCTCCATATTCTTCCTTACAGTAGCCTCTTGTCCAGAGTATAGGTTGCGCATCAGGACAATCCAATGCTGTGGCACCCTCATTTCTTTTAAAGCATTCCATAGTTTTTCATGATCTACACAGTGAATTTGGCTAATGAACACTTTATTCTTTCATCAGAAGTTTAGCAGTAGTACTAAAATAATAATAAAAAAGAAAAGGGAAAGAGAAAAAATGCTTTACATACATAATTCAGCTTTATTACTAATTATAGATATAACGGATAAATGGCATTTTGTCAAAAGTATTTTTGCCTACATTTTATACCTTTTCCTTGGTTTTCCAAGCTTGGCATGGAATGCTTCTCATACAGAATTAATTTGAAATGCTGCATATTTATTATCATAATCATCATCTTCAAATCCTATCTCAATTCATTGTGCATGGCTCTTTGAGCATCTTGTTATTTTGAGACATGGGAGAAATGTATTGTAAAAGCAGCATTTCAAGTGTAAAATTTGATTTCAATTGTTGGGGTATCATCATTGCTGGGGGGATGTGAGATTCTGTTATGCCATTCTGTTAATCTTATGGATATTTTTTTTTTATTCTACTACCTTCTGTGTGTGTGTTTATTTTTAATGTTGTTTTAGGCTACTTAGATGTGCAGCAGCCAAGGCCAGCACCTTGTACGCATTTTTTTAAAGTAACTAAAATGTAATTGTAGTGATTACTTTTGAGAAAAAGTAATCAGTGACTTCCGGGAAGGGTGACTTAGCCTGTGCCTGCTTTTGAGACGGGCTCCTGCCTCAAAAGAAGCTTATTCAGATATATCAGTCAGTTTTTTCTTTTTTTTTGACTGATTAAACTTCTCCCGGGTAGGGAGAAACGAAGAGATTAACCTCAAAGCCTATTTTTGTTGGGACGACCAGATCTCATTAATTTATGGGACGAGGTCCAGCCGACGAAGGTGGGACGGATTTTCAACAGCAAGCTCTATCTGATAAAGCGAACGTTCACCTTATCTTCTAAGAGAGAACGCACTAACAGGCAAGCACCCTTCTTTCTATATTTTTCTTTTACTTGACTTAAATTGTTGCTGTTTAAAAGAGATTTGCCAGATTGATCGGTTTTTGACATCTCACTGGGGAGCCATAACTTCTCTCTGCTACGCACTAATTAATAGCTTATCTCTGTTTTTGTTGCAAAAAGCTGTCCTGGATTTGCATTCTAAAGATATACACAGAAGAGGGATTTCTATTCCAGATTTTTATTTTGAAGAATATTATATTGTCTGAGACTACTCTCTTTTTGGTCTATTTTATTTTATTTTATTTTGACGAATCTGTTTTCTGACGACTGCCATTAATTGTTTCGATCCTGGGAACTGCATTTTGTTTACTTAACTATGGAGAGATAAGGCTGTCTGCTCTGTTTATACTGTGATGTCACCAAGTTTGGAGTATTAACCCAATTGTTGCTGAAATAAGAAGTGGTTTTCCTATATTTTTCTTTTAAAATGGCAATTAAGAAAGTGGCTGAGAATCTGGAAATAACTATGTTTCAGAAAATAATGGATGAGATTGAGATAACGAAACAAAACCTGCGACAGGGTTGTAAGGAGCTGAAAATTGAATTGAGTAAAATGACGCAGGAGATTAAAGATATAGGGGTCCCTGTGAGAGAGGTGACCCTGGAAGGGGTCCCTGTGAGAGAGGAGACCCCGGAGATTGGAACAAACGTGGAACAGGAAAAAGATTTGGAGTCTATGGACTTTAGAAATAAAATCTATTGTTTGGAGACACAGGAGATTAAAGACATAGGGGTCCTTGTGAGAGAGGAGACCCTGGAGACTGGAACAGGGGTCCCTGTGAGAGAGGAGACCCTGGAGACTGGAACAGGGGTCCCTGTGAGAGAGGAGACCCCGGAGATTGGAACAAACGTGGAACAGGAAAAAGATTTGGAGTCTATGGACTTTAGAAATAAAATCTATTGTTTGGAACTCAATGTTATCTCTGAAGAAATTAATGAAGATTCTAGAGATAAAGTTATCAATGGCATGGATAATCTTCTGGACTGGAATGATGTGATGGAGCCCAATATAGAGGAAATCTATGGAATTAACTGCAGCCATGTGACAATGGAAAAACTTTCAAGAGATGACCCAGTGTATTTTGAAAAAAAGAACAGAGATATGATTTTACAGCAGTATTTCAGCAACCTATTCAGAATGGATGGCAAGAAAATATTTGGGATAGAGGTAATTCCCATCAGACTCTTACTATATGACTATGGCTTTGACAGCAAGATTATTATGGAATACTGATAATGGAAGATTGGATACTGAAATTACTGGACTTAACAAGACTACTGAAGATGGAAGATGGAAAATGGAACTAATAGGGATAATAGAACAATGGCTACTGAAATTACTGAACCTAACAGATTCTGATGTGATGGATTAATTGAAATGTTTATTTTGACTATGGTTATGACAATAAGATTATCATAATTAGTAATGAGATGGGTTAATCGATATGCTTATCTGGAAAAAAAAAATTGATAGATATATTTCTTAAAGAATTGAAACCTCTCTTTGACTTTTTGTGGAAAGAATAAAGTAATGTTTATGAGATTTGATGATTAAGTAAGATAACTATTGGAGGAAAGTGATTTTATAATATGACTTAAGAGACAGGATTGTTATATATTATAGACTTATAACTGATCTGATCTTTGACAAATGGGAAGTCAATATTTTACTCTTTATTTTTTATTTTTATTTTTATTTTTATTTTTTATTTATTTTTTTTGTTTAACTATTTTTGATTTTGTTTTTTGTCTTTGAATGTTTTATGATTTTGTCTTGTATGTTTTATGAAAATTTGAATAAAAATTATTGAAAAAAAAAAAAAGAGAAAAAGTAATCAGTTACTTTCAGAGTAATTGTAATTGTAACGGTAATTACTACTTTTTTGGGCCATGTAACTGTAACTGTAATTTATTACTTTTTAAAAGTAATCTTCCAAGCTCTGATTTATTTATATATTTATTAGATTTATATCCCACCCTTCCTCCCAGTAAGAGCCTCGATAATTCCACCCAGGATTATAACCTACATGAAAACATTTAAGAACAGTGAACCTTTTTGATAAATACCTGTAATGGAAGTATCTTTCATGTCTGGATTATTATTATTTTAAATTATTTATTTATTTATTTATTTAATTTAATTTATATACCGCCCTAAGCCAAAAAGGCTCTCTGGGCGGTGTACATAAGAGATAAAACAAGCACAATATATAAATACAATAAGTATAACAAAATCAAAGATCAAAACAAACAATAACAAAGAACCAACAATGTCAAAATACAACAATAATGAAAATACTGATAAAATACACTATAAAATACAATTTAAAATACACTTTAAAATGCCTGGGAGTATAAAAAGGTTTTCACCTGGCGCCGAAAGGATAGCAGCGTCGGCGCCAGGCGTACCTCATCGGGGAGACTATTCCACAGTTCGGGGGCCACTACCGAAAAGGCCGTAGTTCTAGTCACAACCCTCCGGGCTTCTCGATGGGATGGCACCCGGAGGAGGGCCTTAGATGTTGAGCGCAGTGTACGGGTAGGTTCATATTGGGAGAGGCGTTCCACCAGGTATTGCGGTCCCATGCCGTGTAGGGCTTTATAGGTCAAAACCAGCACTTTGAATTTAGCCTGGAAACAAATAGGAAGCCAGTGCAGACGAGCCAGAACAGGTGTTATATGAGCAGACCTTCTGGTCCGTGTCAGTAATCTGGCCGCTGCATTCTGGACTAGCTGTAGTTTCCGAACTATCTTCAAGGGCAGCCCAACATAGAGCGCATTGCAGTAGTCCAGCCTAGAAGTTACCAGAGCGTGAACAACTGAGGCGAGGTCGTCACTGTCCAGATAGGGACGTAGCTGGGCTACCAGTCGAAGATGGTAGAAAGCATTCCGTGCCACCGAGGCCACCTGGGTCTCGAGAGACAAGGAAGGATCGAAAAGAACTCCCAAGCTACGAACCTGTTCCTTCAAGGGGAGTGTAACCCCATCAAGAACAGGATGAATATCATAAGAACATAAGAAGAGCCTGCTGGATCAGGCCAGTGGCCCATCTAGTCCAGCATCCTGTTCTCACAGTGGCCAACCAGGTGCCTGGGGGAAGCCCGCAAGCAGGACCCGAGTGCAAGAACACTCTCCCCTCCTGAGGCTTCCGGCAACTGGTTTTCAGAAGCATGCTGCCACTGACTAGGGTGGCACAGCACAGCCATCACGGCTGGTAGCCATTGATAGCCCTGTCCTCCATGAATTTGTCTAATCTTCTTTTAAAGTCGTCCAAGCTGGTGGCCATTACTGCATCTTGTGGGAGCAAATTCCATAGTTTAACTATGCGCTGAGTAAAGAAGTACTTCCTTTTGTCTGTCCTGAATCTTCCAACATTCAGCTTCTTTGAATGTCCACGAGTTCTAGTATTATGAGAGAGGGAGAAGAATTTTCTCTATCCACTTTCTCAATGCCATGCATAATTTTATACACTTCTATCATGTCTCCTCTGACCCGCCTTTTCTCTAAACTAAAAAGCCCTAAATGCTGCAACCTTTCCTCGTAAGGGAGTCGCTCCATCCCCTTGATCATTCTGGTTGCCCTCTTCTGAACCTTTTCCAACTCTATAATATCCTTTTTGAGATGAGGCGACCAGAACTATACACAGTATTCCAAATGCGGCCGCACCATAGATTTATACAACGGCATTATGATATCGGCTGTTTTATTTTCAATACCTTTCCTAATTATCGCTAGCATGGAATTTGCCTTTTTCATAGGTGCCGCACACTGGGTCGACATTTTCATCGTGCTGTCCACTACAACCCCGAGGTCTCTCTCCTGGTCGGTCACTGCCAGTTCAGACCCCATGAGCGTATATGTGAAATTAAGATTTTTTGCTCCAATATGCATAATTTTACACTTGTTTATATTGAATTGCATTTGCCATTTTTCCGCCCATTCACTCAGTTTGGAGAGATCTTTTTGGAGCTCTTCACATCCTCCATCTGGGCAGTGAAGGCACTCACCAACAGCGTCTCGGTCTTGTCAGGATTGAGCTTCAGTTTGTTAGCCCCCATCCAGTCCATTATCGCGGCCAGGCAACGGTTTAGCACGTTAACAGCCTCACCTGAAGAGGATGAAAAGGAGAAATAGAGTTGCGTGTCATCAGCATACTGATGACAACGCACCCCAAAACTCCTGATGACCGCACCCAGCGGCTGCATGTAGATGTTAAAAAGCATGGGGGACAGTACCGATCCCTGCGGGACTCCACGATGGAGAGTCCAGGGTGTCGAGCAATGTTCCCCAAGCACTACCTTCTGGTGACGACCCACAAAGTAGGAGCGGAGCCACCAAGCAGTACCCCCAACTCCCAACTCCGTGAGTCTTCCCAGAAGGATACCATGGTCGATGGTATCAAAAGCAGCTGAGAGATCAAGGAGAATCAACAGAGTCACACTCCCCCTGTCCCTCTCCCGACAGAGGTCATCATACAGGGCGACCAAGGCTGTTTCAGTGCCAAAACCGGGCCTAAAACCAGATTGAAATGGATCAAGATAATCAGTGTCACCCAAGAGCCCCTGGAGCTGGCCGGCAACCACCCGCTCCAGGATCTTGCCCAGGAACGGAACATTCACCACAGGTCTATAGTTGTTCAAGTTGTCTGGGTCCAAGGAGGATTTCTTCAGGAGTGGTCTCACCACCGCCTCTTTTAGGCAGTCAGGGACCACTCCCTCTCTTAAAGAGGCATTTATTACCTCCTTGGCCCAGCCGGTGGTTCCGGTCCTGCCAGCTTTCACCAGCCAAGAGGGGCAAGGATCCAGTACAGACGTGGTCGCCCGCACCAGTCCAAGGATCCTGTCAACATCCTCAAGCTGCACAGACTGAAACTCATCCAATAAATGAGGACAAGACCGTGATCTGGATACTTCATTAGGTCCAACTGCTATAATATTGGAGTCTAAGTCCCGGCGAATGCATGCGATCTTATCTTGGAAGTGCTCGGCGAACTCATCACAGCGGGCTACAGATGAATTATAATTCATTGCTATAATTCTACCTGCCTTCAAGGAGGAAAATAAATTCTAGAGCAGTTTGTAAAGAGTTAGTTTATTACAACTTTAATTATTATTATTATCTTTATTTATACCCCGCCCTTTTTCCAAACTGGAACTCAAGGAGTTTTCTTAGGTGTAAAACTTTGCACTTCCCCTGTTAAATTTCATTCTTTTGTAATCAGCCCAATGCTCCAGCCTATCAAGATCCCTTTGAATTTTGTTTCTGTCTTCCACGGTATTAGCTATCCCTCCCAATTTTGTATCATCTGCAAATTTGATAAGCATTCCCTACACATACTCATACAAGTCATTAATAAAAATGTTGAAGAGCACCTGGCCCAGGACCATGTCCTACAGTACCCCACACTCCCCACTTTAAGAAGGAATCACTGATAAGCTCTCTTTGAGTACAATTCTGTAGCCCACTGTGGAATCACTTGGGAGCTGTTCCATCCAGCCCACATTTAGCTAGTTTGCTAATTGGAATATCATGGGGCACATTATCAAACGTTTTGTTGAAGTCAAGATTTATTATATCCACAGCATTCCCACAGTCTACCAGGGAGGTTACCTGATCAAAAAATGAGATAAGATTAGTCTGGCAGAATTTGTTCTTGACAAATCCATGTTGGGTTCTAGTAATCACTGCATTGTTTTCAAGGTGCTTACAGACTGGCTGCTTTATAATCTGCTCCATAATTTTCCCAGGGATTGATGCCAGGATGACTGTAGTTTCCAAGTTCCTCCTTTTTGCCCTTTTTGAAGATAGGGACAACATTAACCCCCCTCTAGTCATGCATCCCAGAAGAATATATAGATCAAATAAGGAACAGATTTGAGGCTTTAAACTTAGTTGACAGAGAACCAGAAGAACTATGGAGTGAACAGAGACATTATCAGGGAAGAATGCAAAAAGACGATACCTCTAGTTTAAAAGAGAGAAAGACCTCAATGGATGACTGAGGAAATGATTAAAAAGGTAAAAGAGAGAAGGAAACCAAAAACAAAAGGGTGTAGAAACACAGTCAGAACCCTAAATGCAACAATACAATGACTAGTATGTAGGGACAAAGAGAATTATTACAATAGTTATTGTATAGAAATAGAACAGGTCAACAAAAAGGGCAGAACAAGAGCCCTATTCCAAATGATTAGAGAAATTTAAACCAAGACCAAGGACGTTGAATAATCAACAGGGGAACACACTGACAGGCTGAGATGAAATAAAAGGAAGATGGAAGCAATACACTGAAGTTGAGACCTCCAGGACAGAAGGCACTCACCGAGCTACTGTGGAAGAACATAGGGCAAGTATGAGTAGTGCTGTGACTAATGACGCAGCTGGGTCAAAGTCGAAAGGAAGCCCAGAGGCTGATGTGCACAGATGCGAAAAGAGAGTCTGGACTTGTATGACGCACACAATAGGAACATGGAATGTGAGAAGCATGAACCTGAGAAAGTTAGAAATTCTTAAGCAAAAAATGGAACATATCAACATTACAATACTTGCCATTAGTGAATTAAAATGGACGGGAATGAGACATTTTCAATCAGGCAACTACAAAATATTTTATGCAGGAAATGAGAAATTAGGATGAAACAGGGTTGCTTTAATAGTGAGTAGTGATGTAGCAAAAGCAATTAAGAGCTATAACGCAAGGTCTGAGTGAGTTATATCAATGAGATTAACTGGGAAACCTACTAACATAACCATCATCCAAGTCTATGCTCCAATGGCAAACACAGAAGAAGAGGAATTGGAAAGATTTTACACAGAAGTACAGGAAAAAATTGATCACACACTAAAACGAGATGTGCTGATAATCATGGGGGACTGGAATGCAAAAGGAGGAAACAGAGAAGAACTAGGAATTGTGGGGAAATGGGTCTTAGGAGAGAGAAATGAAGCAGGAGAAAGACTTATTGAATTCTTTGAAGCCAATGATTTGTTTATTGCAAACACATTTTTTGAGCAACAGAAAATACAACTGTACACGTGGACATCACCAAATGGTCAATATAGGGATCAAATTGATTATATAATTGGAAGCAGAAGATGGAGAAGTTCCATACTTTCTGCAAAAAAAAAAGACATGGAGCAGACTGAGGTACAGATCATGAACTGGTAATATCAAAAATCAGAGTAAAGCTAAAGAAGAAGAACAAAGCAATCATAATACCAAAATACAATTTAAATAACATCCCAGAAGAATATAAAGATCAAATAAGGAACAGATTTGAGGCTTTAAACTTAGTTGACAGAGAACCAGAAGAACTATGGAGTGAAGTCAGAGACATTATCAGGGAAGAATGCAAAAAGACAATATCTCTAGTTAAAAAGAGAGAAGGACCTCAATGGATGACTGAACAAACTCTTGAAGTGGTTAAAGAGAGAAGGAAAGCAAAAGCAAAAGGAGACAGAAACATGGTTAGAACCCTAAATGCAACATTACAGCGACTAGTATGTACGGACAAGGAGAACTATTACAATAGTTATTGTATAGAAAAAGAAGAGGACAACAAAAAGGGAAGAACAAGAGCCCTATTCCAAATGATTAGAGAAATGAAAAGGAAATTTAAACCACGAATAGGGATGTTGAACGATCAACAGGGGAACACACTGACTGACCGAGATGAAATAAAAGGAAGATGGAAGCAATACACTGAAGTACTCTATAAAAGAGATGCAAGGATGACAGATTCATTCATGGAGGAAATGTATGATGAAGAACCAGAAATTTTACAATGTGAGGTGAAAGCTGCTCTTAAAATACTTGGAAGAAATGAATCACCAGGAACAGATGGCATACCAATAGAGTTGCTACAAGCTACTGAGACTGAATCTGTCATAATGCCATTGTATAAATCTATATCATAATGCCATTGTATAAATCTATGGTGCAGCCACATTTGGAATACTGTGTACAGTTCTGGTCACCTCACCTCAAAAAGGATATTGCAGAGCTGGAAAAGGTTCAGCTGAATGATCAATGGGATGAAGCAACTCCCCTATGAGGAAAGGTTGCAGCATTTGGGGCTTTTTAGTTTAGAGAAAAGGTGAGTTAGAGGTGGCATGATAGAAGTGTATAAAATTATGCATGGCATGGAGAAAGCAGATAAAGTTTTTCCCTCCCTTTCTCATAATACTAGAACTCATGGACATTCAGTGTTGGAAGATTCAAGACAGACAAAAGAAAGTGCTTCTTCACACAGTGCTAGGGATGGAAAGATCTGTCCGATTTTGTTCGCTCAGTTTCTCATTTTTCCAGTGTTAAATTTGGTTCTCTACATTTCTGCAGTGGTCAGTTAATTTTTTTTTAAATCCTAATGAAAATTCTCCACCATTTTAGTGTGAATTTCTTCAAATAAACTCATTTTTGTAGGCAGTTTTGACAAAGGTACACATTTTTGCAAGCCATTTCTCATCATTTCATGCCTTTTTCCATGTTATTTTCACTTATGTATTCATTTTTATGCACACTTTCCCCTACCTGTAAAAGTTGTTTAGTTGGCAAACTGCATCTCAAAATTCTACTAAATGAGAATTTCAAAGGATGGCTGTGTTTCGGTTCCCATATTGTTCTGAAGTTGCGAATTTGATAAATTCTGCTTGAAAGGCGAACTGAATTGAAATTCTCACCCATCCCTACTCAGCGCATAGTTAAACTATGGAATTTGCTCCCGCAAGAGCCAGTGATGGCCACCAACATGAATGGCTTTAAAAGAAGATTAGACAAATTCATGGAGGATAAAGCTATCAGTGACTACTGGCCACAATGGCTGTGATCTGCCACCATAGTCAGAGACAGAATCCTTCTGAAAAACAGTTGCTTGTAGCACAGGAGGGGAGAGTAGTCTTGCACAGATCCTGCTTGTGGGCTTCCCATGGGCATCTGGTTGGCCACTATAAGAACAGGATGCTGGACTAGATGGGCCACTGGCCTGATCCAGCAGGCTCTTCTTATGTTCTTATGGTGACTTACAAAGTAAATAAATAAAATATTAAAAACATACCATAATAATAAGTGATCACATCAAACATCCCTCCAAGTACACATTTCCTGCATAGATCACCATAGAAGAGCAAGCAGCTTCAATCATCCATTGAATGAGTGAGGGGTAGATAGAGTGGGGGCTCTTGCATTAGCAATACTGGGGCACAGTCCTCCCAAGGAGAATGTTGAACATTTTTTTTAAAAAAAACCAAATCTCAAAGCCACTTCGTTTCCTGTAGCACGCATATTTTATACTGCTGTTTGTCCTTTCAGAGGCTTCATGAGACATTTCTGTCAATCAGCTCTGTGTACCACTCAACGAATCCTTATCCAAAAGTAGAGCTATGGCAAGTAGGCCCTTCCCATCTCTGGGCAGAAAAACAATGTGAAATTTGACTGTTAAGAGGATTGTCAGCTTTTCAGCAGGTTCCCACTCTCTCCTGCTGTCTTGAGGACAATTGAGGGAGTCTACATTGACTAGGGAGGACTAAGGCACTTCCAGTTTTATTAGGATGATACATCCATTCTGAACATTTTCAGACCTGTTTCCTTGACCACACCCACAGAGCACATTACGTGGGGTTACCCTTGAAAACGGTCCGGAAACTACAACTTATACAAAATGCGGCGGCTCGACTACTCACAAACAGTCGTCGCCGGGACCACATCACGCCAGTGTTGTTCGATCTATACTGGCTTCCAGTTGTTTTCCGGGCCCAATTCAAGGTGTTGGTATTAACCTTTAAATCCCTATACGGTCTCGGCCCAGTTTATCTAAAGGAGCGCCTACAACGCCACCAATCATGCCGCCTAACAAGATCGGCCACACAAGGCCTTCTCTCAGTCCCGCCAACCAAAGCAGCTAGATTGGCGGGTACTAGAGAGAGGGCCTTTTCAGTGGCGGCCCCCACCCTCTGGAACTCCCTCCCACAAGATCTTCGGCACATCTCTTCCCCGAATATGTTCCGCAAGGCCTTAAAGACCTGGCTCTTTCAACAGGCTTTTGGGATTTCTGGGGAGGCTTAATATTTTTTGTTTACATGCCTCCTATTATGTATTGTTTGTTTTATAATTTATACTATTACACTGTATTTTTGTATTGTATTTTGCTATATTTATTGTATGTACGTCGCCTAGAGTGGCCACTGGCCAGATAGGCGACACATAAATTAAATTTATTATTATTATTATTTATTGAAGCGAAGCCCCCAGGACTGTTTGGTTACCTGATCAGCCTTACTGTTTGCTTATTTTGATTTCACTGATATGCCTATTTCTGTAACAACCACTGGACACACTGCGAGGCTGTTTCTACTAATACCATATTTGTTTATAGAATCAGAAAAGTGAGTGGGAAGAGGCCTATAAGGCCACTGAGTCCCCTGCTTAGTGCAGGAATCTAATTTAAAGTTTACTCGACAGGTGACTGTCCAGCTGCCTCCTGAATGCCTCCAGTGTTGGAGAGCCCATCACCTCCCTAGGTAATTGGTTCCATTGTCATACCGCTCTAACACTTAGGATGTTTTTTCTTTTGTCCAGTCAAAATCTGGCTTCCTATAACTTGAGCCCATTATTCTGTGTCCTGCATTCTGGGGCGATCGAGAAGAGATCCTGGCCCTCCTCTGTGTGACAACCTTTCAAGTACTTGAAGAGTGCTATCATATCTCCCCTCAGTCTTCTCTTCTCCGGGCTAAACATTCCCAGTTCTTTCAGTCTCTCCTTATAGGGCTTGGTTTCCAGTCCCCTATCATTCTTGTTGCCCTCCTCTGAACCAGTTCCAGTTTGTCAGCATCCTTCTTCAAGTGCGGAGACCAGCACTGGACGCAGTACTCAAGATGAGGCCAAACAGAGGGGAACTAGTACTTCATGCAATTTGGAAACTATACTTCTGTTAATGCAGCCTAAAATAGCATTTGCCTTTTTTGCAGCCACACCGCACTGTTGGCTCATATTCAGCTTGTGATCAACAATTCTCCTTCTCGAATGTAGTATTGCTGAGCCAAATATCCCCCGTCTTATAACTGTGCATTTGGTTTCTTTTTCCTCAGTGTAGAACTTTGCATTTACCCCTGTTGAATTTCATTCTGCTGTTTTCATTCCAATGCTACAGCCTATCAAGATCACTTTGAATTTTGTTTCTGTCTGCCAGTGTATTAACTATCCCTCCCAATTTGGTGTCATCTGCAAATTTGATAAGCATTCACTGCACCTCCTCATCCAAGTCATTAATAAAAGAGCACTGGGCCCAGGACCGAGCCCTGTGGTATCCCACTCATTACCCCCTCCCCAGTTTGAGAAGGCAGCATTGATAAGCACTCTTTGAGTACGATTCTGGAGCCAACTGTGAAATAACCTGATAGTTGTTCTACCCAGCCCACATTTAGCTAGCTTGCTAATTAGAATATCATGGGGCTCTGTGTCAAAAACTTTGCTGAAGTCAAGATGTATTATAACCACAGCATTCCCACAGTCTACCCAGGGAGGTTACCTGATAAGAAATAAATGAGTTAAGATTTGTTCTTGAGAAATCCATGTTGGCTTCTAGTAATCACTGCATTGTTTTCAAACTGTTTACGGGTTGACCATTTTATAATCTGCTCCAGAATTTTCCCAGGGATTGATCAGGTTGATGTGTCTGTAGTTCCCAGGATCCCCCTTTTTGCCCCTTTTGAAGATAGGGACAAAATTAGCCCTCCTTCAGTTATCGAGTACTTCACTCATCCTCCACGATTTTGCAAAGACAATGGACAGTGGTTCTGAGAGTTCTTCAACAAGTTCCTTCATTAGTCTAGGATGTCGAATCCACAGTTTGTTGCAAATCAAGTCCCATCGTGTGCTCTTATTGCTGGCTGCTTTGCGATGGAATTTTTTTTATCATAGGTGATTGCTGCTTGTTCACCGGCCTTAGCCCTCACCATGTAAACAGAACTCATGTGTTCGGATAGGTACCAGCTTCACTCAAGGTATAACCCCCATGAAAACTAGGGGCCAAGTTGTCGAAAGTCCTCCTACATACTCCTTTGTGCTTTGAGTCAGATTGGTCCTCCTCCTCAGATCTTAGGAGGGAGAAAACATCCACGTAATGGCTATCCAGGATCTTTTTCCTGACTCTGTGGGACAGGTGTTCACCTGGGGGTTTGCCCCTGTCCTTAACTGGTGAGCAATGTATCCCGTGGTTGGAGTGTCTACATTACAACTCCAGACCTCCCCTGGGGAAGCTGTTGTCCTGGTCAGTTCCTTACATCTGCGCCAGAACCACCTTGGAAGCCCTGGGATGGAACTTCTGGATCTCCAGTCCCTTATGTTGGGCATCCTCATCTGAGGAAGAAGACTCACCTGATGATCCCTCAGTGTCGGGTTCTGACCCACCCCTGTGGCTTCTCCTGCAGCAATGGCACCTGGATCAGGATGAAGATTTGTGCTGCACTGGCTCCTTTGTAGTTGGCCCCAGGGTTTCTGGGGTGTTGGGGGTGTTGGCCACTATCTGCTGCCCCATTCCCAGCACCCCTGCAGATTCCCTGTCCCTGATGGGGTGGCTGATGTTGATGGCTCTCTACCTGCAACTGCATCACCAACTCGAAGGAGATGTCCTGCATAGCCTGCCAGAGGGCAGCATTTTATCTGGTATGGCAGGTGCTGGACCTTTGGCTTGATTAAGCAGGACTCTTCTTTTGTTCTTCTGTTACATGTATATAATGCATTTATATGCAATGAGCCCTCCATTTAACAGGGGAAAGATGGGAAGAAATCCTAAAGTAAATAATGCTGTGCCTATGCACATACGCTCCATAACTGAAGCGCTTCCTGCCAACTTCATTATTAGGCTGGCTTTTCCTGGTCTCCAGTACTGAGACTACTGAATTTCCCATCCTAAACAAGTGTTCCAAGGATGCAACACTTGCCTCCGGGGTACTGACCTCTGGGGCAAGAATGGTATCCAGATCTGAAGTTTGTTTGCTGAATATGAATTTATAAAGAAAATAAAAGGGGAGCACATTTGAATTTGGGTATTAGTTGGCCAGATGTTAAAGAGGAAGCTTTAAGTTAGGCTAATGAAGCAGAATTGTTTGACTTTGTTGTATTTTACCTTAATTTTATGTTCTGAACTTGTTATTCCTTACATACCAGAAAACGGCAATAGGCCTCATGCAATATCAAATGCTATGAATCTGGAAGTGATCAAGGAAGTTGGGGTGGGGGGTTAAAAGGAAAAATAAATCTCAGGTTGTTTGTGTGAGACTGAATATTTATGTAGTTTCCCCTTTTCACTCATTGCATATTTCATCCAGTTTGTTTGTGTGTGTTATGGGATAAATCTTGTGCAGGTGGAAAACAGCATTAAAACAGAAAAGCATCTGTCAGTCGGCAAAGGTAGCAGGCAGTCACGATTCATTTTGTATACAGGTCATAGCTTGATAAACAAGCCTTTGTGTGACAATTAAGCAGCTTGCAGGTTTACAGAGGTCATTTTGGGGTGGCTTCACATTGCGGATTGAAAGAAAGTCCACTTACTTTTTTTAAAAAAAAGGCAGTTCTCAAATTTTGTTGTCAGTAAAGCTAAAATTGGGCTCATGTGTGAATATTGAACCACTTTCCCTCACACTAGAGTAGGGATGGAAGGATTGGTCAGTTTTGGTTCTCAGTTTCTCATTTTCCCCTTCTTAAAGTCAGTTCTCCACATTTCTGCAGTATTTTTATTACTATTTTTATTTATATTTATGGGTCACTTTTCTCACCAGATGACCCAAAGAGACTTATGTAACCAATTAAAACAACAGAATCCCTGCTGACTACTAAAACCAAATTAAAACAAACACACTCAATACAAATAAAGGGCAGGTATACTGGCTCTGCCCCACTAAAAGAGGTCATCAGGGGCCAAAGGCCTGGGCATAGAGAAAAGTCCTTCCCTGGCACCTACAGATGGCTAAAGATAGTGCCAGGCATGCCTCCTTTAGGAGAGAATCCACAGCTGGGGGGCACCACTGAAAAGGCCCTTTTTCGTGTTGCCACCGTCTGAACCTCCCATGGAGAGGGCACACAAAAAAGGGCCTTTGATGACAATTGCAGGGTCCAGGTTGGTTTATATGGGAAGAGGCGGTCCTTGAGGTATTGAGGTCCTGAGCCACATAAGGCTTTATAGGTTAAAACCAGCACTTTGAATTGAGCCTGGAAACTAATTGATAGCCAGTGCAATCATGCCAGCATTGGGGTTATATCGTCAGACCGACTTATCCTGGTCAACAATCTAGCCATCCAATTCTGCACCAGCTGCAGTTTCTGAACCATCTTCAAAGGCAGCCCCACATATAACACATTACAGCAGTCTAACCTAGAGGTTACCAGAGTGTACACAACAAAAGTTAGGCCATCCCCATCCAGATAGGGGTACATCTGGACCACCAGCAAAAGTTGATGGAAGGCATTCTGCAGCATCAAGGCCACTTATTTATTATTTTATTTGTACCCTGCCCTTCCTTCCAGCAGGAGCCCAGGGCGGCAAACAGAAACACTAAAAAAGCTCTAAAACATTATAAAAAGACCTTAAAATACATTAAAACAAAACAATGTTAAAAACATTAAAAAAAACTTTAAAAACATCTTTTAAAAAAGGATTAAAGATATTAAAAGACATATTAAAACTTGAGCCTCAAGCAACAGTAATGGATCCAGGAGTATCCCCAAGCGATGTGCCTGCTCCTTCAAAGGGAGTGCGATCCCATCCAGAACAGGCCACATCCCATCCATCTGGTCTAGGGTACTACCCACTAACAGTGCCTCAGTCTTATCTGGATTAAGTTTCCGATTATTGGCTTTCATCCAGTCCATTAGCAAGGCAAGACACTGATCTAACACATCCACTGCCACATCTGCAGATGTAAAGGAGAAGGGAAGCTGTGTGTCATCAGCATATTCCTAACAACGTACTTGAAAACTCTGGATGATCCCATTCAGTGGTTTCATGTAGATGTTAAATAGCATGGGAGATAAGATCCAATCATGCAGAATCCCACACTGAAGGTTCCACTGGGCCGAACAACATTCCCCGAGCATCACCCTCTGAAGATGACCATCCAAGTAGGACTTGAACCCCTGCAAAGCAGTACTACCTACACTCAACTCAGACAGCCACTCCAGGAGAATACCAAAATACCATTTGCAGATGAGCGCCTTTTCCTAGCTCTGGCTGATTTGCAAAGTACAGCTCCTTTTGGGAAAAATGACTTGGCCACAGTGCTTCATGCTCTGGCTTCAGCAAGGTGATGACCTCATGTGCCTTCAAACCATACCCTGGGACCTTCGGGTGAAGGGATGTGATAAATAACATACAGTCTGTGTTGGAATTGCTTTTAAGATGTTTTTAAAGCTTTTTAAAAAGATGTTTTTCAAGATGTTTTGTTTTAATGTGTTTTTTAAATATGTTTTGTTGTAATATATTTTAAAATCTATTTTTATGACGTTTTAGAGTGTTTGTGGCGCTTTTGTTTGCCACTCTGGGCTCCTATTGGGAGAAAGAGTGGGATATAAATAAATAAATAAATAAATAAATAAATAAATAAATAACTGAGACCCATCAGTCACAAAATGGTAGTAGGTGGAGGCAGAGTTTGGCATAATCAAGTGGCAATTACTGACACACCTTCTACATGTATCTATTCCATCTATGGAACTCACTAACTTCTTTCCTACAGAGTTTTCCTTGTGGCAAGGCTGCGATAGCTCAGTTTTCTTCAAGCTAAGTACAGAATTTGCTCTGGAGGTATTGTGACTATGGATGGGTGACAAATTCAATAACGGTGATCAGTACATCAGACTACCCCGCAGTTTGCACATTCACTATCTTCGCAGAGCAATCTTGTTTGTTATAAGGTTCTGTGATTTTTGCTTGATACTGGATTTTTTAAAACAACATTGTTATCGATGATATCTTTGATCTGAATTGCTGAAATATTCCCTTTAACTTCTGTGTCATTGAGCTGATGACGGTAGCCATTTACATTCATTGTTTGATTCTTAACCTGTCTCCCCCTTGTATCTGTTTTTTTTTTAATCTCTGTGATTTTCACCCAGCTCACAGTTCTTTACTAGTCTGTTGCCTCAGGCAGGCAAAAAGTATGTCACCACCAGCACACTAAAAAAACTGACTGAGTTGTGTTGGGGGTAGGGAGGTGGGGAAGGAAGAAAAATAAGTTGGTTAGTTCTAGGTCAAACAGGCTAACTGTAAGATCAAGAGCTCAGCAGATAGCAACCAGTCAAGCCTTGAAAATAAATTGGATTCAGTTTTGAAGTTTCAAAATTACATCACACAGCTCATCTGAAAAAAAAATCAACTGCAGAAGCTTCATTTAATTGTGTGTGTGACTTTTGTCTCCTCTCTTCTGACAGATAGTAACCCTGAGGCAAGATGCATATAGTAGGGCCCCACTTTATGGCGCTTCGCTTTAAGGCGCTTCGCTAATGTGGCGGTCTCAATTAGACACAATTAGACTAAAGCCCCACTCATATGGCGCTTGTTCCGCTTTTACGGCGGTTTTCAGGCATCGCACGCTATTCTATTAAATGAGTTCCGCTTTACAGTGGTTTTCGCTTTACAGCGGGGGTCCGGAATGTAACCCGCTGTATGAGTGGGGCCCTACTGTACTTGATGGGAAATTACCTGTCTCATTTACTTTTGAATAAAAAATAATCACAGGCAATCATTGGGGGGAAAAGAATAACATTATTTTTTGGCAATGAAAAAGGATGAACTGGGAAAAGCAGAAGATAAAGACACGCTAACTACAACAGACCATAAAACCTGCCAGTTCACTGAACCAGCATCAAACTGAATTATATCCCTAATCGTGACACCCTTCCCATTTTAGACAGAATTTGCTGATCCAGAGACTTTAAGGGGAGAAGGCTGTTGCTTTTATATTTTTCTTTTCCCACCCCTACACGCCTCTCAAAGTATTTTTACCCATCTTCCCATTTGTCTCCCACTCTTTCACACTGGACACGTAACTTATCCTCCACCCCTCCTCTCAATTGCCAATTTCTTTCATCCCTTCTCCCTGGTCCTTTTACATGCATTTCTTGCTCCTATAACAGCTTTCCTCTCTTATCTCCTTTCTTTCTGTTCCCAATCTATGTATTTATTTATTTTAATAGTAACCTTTTATCTCACTTTCTAATTTCCTTCAACACCTCCTCTGGCCCTTTCCCCCAAAACGCTCTGGCATGACTAGGGGACAAGGCAAGCAAGTCAGGAGTCACTGAGCATGCTGTGGCACTGGTTGAGAAACACTGCCGTATTCTGTATGCTTTGCCGGGGAGTATACATGCATGTTTTATGCATATATTTGGACAGCTGTGCAAGATACAGTTAATATCATTTGTAGCTTAGTGTATAGTTTACATAAAAACACTGCTGTTTTAGAGAATGAGAATGGCCAATTGGTTACAGTAGCCAGATGCATCTTCAAAAGCAACTTTTATCTGCCCCTTAGAGGTCTACCAAATTGTAAAAATGATGTTGTGAAAGGGTTACTCACCATTTCACTTGTAATGTTTCTCATCTGGATTTTGTATCTAATGCTAGAGCACAGTGGTGGCTGGTGCCCCTAGGGCAGTGGTTCTCAAACTTTTTTGGTTCGGGGCGCACTGTAAAACATATAAAAAATTTCTGGCGCACTTCGTGTACAAAATTAAAAATATATTAATATATATTATATTTATATTAATTGATCATGGATGTAATAAATCTCTATACAAATGGGTTTCTTCTCATTTTTAAAATATACTTTCCTAATATTTGTGGCACACCTAGTCACCTCTTGCGGCGCACCAGGGTGCCGCGGCGCACCGTTTGAGAACCACTGCCCTAGGGACTGGTAGAGTGGAAGGCAGGAAAACCCAACAGTAGATGGAACCAGAGCTAATGAAAGGCAGCACCAAGTAATTCTAGTTTTGCCCTCCTCCTCCTTGTTGAGTTCTACAAGCGCAACACTAAGACTAAGGAGGACGAGGAAGCTGACAGCCAGTGACACTGCCTGGACTGGTTCTCAGTAAGAAGGCAGGCAGGTGGGTGCTTGCTGAACGAAGACTGAAGTTGATAGCTTTAGAAAAACCTTCCTAGGAAATGACACTAGTAGGTTTCATCTTTATTGTGGAGCCAGATAACTTGTTAAGTGTGAAGGAGTTGAATCATGCGGCAAAATGCACTTCCAGCCCCTGAGCTATTGTCAGAAAATAGAGAGGCTCCTAAGAAAACAGAACCTAGTCATCCCTACCCTATAATGCAAAACAATGCTCTATATTTCCTCCCCCTGCCACCACCTCAAATTAGAAATACGAAGCAGATGATCAAGTATAGGCAAATGTCTTATCTGAAGAGGGCCACCTCCAAAAAACAGATTGTTCAGCTAGGATTTCAAAAATCCAGTTGAGTAAATAAATAAATGGAATTGAATGGGACTTTATAGTAAAACAATATTATTCATTGCTGTCCATGAGTGGAAAACTTATTATTCAACAGGTGTAAAAAACCCCAAGAGAATCCTCAGTATTTCCAGGTTGCCCTAATAACAGCGGCAGGTGTGCTCTGCTAATATTGCCATTTCAGTGTGCCTTGCACAGAAAAATGCAGCTGAAGGAGATTAATCTGGCAGTAGAATGTCAAGTGTCAAAATCAAATTTAGAATTTATTAAAGTAAGGATAGTAACACTTTTGTTTGAGAAATGGCAACGCATCAATCACTTTATATCACTGCTTTTAGAAATGATGTGTGGGATCTTGTTTCAGTGTATTACCACTCCTGTTCATGGCTCCAAACCAGCCTTCAAGACGAGCCTTGTAGTGTTGTTCAGGTCAAAGATGTTTCAGGAGTGAAGAACATATAAAGGACATGTTTTTCTCTCAGCTTTCCTAGCCCCATTTCGGACTTCACCTAAAATGGGGTTAAGGAGATTCTGCTCATTTGTTTCAGCTATCACATTCTGGATGGCAAGAAGGTGGGCTATGTTTCAAATTACTGAGTTTAAGTAATTTTGTACCAACTGAGAGTTCCTCTCCACAGGATACTCCAGATATTCCTCTAGCTGTATACGGTGATCTTGTGCCACCAACAGAAGAGTTAAAGGGGACTGGTATGCCACATCTTCCATAAACCCTTTAAAACTTCCAGTAGAAATAGTCCCTGAAAGGTTGGGGTATCTCAGCAGTGGACATTTTTTCACCTGTTTTGAGGTCTATGACTCAGTAATCCCTTCTGCTTTGAAGAATATCCAGTGAATATTCCTTCCTTGGCAGTGTTGTCAAATTTTGACCTCTTTTGTTCTGGAATGTGCCCAGAGGCCTTGCAGCCTAATACATGAAGGTGAGACACACTTGGTGTCTGATCATGCCATAGCTCGAAAGGTGTTTTGTTGGTTGCAGCTGCCAGAAGTCAGTTCTGCAGATAGCTGGCAGTAGCTGCTGCTGCTTCCCCCCAGTATTTCTGTGGTAACTGTGCATCTTCCAATAAGGAACAAATCATCTGTCCAATAGTTCATGCATTCGGTGACCCCATTTTGTTCTGGAATATAAATAACAATACTCTGGTGCTCCATGCCTTCCTCATGTAGAAAGTTTGACATAGCCCTGGACACAAATTCTCCTCCATTGTCAGATCTTATAGTTTGTGGCTTTCTGCCAAATTTATTGGATACAATTCTGACACAGTCCTTCAATTTTTGAAGTACTTGACCTTTCTCTCTCAGTAGGTACATTGTAGTATACCTAGAGTAATCATCTATGAAGGTAAGCATGTATAAATTTCCATACTGTGATGGCATTCTCATGGGTCCACAAAGGTCTGTGTGAATTAATTCTAGAAGTTTTATAGTTTTCCTTTCACTTTTCTTGGGAAATTTTGGTTTCATACATTTTATCTTTATACAGCATTCACATTTTTCTGTAGATTTGCATTGTCCAATTGTAATGCCTCTAGCCAAATTTTCCTTCTCTATAGCACTGATTCTGGCTAAGCTGGCATGTCCATTCTTCGATGCCAAAGATGTAAACATCCAGAATCACAGTTTCTTTGGTTGTATTTGCATGCATAGTTTCAAAATATTCCAAATGCAGAAGTCCATTTTTCATTTTTGCAGTATAATACACTAGTCCTTGGTCTACAACTCGACAAATTTTGTCACTTAAGAAAAGTTCACCTCCAAGCTCCATTATTTTACTGGCACTTAAATTATCTTTAAATGCTGGCAATTTTTCAGTTCAAGCTCTATGGCGCCCCCTGGTGTTTTTCAGTGCAGCTCCATCGTGCCTATTCCTTGAGAACAGAAAATGTCTCCTGCTGCGCTGTAATTACAGTCTGTGTACGGGAGCAAAAGTTCTTAAACAAATTTTTATTATTTATTAAATGTGTGGTACAACCAGTGTTGATTAAAAATCTGGTTTTATAATCATTCTTTCCATCAGATACATAGTAACTGGAATGCTTCACTTTAGTTTAGCTATTTGATTTTCTTTCAGCTTGCTTCTGTTTAAAATCAACTCTTTTTCTGTCTCCCTTCTAGGACAATCTCTTTGAAGGTGATTAGGAGATTTGCATTTGAAGCAATTCTTCCTTCTTCCTTCAGACTTCAGGGCATGACTCATCTTTCTAACCTTCCTTTGGTTGCTGTTTCTGCCCATAGCAAAATTTGCTCTTTCAGACAGAGCTTGTTCCTAGAAAAGGCTTAATTTAATTTCTGTTTCATTTCTGCCTGCACAAGAGCCCTGCTGTCCCCCAGTGCCAACCCTAGTTCTCACACTCAAGAACTCAAAACAACATTTGGGCAACTTAACTTATTTTAAAATATTTAAAAATATATTTAAAATGAACGTATAAAAACACACTCAAAGCCTTGATAAACAGCAACAAAAATACACTGAGCATTTGCCATTTGACATTTTTCAACTTACTTTACCCATCATTTTTTGCTCACTTACTGCCTTGGATCAGCCACTAACTCTCAGCCTAACCTACCTCATATGGCTGTTGCTCCATTGAATTCTAACTGCGGAGTAGACTTGGTTAGGACTGCAGCCTATGTCCTTGTATTATAATTTTTTATTTCCTGTAATCAGAATTAGGCATCTTTGTACTATAAAGCCCCATGCCCCCACCCCCACAAGTAGTACAAACCTACAGTAGAATCTTAGTCTGGTTGATCATTGCAATTTGATTTATCTGGGAGTCAGCCCCATTAAATATGAAGAGACTTATTCATTCATTCATTCATATTCCACCCTTCCTCCCTACTACTTCTGAGTAGGCATGTATACATTGTACTATAAGTTAACTACACAGTGAATTTTTAATGAGTGCCCAGGTGTGTATTCATGGGGGAATGCTCTGGGACTCTGCCCTGTTATTATTATTATTATTATTATTATTATTATTATTATTATTATTATTATTTTGCAAATGGACCCGTCCAGGATTCCATCTGTCTCTACAGCCAGAATCAATCCCTCACTGCCACTGATGGGGACTGGGGAGAAGCACTGGAGTTTAAATAAACCCAGCTGGCCCCTTGATGCACTTGAGTGCTCTGCTGATCAGGTGTGTGCAGGACCAGTTCTAAAGGGCGGCTAGGTGGGGCACTGGCCCGAGGGCCCCTGGAGCTACAGGAGGCCCTCCGCTCTCCGTCGGCAATTTGCGGACGCATCTGCGGACCGCCATCCCCCCTGCTATCCCTCCGCTTCACCTACCTTTCTGTTGTTTTTTGCTGCACGCACGTTGCTGCCATCAACAAAGATGGCGGCAGAGGCTTCAGCCCCTTAGGGAAACCTCAGCCGCCATCTTGATTGATGGCAAACCTGCACATGCCACAAAAAACAATGGAAAGGTAGGTGAAGCGTGGGGATAGCGGGTGGCGCGGAAGCTCCTGTCTTGTGGTCCGCGGATGCTTCAGTTCCTCGGATCGCGGAGGGGGAGCGGAGGGGCCCAGGGCAGGCTGGTACCCAAGGGCCCCGGCATGCCTGGGGCCAGCCCTGTCTGTGTGGTAGGAACTGACTGTGCTTACTGGAAGGAAGGAAGGAAGGAAGGAAGGAAGGAAGGAAGGAAGGAAGGAAGGAAGGAAGGAAGAGGAGATGGGAGTGGCTGTGAGTACATGCAGTGCAGGCTCGCAAGTTGGTGGTGCACAGACCAGGCATTAATAATAATAATAATAATAATAATAATAATAATAGTAAAGGGTAACCCCCATGGGGGTCCTGACCCCCTGCTTGGGAACCACTGTTGTAAATCAGAGATTTTTGGAATTGTAATGTTTTAGAAGAAGGAGCAGCAGAAGCAGAGAGCTGAATTTCATTCTGCATTTTGGGAAATGTCCAAAAATAAAAACACCATGATGAAGTGCAGAGGCAATATCCCACTTGTAATGGGTCTGTACAAGGCCAGAAGCCAAATGCAATAGTCTCAGGTGTCCAAAAAATGTGGTAAGGTGCCCAACGTGGATAGAATTTTGGACTTTTCTTTTCATGTATCTTCCCACAGTCAATCCTTATCAAGGAAAACTAGGGATAATAATAATATAAGAGTACATGGATGTACATAGGCCGGGCCACACTAGTACTCCGAGCACTGCCAGCACACCAGGTCGAAAGCTTTCTCTGCATGGCCATGGACTTTGTTGGAAATTTGGTTTCAATACTCTTCTCTTTATTTGTTTCTTGACAAAGGTCTGGAAAGAGGTTTAACAAAGACTTTGAAGAAGCTGGATGACTACCTGAGCAATCCTTTACCTGAAGAGATAGACGCAAGCTGTACACAGGAAGAGAAAGTGTCGAAACGCAAATTCCTGGATGGGGATGAGCTGACTCTTGCTGACTGCAACCTTCTGCCCAAGCTTCACGTTGTCAAGGTGACAAGGTCTTATTTTCATGACAGGCAACCTGATTTGAGGATAAAATAACTTATTTACCAGTCCCCTCATTCAGAGCTTGGAAAAGTTACTTTTTTGGACTACAGCTCCCATCAGCCCAATCCAGTGGCCATGCTGGCTGGGGCTGATGGGAGTTGTAGTTTAAAAAAGTAACTTTTCCAAGCTCTGCCCTCATTGCTGTACATGCTGCCCATCACCATAAGCAGTGAAAAGCCCAGAGATGGAAAGCAATAGAAACTTCTTTCATGTACAAAAGGACCAGCAGATGACAGGCAGGCAGCACAATTGCTCAACCCACATGAGATTCTCAAAAGCAACACGTGGGGGCCTCCAAGGCCGCCTCCGGCCCAGCTATACTCACATATAATTCTGCCCAAATTCAGTAAACAGTCTACTCTGATTGGCAGCAGCTGTCCAGAGTATCATTCATGACTATGGCCAGCTGCTGCCAATCCGAGTGGACAAATTATAGATGGGCAAATGATCTGACCTGGTATAAGGCAGCTTCTCACGTTCCCTGTAGCAGTACAACGCACAGAGTATAACGAAAAGAAATCCCCCTGAATGTATGAAGCTGTTCTATACTGGATCCGACTATTGGTCCATGTACATCAGTATTGTCTGCAGTGAGTGGCTCTCTAGATTTTCAGAAAACAGTCTTTCACAGCCCTACCGAGAAACACCAGGGATTAAATCTGGGATATTTTGCATGCAAAGCTTATCATTTACCCTTGAGCTATGGTTCCTTCTCATGGGTTTCATTGTGGTTTGCAAAGGATAATGTTTAGTCAGACTGTGTCCATCGGTCAGGTCTGTCTGTCTTTCATTCTGCCACTCTCATTAGCACTCCCAATCTACTATTTAAGACAGCTGCTTCACTTTGGTTCATGGCAAAGATGCCTCTCTTAATACAGCCTATGGAAAACATCTCACTTGGTAAGGTAAGTGACTTTGTAAATCAGTTGTGCTTGAAATCCTTATGTGCAGGTGTAATACACTATGTATTTGTGCCAGGTCCTCTCATGTTTCAGCCTTAGTCGCACTTTATTACGAGTCGGACAGGGGAGTGCAGCTTTGCTCTTCTCAGTCTTTCTGTGGGTTTTGATACCATTGACCATGGTATCCCCCTGGATCAGCTCCACAGGATAGGTATTTGGGGCACTGTCCTACCATTCTACCTGTGGGGCAGAGTACAGAGAATAATGTTGGGACAGAACTTTTTGAAACCTTGGCAGTTGTGCCTATGGGGTACTACAGGGCACTATTCTATCCTGCCATTGGGAGTGGTCATTAGGGGATTTGGGGCAAGGTGCCATCAGTATGCTGGTAACACCCAGCTCTATTACTTCATAACATCTAAATCAGGCATGCCCTGGACCAGTGTCTGATGCAGTGGTGGGCTGGATGAGGGAAAATAAGCTGAGCTTGAATCCTGGCAAGACAGATGCTCAGTGGGTGAGTAGTTCTCGTGTCTGAGAAATTGGTTCATTGCCTGTTCTATAGCAAGTATGCAGCAATACACAGCCTTGGATGCTCCTGGATCCAGCTTTGTTACTGGAGGCCAAAGCGGTATGGGTGGCAAGGAGTTTAGATCAGGTCAGATCAGGCGCAACCATTCTTGGACTGGGACAGCTTGACCGTAATGGTTCTGGCACTGGTAACTTCAAGACTGGACTACTGCAATGCACTCTACATGGAGCTTCCCTTGTACTTGGTCTGGAAAGTATAGTTAGTGCAAAATGCTGCAGTATGATTGCTGACATGAGAGTCTGCCAGCATATTACACTTGCACTCAAAGATCTGCACTGGCTGCCAGATTGCTACAGGGCTGAGTTCAAGGTGTTATTGGTATATAAAGGGATCGCCTTACCCCAGTCATTTCAATCTGCAGAACCTCCACTTCTACAAGTGTCACACAGTGTCAGTTCTACATTGTAAGGACTCATGCCTTTAGTGTGACAGCACCTATATTTTGTAACTCCCTGCCTAGTGACATTAGGCAGGCGCCATCCCTGTACTCCTTTAGATGTCTGCTGAAAATACATGATTTCATTATATCTGTTGTTAAATTTGCTTCAGCTGTTTTATCGTGTTTTGTTTTTAGATTTCCCCCATTTTAAAATGTTTTAAATATGTTTTAATTTTATTTTTAATTGTATTTTTATTACTGAAGTGTTTGCTGCCTTGTGCTCCTTTGGGAGGAAGGGCAGAATATAAATCTAAAATGTAAATAAAATAAAACAAGTTTTGCTAAAATATGTGAAGAGCTGTATCGTAACCACTAGTTTTATCCTAGTTCTAATGTAAATGTACTGCCTTCAAGTCGATTCCGACTTATGGCAACCCTATGAATAGGGTTTTCATGAGGCTGAGAGGCAGCGACTGGCCCAAGGTCACCCAGTGAGCTTCATGGCTATGTGGGGATTTGAACCCTGGTCTCCCAGGTCGTAGTCCAACACCTTAACCACTACGCCACACTGGCTCTAGTTCACAACCATAGGAAGAGTTAACACAATTCCCTTGTTTCCTCGAAGAATAAAACATTTTCTTCTGTTATATCAATAAATAGTTCATATATAATTGTAAATAGTCATAAAAAAGGAAATGAACTGCCTTCAAGTCGATCCCAACTTATGGCGACCCTATGAATAGGGTTTTCATGGTAAGCGGTATTCAGAGGGGGTTTACCATTGCCTTCCTCTGAGGCTGAGAGGCAGTGACTGGCCCAAGGTCACCCAGTGAGCTTCATGGCTGTGTGGGGATTCAAACCCTGGTCTCCCAGGTCATAGTCCAACACTCTAACCACTACACCACACTGGCTCTCATAAATTAGTTAATAAAATAACAAAATTTCAGTCCATTTCTGCTTTTGTGCAGTTTGAGAGAAAGATGACAGTTTTGATTGGCCACAATGTAGTTTGTAACACAGTAACTCAGAGGAATATTGAGGTATTTTTACCAACACCATCTGGCATATTTGTTCAGGGCAAAATTCTGATTCAAGTTTAAATACCAGCTTGACTCTGCCATGCCCAATACCCATTTCCAAAGCTGGGAGGAAAATGAGAATCTCTCTCTTGAACACTTAGACATTGCAATGCAGAAAGTATGCATTATGCTCAGGACAACAAGCTGCATTTCTTGTACAAATCCGAGCTTGACTGCTCTGTGTGCATTTTCATATGTGGAGGGATGCAAAATAGATTGTAATGTGATGTGTGAAGTGCCTCTAATACAGTGGGTTTTTAAAATAATTTTTATTGGAAAAATTGAAATACAAAAAATAGCAGACACACACATGAAAAGGAATAAAAGCACAAATAAATTCATACATTGCATTTACTAAATTGGTGAAAACTATTTTCTAATACTTTTAATGTACAGAGAAGGCTCTTCCCCACCCTTCAGTACGTCACATGCAGAAAATATTAGCGGTGGAATTCAGAAATTTAAGATGCAGGATGTCCAGTGGTGATCTGCAAATGTGTTGTTATACAGTTATTTAACTTATCAGATTATATTTACTAGTAGATCTTGACACAGAAACCTAGAAAACAGAAAAGTCATGAGTCTTGTTTGGTTCCTCAGGCCATAAACAGAGACATGGAAGCTGACTATAACCACGAGAGAAAGCAAACATAGTATGTTGGGTAAATAGCAACAATAATGTGAAAAATATTCTTACCAGCTTTGTTGTTTCGTGGGGCCCATTCTCCTGGACTCGAGTCAGCTAGGACTTGTAAATTAATGCCCATTTTAATTTTCTGTATAGACTGTGGAATAATAATAATAGTAATAGTAATAATAATAATAAATTTGCTTTTTTAAAATACGCTTTTAAATTTGTATATTTGTTTTTAATGTTCTTAATTGTTGTAAACCGCCCAGAGAGCTTCGGCTATGGGGCGGTATACAAATGCAATAAATAAATAAATAAACAAACAAACAAACAATTCATTTAGGTTAAAGTCCCATCATCTTTTATTTAATCCAGCATCCTGATCTCTCAGTGGCCAACCAGAGGCCTATGAGAAGCCTAGAAGGGGGACAGGAGCGCAATGAACAGTCTCCTGCTCATGATCCTGATATTAAGATGTTCTTAAGCATGGGTATAAATGCCTTTTTGTATATTCTCGCAAACTCAACAAGTAATAATTTATTGGTAAACAGTACTAACTTCTTCATGACTTCATTTTTATTTCCTTTGTCCATGTGTAATCATAAATAAATATTAAAATCAGATGTTGGGTCTTCATTCTAGATTGTAATGAAGAAATATCGAAACTATGAGTTTCCAGCAGAAATGACAGGACTTTGGCGATACCTGAAAAATGCTTATGCTCGGGATGAATTCATCAACACTTGTGCTGCTGACAAAGAAATTGAAATAGCTTATGCTGATGTAGCCGAACGGCTAAGCAAATCCTAATAAAAATCTGTTCACTGGACTGCTGGAAATAAACTTGTTTCTTCCTAGAGAAATGTAAGATGGCAATGCAAAAGAGGCAACGTTATATCTGAAATCTGTACCAATTAGCTGGAAGAAACTTTATCATTTATTATCAGTGTTTTGAAATGATCATGTTTGATTAACAGCCTCTTGTTAACAGTAAGTTCTTTAGCAAGAAATTTCAATATTGAGTAGAACAATATTATTTGGGCTTGGGGTATTTTTTAAACTTTTTCATGAACCCTTGATGTGTTCTTTTTGAAAACACACTGTAAGACAGACAACTTAATTTGGGAGGTTAGCATAACTTTAGGGTAGGTGTGGGGAACCTTTGGCCCTCCAGACCAGCCCCAGCCCGCATGGCCAATGGCCAGGGATGATAGGAGTTGTGGTTCACCAACATCTGGAACGCCAACGGTTGCCCACGTCTGCTTTAGGAGATAGATTTAGAAGTTTTTTTGGAACGAGATCCTGCCCTCATAGAGCTAGGAGACAGTTATAATAAAACTCTTGTGCTACTGGGGAAGCATGAATGAATGCTGAAGCTGCAGATATTTTGCTCAATATTCCAGGAGTGTGGAAATGGTGAATGAAATAATTTTGTGTATGTGTATGATTCAAGGATATGTGGAGGAGCAATACTGATACAAAACAGGTGTAGATAATCTTGAAAAGAGACTCAGACACTACATTAATGGAATTTAGGTATATGCTGAACGGATCCACAGCTAACTCATAATCTGCAGTTTACTTGCCACCATCTCTCTTAGCATGGAAAAGGAAAAAAGAAAAAAAGGAGCATGCAACAAAAATTAGATTCCTCTACAAATTCAAGGATAAGAAAATGAGTTCATGCTCTATTTCAAAGTTGTCATTTGGTCTAGAAATCCTGAAAATAATAGTATTGTCCTAAAATGACTCCTTACTCCCAACATTAGGTGGAAGTTAACAGACATATAACAGCTATCCCAGAGTTGGTGGCTTGCCTTAGTTTTATTACCATTATGAGTTCATTCACTAGAATCGTCATGATTCACTAGAAAAGACAACAATGCTGGAAAAAACAGCAGGGAGTAGGAAAAGAGGGCCAAACAAGAGATGGGTTGATTCCATAAAGGAAGCCACCGATGTGAACTTACAAGATCTGAACAGGGTGGTTCACAAAAGATGCTATTGGAAGTCCCTGATTCATAGGGTCGCCATAAGTCGTAATTGTCTTTAAGGCACATAACAACAAATGGGTTCATTGTATTCATAATGGGTGACATCCAATTGTGGCCTTCCACTTGTGCAATACATTCCTGCTTCCTCTGTCCCCCCCCCCCCCGCAGCCCCTTGCATGCTCTTAATATCTGCTGTGGATGGTTGAGGGACACAGCAAACTGGGGGTCACGGGGATGTAGTGGGGAGGGGGAGAAGAGGAATTCCATTGTGGTTGCTCTGCTGGCATGAAGTTGGATCTCACCCAGACTGATTTTCTGTAACTGATTATTCTATGCTACATCTAGCCTTTGTATGAAGAGTTCTGCTTTAAGCCAGTGGGTACTTTGTTCTGTCAATTACTTTTAAAACTGTTATTTATTTTGTGAAATACTTTTCCCCTAACGTTTTGGAAAGCAAACATTTTCACTCTGAATCACGAGACTGCGAGGAGGTTGTGGGTAAGATTGGGAACTTAAATTGTGAGGTTGGCATAAATTTAGGGCCAATGGCCAGGGATGATGGGAGTTGTAGTTCAGCAACACTCTGAATCATATATAACAAGACTGCAAGTAGGGTTAACAATGTACACTTATCTTCCTTTGACTTCAGAAAAGGTCACATTCAACATTTCTAATCTTTAAGCCACACATTTTTTACAAAACAAAAAACTGTTTTGTCACATTTGCAACTAGGGTTATATGAGTGCTTAGAATCATAGAATCATAGAATAGTAGAGTTGGAAGGGGCGTATAAGGCCATCAAGTCAACCCCCCTGCTCAATGTAGGAATCCAAATTAAAGCATTCCCCACAGATGGCTGTCCAGCTGCCTCTTGAATGCCTCCAGTGTTGGAGAGCCCACTACCTCTCTAGGTCATTGGTTCCATTGTCGTATGGCTCTAACAGTTAGGATGTTTTTCCTGATGTCCAGTCAAAATCTGGCTTCCTGCAACTTGAGCCCATTATTCCATGTCCTGCACTCTGGGACGATCAAGAAGCGGTCCCGGCCCTCCTCTGTGTGACAACCTTTCATGTTCTTGAAGAGTGCTATCATATCTCCCCTCAGTCTTCTCTTCTCCAGGCGAAACATGCCCAGTTCTTTCAGTTTCTCCTCATAGGGCTTTGTTTCCAGTCTCCTGATCAACCTTATTGTCTTCCTCTCAACATGTTCCAGTTTGTCTGCATCCTTCTTGAAATGTGGAAACCAGAACTGGATGCAGTACTCAAGATGAGGCCTAACCAGTGCTGAATAGAGGGGAAGTAATACTTCACACGACCTGGAAACTATACTTCTGTTAATGCAGCCTAATATAGCATTTGCCTTTTTTGCAGCCACATCACACTGTTGGCTCATATTCAGCTTGTGATCAACGACAATTCCAAGATCCTTCTCACATGTTGTATTGCTGAGCCAAGTATCCCCCATCTTATAAGACTGCATTTGGTTTCTTTTTCCTAAGTGTAGAACTTTGCATTTATCCCTGTTGAATTTCATTCTGTTGTTTTCAGCCCAATGCTCCAGCCTATCAAGGTCCCTTTGAATTTTGTTTCTGTCTTCCATGGTACTAGCTGTGCCCCCTCAATTTTGTATCATCTGCAAATTTGATTAGCATGCTCTGTACCTCCTCATCCAAGTCGTTAATAAAAATGTTGAAGAGCGCTGGGCCCAGGACAGAGTCCAGTATCACCCCACTCATTACTTCCACCGAGTTTGAGAAGGAACCATTGATAAGCACTCTGAGTACGATTCTGAAGCCAACTGTGGATCCACCAAATTAAAAATATTTTTTAAAATATTAAAGATTTTTATTTATTTTTGTTAGGGCATTTTCCTGATTGAGTATGTGTCAACAGGTGATTCTATAAAATTGTTATGAACAAGGCCTGTGTCTGATTTTGTAAATAGCAGTAAATATACCTGTTTATTTGCCATTTTGTACTGTTCAGTTTTTGCAATTCATCTGCTTGGCTTTGTGCAACCAGACTTTGTGTAACCAGCAGGTTCACACAGTCATGCTAATCGCTTACTGATCAGAACATCAAGCAATGACGTGCATGTATGACTGAGCCCTCACAGAATAATTGGCACAGATGTAATTTTCATTTCACCTGATATCAATTTAAGCACCATCTTGTTAAATTCAAACAGTTAACACAATCGTCTTTGACTGAGTTATCAAGTGATTGGAAATCTAGTCAGTTATATGCATGAGTGAACCAGTTCTCTGATTTGAATTGTGACTCAAGCAGGACAGATAAAAACCTGCTTTCTGTATATACCTCTTTTCCTAAGCACTATCTGAAATAAACAGCCATACGCGGGTGATGAATCAGCTTAGGATATACTGAGTTGGCTACTGCCAGTGGAAGAGAAAAAGAGGAATCAACTTTTGCCAGTTCTTGCTTGTACCCCTGAAACCCTGTGGAACAGAGGGCAGGACTGAAGGGGAGAATTGGTAAAACTGCCCTAGTTATGACTTTCCTTTAGCATTCCCTGAACCGTTCCTTGTTTTGCTCAAACTGGGTTTGTTAATAGCCATGCCTTGCTATTTTTCATGCACCTGGCTGCTGATATTCATGCAAGGAGGTTTATAATCTGTACAACAGCCTGTGATCTTTTGAGTTTACACTCCACTTCCTTGTTATTTTTCACAAATCTATTAAAGTCAAGTGGCACTACAGGTTTGGTCCAAAATCTCTCATTCTCCCACTTCCCAGCCTGTGTCCTCCTCCTCCCTCACTTGCAGACCTTTCTTTCTTGATAAATCAAGTACTCAGGCCATTGTGCCTATGCTTCCATTTACTTGAAACACCTTCCCAACTTTATCCATTAGCTGAAGCTAGCGGCTTCTTTACTTTCCCATCTCAACATGACATGCCCACCCTTTCTAACACTGCATCAAATTTATTGGGAGAAGGGTAACAATTGTGTGATGCAATTCCACAAAGTCAGCTTGTTTTGAAGAAATAAAAGCATAAGAGTGGGGATGATTGCGGAATTAAATTTTCGCAAATTTCAATGCCAATTGTCCTGATTCGCTCACCTAATGTGCAGATTAGAACATTGTTATCCTTCAGGTTTTGCACTTCTCTAAATTTTGTGATTAAAAAGTATTACAGTTTTAAAGTGCATATTTTGAAAGAAAAAAGATTTTAAAATGTGCATTTAAAAACATGAAATGCAAATTTGAAAAATAAAATCCACAGATTTATGTGGAAATGGGACAGAACAGTCCGGTAATAAGACTGATCTGTCTATCCCTACATAGGTTCCCTAGTGGTATAATTCTGAGGAAGAGGGGGAAGCATGGGGGTACAGGAAATGCACAAAGATTCATTTTGGGGCAGTGAGGGTAAAAGGTGAAATAAATTAAATGAATGGTGACAAGAGAGCTAATGTGGGTACATTCTAATTACTATTAGTAATTAGAAGTGCTTTATAGTCTTCATGCCAAAACCACTATCCACAGCTTATCATATATGTTGCAAGATAGCGATTTCTTCTTGTTCTTCTCTTCCTTGTTCTTCTCTTCCTTGGTGAATCAAGGTCAAGGAAAGGCCCTATTACTGCCACCTACTGGCAACAAGAGTATCATGCCTCATTCACAGCCTTTTGTAAAGCCACAAGCTGAATATGAGCCAACAGTGTGATGTGGCTGCAAAAAAGGCAAATGCTATATTAGGCTGCATTAACAGAAGTATTGTTTCCAAATTGCATGAAGTATTAGTTCCCCTCTATTCAGCACTGGTTAGGCCTCATCTTGAGTACTGCGGCCAGTTCTGGTCTCCGCACTTCAAGAAGGATGCAGACAAACTGGAACATGTTGAGAGGAAGACAATAAGGTTGATCAGGAGACTGGAAACAAAGTCCTATGAGGAGAGACTGAAAAAACTGGGCACATTTAGCCTGGAGAAGAGAAGACTGCGGGGAGATATGATAGCACTCTTCGAGTACATGAATGGTTGTCACACAGAGGAGGGCCGGGATCTCTTCTCAATCATCCCAGAGTGCAGGACACGGAATAATGGATTCAAGTTGCAGGAAGCCAGACTTTGAATGGACATCAGGAAAAACCTCCTAACTGTTAGAGCCATACAACAATGGAACCAATTACCTAGCGAGGTAGTGAGCTCTCTGACACTGGAGGCATTCAGGGGGCAGCTGGACAGCTGGGAATGCTTTAATTTGGATTCCTGCATTGAGCAGGGGGGGTTGATTTGATGGCCTTATAGGCCCCTTCCTACTCTACTATTCTATGATATCTTTCACAAACTGCCATATAACCTCTAACACCACACCACAGAGATTCTTCTCCCGAAGAAAGCCCCCACTGAGAAGTCTGTAAGCCCCAAAGCACTAAATCTATGAAGGAGAGGCTCTCTGTTGTCCACATACCACAAACAGTCCCATGATCATTTGTTTCCTTCACCCCACAAACCTCACAACACCCAGAATCAGTGCTCCCAGCCATGCACAAACCACTCCGGAAAGCACAATACCCAGTCAAGACTCTAAACAAACTGCCCCTGCCTCTGCGTTCAGTTTAAAAATTTGAAAAACTCCAATAATGGACAAAAAGGGAAAACCCTCATGCCAGCTGAGACCACCTCCCACTCCCTTTGCCAAAGATGTTGATTTGTTAAAGGCCAAAGCACATTCAGCACAAATGTGCGAAGGGGCTCTCATGCCTGAGCCCTGCCTACTAGATGTCAGTGCACATGTCCCAGGCAACAGTCTGAAGGAGGCCCTACACAGATAGGACTCCCTCACAAATATGAGCCTAGATCAATCAGGGGTCACATTCCCAAAAGGAGGTAGCTCTATGGGCAAAGCCGCTTCCAAGCTCACATCAATTATTTATTTATTTATAGAAGCATGTATATACTGCTCTCATAAAATATCAGGGTGGTACAGGAATTGCAAACCATTGCATATAAACCATTAAAAGCAGTATAACAGGATCAGCAGGAGTAGAGCTTGGAAAAGTTACTTTTTTGAACTACAACTCCCATCAACCCAATCCAGTGGCCATGCTGGCTGGGACTGATGGGAGTTGTAGCTTAAAAAAGTAACTTTTCCGAGCTCTGCAGGAGTGGCATCTATGGATGGGGCTGGCCCACTAGTACACATAAGCCCCTTCACACATTCATGTGGAATCCCTGATGAAGGATACTGCTGAGAAAGAACTCGGGTCCCGGCTTCCCGTACCTGTCCCAGAACTAACTACTAGACCACACCAGTTTTTAGCATATACTTTCTGCCATCACAGTAGCCAAGGGAGCCATAGCATTCTGTAATTCCAGTGCACTGTATATTGTATATTTTTAGTGCTTTGAAACAGAATACATGACACTTGATATTTTGTCTGCTTCAAGATTGGAGCAAAGATATTGAAAACAGGGACTACACAGCTAATTTTGGTGGTCAGCTACATTAAAATGTCCTATTTAATTTCGTTGACCCCAAAGGCTTAGGATTTAATTGGAAAGTGTGCAAGTTCCTAATGTGTGTCAGCTTCAAATGGGCCTCAGTCAGAACTTCAGCGTCTTGCTCTCTTTCCATTCCACTTTGAATATGAAGTAGTATGTGTTAATCATGCTGAACATAATTCTTCTACATTGGCAAAGCAATTTTTTTGAAAAGAACTTAAATGACAAGACAGACAGTATGGATTAACAATAATTTTGTTCATAAATTTCTCACAAGATGTAAAGAATGATGCAGATCAGAGGAGAAAGTAGCCAACAATGTGGATTTAATCAGTGATGTTTCGGAAAATGCAGACCAAATGTCTGTAAAAATGTCCAGTGTAGCCAAACATTTCTTAGATATTTGTTTCAAAGACACCAGTACTTCACTAAGTACTTCATTGTATCTGGGATCCACACTGATTTCTCTCTTAACATTAATTTAAAAACTGCTAAAGGGCACCTTTTTCTAATAGAGTACTTGAGTTGTTGACAATATAACTTATCTATAAAGCCAAGACAATACTAGGGACTTTAAATAAGAACGGTGGCAAACAACTATTGAGGATTTCCAGAAAGATAGCTGTGTTAGTCTGTCACAGCAAAGTCAATGATGAAGTAGAAACTACTCCATACAGTACATCTGTTAAGACTTTAAGGTGCCACAAGACTCTGTTGTTTTATGCCAGTGATTTTACAGGGAGAATATCTGTATGTCATTGAACAGTCTGGAGGAGACATTCCTTTGTTTTCTTGGATTTATTTGGAAATAGATGAAAGGAGAGTACTATTAAGTAATGATATAGGCAGAGTGATTATGAAAACACGAGACAAATATCAATCATAACTTGTCCCTGATATTTCTTCTTTATACTCTGTCCTCCTATCTTTACTATTGCAAGAAATGGTTCAATTTTTGGATTTTAACCAGGGCTGGGGGACTTTTGGCCCTCCAGGTGTTGTCGAACTCCAGCTCCCATTTCTCCAGCCACCATGTCCAATAAACAGGGATAATAGGAGTTGTAGTTCATTTGGAGGGCCAAAGGTTCCCCAGCTCTGATTTTAACACTCACGTGCATAGGATAAAAGATTTAACTAAAAACTGTACAATAACAACATGCAGAAAATTGTTCCCAAGAAAAGGATTAATAACCCACTTCCCTCAGTATCTGCAAATCAGAACCTTTTCATTAGAATCGGGTAGAAGCAGGAACTATTTTGAAAACAATTTTCAGGCAAGTCATCACAAAAAGGATGACTGCAGAAAATGTATCATGAAAATGTATCATCATGAAGGCTCCAAAGAAAGCAGGGGGAAGAGTTCAGTCTGAAATTGTCTGGTAAAAATTGGTCAAAAAAGACACAGATGTAACAAAGAAGTTGTTAGATGTTAGATCTAAAGAAAATTTGATCTACATGCCCAAAATGCAGGTGTTAAGACATATTTGGTGGTCATATAAAAGCTTTCTGGAAACTTGTTTTCATAACTATTGAACAGATCATGGGGGAAATCATGCCTTTTAATTCGGGTTTGTTATTGTTTTGGCTCAGTCTATATTTAGTTATAAAAAATGAGTGTTTAGTAAACAATTTGTTACTTTCAATCTGTATTCTAATTGTAAATTATTGGAAGAAACCAAATTTACCTACTGCTGATGATTGACAAACTTTGCTGATGATTGACTGCTGATGATTGGCAAACTTTGGTGATAATAACTATTCATAAAAGACTTTGGGAAATTAGACAAACTACACTCACAGATAATTGGAGACCATTCCTCTTGTACTGGAAAAAAATCATATGAAGGAGCTTGCCAAGACAAACTAAATATTGCATGATAGATTTTCTAGCTAAAAAAAGGGAGTCTTGTACACAAAGGGTAATTGTGAGCATGCTTTCAGAGGGCTCTGCATTTGTTTTTGTTTTCTTTTTGGTTGTTTTTAAAAGATTATTTAGAAACCTTGTTTTCCCTCTTAATAACCACTTCACTGGAATATTTCCTTTATCTGGCACCTGTGGGCATAGCTCTAACGTAGCTTGCTGAGCAATGCCAAGCAAGCTGTCCCAGGTACATTTCCAGCCCTCCTTATTGCCAACACATGTGCAACTTGTGCTAGGACATTGTAAAATTTTATTTAGAAACAAGAGTGCTGCAGATGGGCTACTAGTGAGTAGGCTACCCATGTGCCTGCAGCACAGCCCCTAAATTGGCCTGACATCAGAAACCACAGGGTGAGAACACTGGCTCCAGAGTGATGCTTTTGTCACCAGTCATTTTCTATTTATAACAACAGCATAATCTCATTTTATAACAACACAATAAAGCACAACAGAAGCAGGCATTGTTCTGCTCAAATTGCTTTTCTCATGTGGGTGTATTCTAAACAGTTACCCTTTGGCCTCTGGTCACACCCAACAAAAGCAATTAAGGAGCAACAGTGCACACCCTGTTATATCTGAATGCACACAGCCCATTTGAGTAACAATCTTCTATTAAGCATTTAGTATTTTAGAAAATACTGAATTGTTGCTTTCATCTGTTGTGTCCTAACAAAAGTGTTGCTTAATGCTCTTGATATTAAGAAAAGTGGGGGATTTTTTTTTGGGGGGGGATGAATAGCCTTGATCTAGTTATCTGTCATGTTCCATTACCACAGCAACTTGTTTAAACGTAAATGTAATTAGGGCAGGGGAGAGATTAGTTATAATATTTACTAATTACTGTAAAATGTGTGTCACCGATAGTTTTATTAGCAGTTTTAAGTATGGATGTCAAAGGAGGTGTCCATTTGAACCAGGAAAGAGAACTCTGTAGCCTAATATGTTTGTTTCTGTGAGAATTCCTTGCAGGCCCAGTATTTGGGTATAAGAAATTTCATTTTTAGTGAAACAAAGGTAGACCCATTGGAATGAATGAACCTAAGTTACACGTCTGTTAACTTCAAACAGCCTAGTCTGGGTTGGACTAGCATTGAACACCACACGTAGGGTTCTGTTCCTGAGTGGGCAGCACATTTGAGATACAGTAATCTGCAGACATTTTCTAATATTAACTATTTGTAACTGTGGTTGACAGTGATCAAAATACTGCACCGTAAACAAAAAGAGGGTTGCCAACTTTTGATTTCAAACAATATAACCCTGCACTGCTGGGAACTCATAACATATACAGACATACCTCAGTTAACAAATCCTCCTGGAAAGAAGCTTCTTATAACAAAGTCTTTTTTGGGTACAGGGAGTGGGGGGGCACTTTGACATAGAATGTGGCTGTCTACAGGATTGCAGCTGCTGCAGACAGCTCTGGCACGCGTGACTGGAATGACGCTCCTTGCCAGGTGGCACAGGTGGCAGGGAGAGAGAGAGAGAGAGAGCACAGGGGGTGTGTGGCTGCCCCTTCCCTGCCTGCTTGCGTGTACAGAGAGGAGAACTGCGCTCAAAGCTTTAGATTGCTAGAGCAAGATGCTACATGATAAAAGAAAAAAGGCAGGGCAGGCATCCCTGGATGCATTTCCGAAGAAGCCGTCGGGTGGTCTGTATGCAAGGCTTACCTGACCTGGTTGTTTCATTTCAGACATGCATGTCGTTAGTTTTGAATACAACAATTGCTGAAAAGCATGTAGAGCTCCTCTTCTTGTTGTGGTGTAGGAACCTATCGCTGTTCCCTTCATGTTATTCTTACCTCTGGTATCAAGGTTTTTATTAATGTCCAGAAACACATGTACTTCATCAACGGAAGTATTGCTGCAGTTGAATGGCATTGTGATGCTGTCTCCAAAATCTAGTTCCATAACTTGGGCGTAGCAGTGACAAACCACTGAGGTCAGGCTCCACCCTTCTTCCCCTAGCAGATCAGACTAGAGGCATTGTTGTCAGGCAGTTTGAGAGGAAGCCACTAATCTTATTCAGATGTCAGTTAATCCATGAAATACACAAAAAACAAAACAAAACATACTATTGATTCCTTGAATCTTATAGTGTAGAAATGGTGTAATATTATTTCTTCAGGTGTAACTTTGAAACGTCCATCAAAGTTGTGTAGATGTCCGGTTTGGAACAGCATGCAAATATTGAAACATTGAAATTGTAACCTAGATGGAGCGCTATGCCTTTCAGGCAAACATATTATGTAAATCTATTTACAAATAAGGAAACAATAAATAGTACATTTTATCTCTGTGCCCATGACTTAAAACACAGGCTCAGTAGCCACACACCTAACTTTATTTGTGGAATGCTATGTGGGTAGTGGTTCTAGTAAATGTTATTTTCCTACTAGGCAGTCTGACCTTGCCAAGGCAGTAAAGTATTTGATTTTTAAGGAATACAGAGTTGTCTTTAAAATTAATACTACATATTTGTAATTTGTCAACTGTGAACTCAATAAGTGTATGACAATGGCAAATAGTCCAATAGTAAAACAATACTATTATTTTTAAGAGCAGCTGAGTTTTCACTTTGTAACTAAAACTAAATTCTGTTCTTTTGAAGAGCTGTGAATAAAAAAAGAGGCACTATTTTTTAAATATTAATATTTTTATTTGTTGAAAGACACAACACTTCAGAACAGAGCCGAGATGTTTTATATTGTCTCCTGCTCCTGATACGTACCTGATGATTCTAATAAAAGGAGTTTATTTTCTCATATTAGCAACTGTCTGTGTTCTGTAAGCCATTTCTTTTACAGTCACATTGAGCTTTGTTGTTCATTAACACTAACGGCCCATCCATACCTAACCGCAAAATCCTTGTTTTCCATATTCAGTGGGTGGCCTCAAGATCCATACATGTCCTGTTTATGGTCAGATTTATATTGTGAAAACCTGATTTTCAAGCATCCATAAGTATGGGCTTTTTTTTTTTTTTTTTTGGTCTAAATCGCTTTAGCATTGGTCATTCCCCTAAGTCCACCCCTTTTCAGTGATTGGTCCATAACAGTTGTTTGCTTTTCACACACTTTTTCAGAAGAGTGCAGAAACGTGAATTATCTTTTTTAATTCCCATGCATGTGCAAGTTTGTGGATGCGCAAAAGGGCAAAGTTAATGAACCCCCCCCCCAAGTGCAAGCAAAATAAATGTCTGGGTTGTTACATATGACATAGTGCATACTATGGATGGGTAGGATTGCCAGGTCAGAAGCATCCCAAAACCTGAGGTTTTAGGGGTGGGCCCAAGTGATGTCATCGGGTAGGCCCAAGTGATGTCACGGGGTGGGCCCAAGTGATGTCATTAAGCGTGACACATTAAGCATCAACCACAGTTGCTTGGAGCATACAATTAAAAAAATATCTGATTGGAAATTAAGCTAGAAATCTTAGCTAAAAGATGGAGCCTGGGTAGGGAACATTTAATCTAGCCAAAAGCAAGAAGGGTTTCAGTGCCGCCAGGCCAGGCCAGTCACCAGAAGGCCACTGTAGGAAGAAAGGAGCCTTCCATCTTGTTGGAAGATTCAGGACAGACAAAAGGAAGTACTTCTTTACTCAGCGCATAGTTAAACTATGGAATTTGCTCCCACAAGATGCAGTAATGGCTACCAGCTTGGATGGCTTTAAAAGATTAGACAAATTCATGGAGGACAGGGCTATCAATGGCTACTAGCCATGATGGCTGTGCTGTGCCACCCTAGTCAGAGGCAGCATGCTTCTGAAAACCATTTGCCGGAAGCCTCAGGAGGGGAGAGTGTTCTTGCACTCGGGTCCTGCTTGCGGGCTTCCCCCAGGCACCTGGTTGGCCACTGTGAGAACAGGATGCTGGACTAGATGGGCCACTGGCCTGATCCAGCAGGCTCTTCTTATGTTCTTATGTTCTTATGTTCTTAGTGTTGTGGAGATGTTAGATGGGAGCATTCGGGAGTAAAGATGGATGCCCCTGAAGGCTGCAATTCTAAACACACGTACGAAGGGACTAAGCCCCATAGAACTCAACAGGACTTACTTCTGAGTAGATATAGTTTGGATTGTGCTGTTGGTAAACCTTAACTTGGGATCCAAAACCAAAACTAAAAAAATCCTTGCAGTCAGTCAGTTAATGCAGAATGCTGTGGCATGATTGCTGCCATGAGTGAGATCCTATCAGCACATAATACCTCTGCTCTGAAATCTGCATTGGTTCCTGATTTGCTACCAGGCCAAGTTCAAGCTGTGCTTTCCATGTTATGGGTGCCACATAGTACTTGTTCTGCTCTTGTAAGAAATCAGTCCTGTAAAGTGGCAGCATTTTGGATACTCTGTTCATAGGGTTTTCGTGGAAAGAGGTATTCAGAGGTGGTTTACCATTGCCTTCCTCTGACTTTGGACGCATACCATATTTTGGACACATAATGAATAGACATGATTCACTAGAAAAGACAATACAGAAAAACAGAAGGGAGTAGAAAAAGAGGAAGACCAAATAAGAGATGGATTGATTCCATAAAGGAAGCCACAGACCTGAACTTACAAGATCTGAGCAGGGTGGTTCATGACAGATGCTATTGGAGGTCACTGATTCATAGGGTTGCCATAAGTCAAAATTGACTTGAAGGCACATAACAACAACAGCAAAGTGGCAGCACCTACGCTTTGGAACTCCTTGCCTATTGACATTAGGCAGACGCCTCTTTTCAGCACCTGCTAAAATCATTTTTGTTTAGGCAAGCCTATCCACACATGAAGAAGCTATTGTGTTTTGAAATCTGTTTTTACCTCATTGTTGGTTTTATTAATCTGAATGTTTTTCAATACATGTCTTTAACTGGTTTTGCCAATAATTTTGTTTTAATTCTTTCTGTAAACCACTTTCAGATTTTTTACAATAAAGCAGTATATAACTGTTGTAAATAAAATACATAAATAAATTTTGGAGTCACAGCTTTTAAAAAATTTTTAAAGATGTTTTGTTTTAATATATTTTAAAGTCTGTTTTTATGATTTTTAAAGTGTTTTTGGTGCTTTTGTTTGCCGCCCTGGGCTCCTCCTGAGAGGAAGGGCAGGATATAAATCAAATAATAAATAAAAATAAATAAACTTCATTCACCTGCAACTGTTTATACTTGTTTTATGGTTATTGGTTTTTAAAGGGATTTATTTCTTATTGTGAGTTGCCTTGGTTTCCAATCACCAAGCCTACCTCACAGGGTTGTTGGAAAGACTCCATACACACACACACACACACACACACACACACACACACACGTAAATACACACCCCATATAATAGTTTATTGTCAAACCAGTTGGTCATCGCAGAACATTTTTTAAAAAATCAGTATTAGTTTCCTACATAATTAAAAATGTGATACCTAGGTAAATCCTGCCTAATTGCTTTAAAAATAGGATTGGAGGGGGAGGGAAAGTTTTACAACACAAAAACAATTCTTATGTTTACTCAAAAGTCCCATTAATTTACAGCACAATCCTAACCATGTCTACTCAAACGTCAGTCCTAATGAATTCAATGAGGTTTACTCTAGGTATATGGGATTAGCATTTTACTCCCAGAAAAGCAAGTATTGGATTAAATACTTTCATATTGCCAAGGTTTTCAAAGCACTGCCCTCTCCAACAGCCCAGGGTCTGACTCTTGCATACAAGAGGAAAAAAAACTTTAAGCCATATTCATTCTTACTTACCCAAACTGAAGATCTGAAAGCCACCATTTCCTGACGTTGCAATTAAGTGTAGGCACTGCCTGGGTTAACAAATCACAACCCTGGCTTCACTTATTGGCTACAATCCTGAAAGGGTGGGGTTTGAGCCACAGTTTGGGAAAGTTATTTTTTTGAACTACAACTCCCATCAGTCCAATCCAGTGGCCATCCTGGCTGGGGCTGATGGGAGTTATAGTTTTAAAAAAGTAACTTTTCCAAGCTCTGCTAAAGGTAAAGGTGTCCCTGCACTTATAGTGCGAGTCATTTCCGACTCTTAGGGTGACGTCTTGTGACGTTTACTAGGCAGACCGTATATATGGGGTGGGATTGCCAGTTCCTTCCATGGCCTTTCTTTATCCCCCAGCATATGCCGGGTACTCATTTTACCGACCACGGATGGATGGAAGGCTGAGTGGACCTCGACCCCTTTTACCGGATATTCGACTTCCTCCTTCTGTTGGAATCGAACTCCGGCCATGAGCAGAGCTTCGGCTGCATTACCGCCGCTTACCACTCTGCGCCATGGAGGGTCTAAAGCTCTGCTAGGAGGTGCTATAACAGATCCGCTAAACAGATTTAACAGTCGCGGGGAGGGGGTGGCTGATGTTTTGGTGTATATCTTGGGAACCAGACCACCTAGAAACTTAATTTTTTTCTAAAATTGAAGCTGAGAGTCCAGAGATTAAGGTGGGTTAGCCGGAGAGCTGGAGGGGACCCCAAAAAACCGGAGTCTCAGGCCGAAAAATGGAGGTCTGGCAACCCTATGGATGGGAGCCACTGGTTACTCCCTATTCCACTGAATTTGTCAAACTGAGATCTGGCTGCCTGGCTCTTCGGTGTGTTTGGTTCCCCCTCCCATCCCCATCAGCTGCTGGGCAGGAAAATAGAGGCTTTGCCTGCTACTGGATCGACTGCAAGATCAATGCCACATTAAATACTAGACCTTGCTCCCCCTTCCCACTATCAGCCCAAGGAAGCTCAGTTAAAAACCTTCTCCTTTAAACTCCATGTTTTCAATGAATTGTTTGCGTAATATCACAAAATAGCTTTTAAGTGGAAATATTATTCATTAAACATTTTACGTTTAATCGGAAATAGCAGGTTTTTTTTAAAGTGATCATTGGCAATCACTCGTGACCGAGGCAACCAAGAGGTCTTCTGTATCTTTAAAAGTTGTGGAGGGGGGAGGGAGAATTCCACCTTGTGGTTTTTCCCATTACAGGGTTGCAAGAACACCTGCACTTGGCTGACTTTCTCTTCTCCTAAAGATACAGGATCAGTCTCAGGCCATGAACCTGGGAACCCTAATATATATATATATAGGACTATATAATATGCAGTGTTACTGCTTTGTGTCCTCATTAATTCACCATCATCTATATGAAGTTACAAGCTAATACGGATTTTCACATTCACAAATATGGATTAGAAATACCACCAACAAACCGATATGCTCTGCTTTATCGATAATCAATCGCATTAATGTCCGCGTGCTCAGATGCAATGCTGTGGACTTTCCTGCAATAGGCAGTCCATGGGTGTTCCTCCATCATATGCCAAGCCCCCTGTCTCCTAGGGGGCATTTCCAGTACTGAAGTTGGACCCACCCTCTGTCCACTTCTCCTCCTCCTTCCTTATTTATCATTATTTGTTTATTTTATTTATACTCCGCCTTCTTTTCATGAAACCCAAGGTGGCTTACATATGATTCCCAGGTGGTCTCCCATCCAGGCACTGACCAGACCTGACCCTGCTTAGCGTCAGCAAGGTGCTGCCCTTATGTGCCTTCAGACCATAGCCTAGGACCATAATCTTATTTTATCAGCAGATTTCTAAAACATGGTATACTAAACTGAATAAATCAAAATAGATCACCATTAAAATAGACCACTCTCTTTTTACAGCACCAGATTTCTCACCTGGCCATTGTGTTGCGTTCTGTATGTTCCAGTGATAAAGCTATCCTAGTTCAACCAACCTTCTAAAGCCACTTGGAAATTTGAGGGAGAAAAAGGTGTGGTTACATGGGATTTAATTGTGGTCAGAGGCTATAGATGACCACTTTCCCATGAAGTTACAAACACTGCTTACTGTGTGGCTTTCAGTCATCCGAATCCATCATCAAAATGTAAATGTACTGGATCAAATGAAACGGGCACACGATTTATATTTCATACTGACTTAAAGACAAAATATGATAACTCAGTATCAGTAGTATATTGGAACCAAGGTTTTGGGCATCATCCATCCTTCATATCTTGTGCATGCCTTTACCAGCAGATGCCTTTAACTGCTAGCAACTGCTGTGGGCTTTTTTTAAAAAAAAGTAGCTAGGGAACCTTTGGAGTCCCTTTTGGCACAAGATGAATCAAAGGGGCCCAGCGCTGTTATGACACTTCTTGGCAATGAATTTCGTTCTGGAAAGAACAGAGTCCTACCTCCCTTTAGATAAGCACAGAAATCTTAAGCAGATGCTTGAAAAAGAAATGGATGCTGTGACAGGAGTCCCACTGAAGTTGTAAAGACAAAACCTACATTTATTTCCCAAAGTTATATTTTGCACTTGACACCTGGTGTTAATGAAAGAATTAATAAAAGTCCTGAATGTGTCCTACCTATTCATATCAATGAGGGTTTATGGTGGCAATCCATTAGCTATGGATTTGCATCTGTTCTGGGTTCAGTAGAACATTTACAGGGATGCACAAACTCCTCAGTCAAATACATGGAATCCAGAGGTACAAACTCTGCAGTAGCAGCACAGCTTTTCATCACTCTATGGAGGGTAACAGATGTGTAGAATATTGTTAACATTTTGGACAGATAACACTTATTTACCACTGAAAAAAACATGGCATTGTTTAAACATGACTTCCTCCTACAAAGAATAATGCATGGACAGTGCTTCTCTCATTAGGTTGTGACACAGGTTTGTATGGGGATGTCTTTTTGAGGTTCAGCAAGAAGAAAACAATGATAGCTTCCAGAAGACTCTTCTCAGCGGGTCACACACTCCCGTTTCATGGTGATTGGCTTGTAGGACACTGGAGACATAGGGACCCTACTGGGACCCTGTTCCCCAAAAAGTAAGGGATCTACACCCCCTGTAGTCCGGGACAGCTACATCCCTGATTGCTTGTAACTGAGGCCTCAAAATTGACAGAAGGTGTGACTGAAGCTGTGTATAGCTTAAATCTTATTACCACTTGTCTTGCATCTGCAGCGATGTGCAGGTGTGGTCAGATCAATAGCAGTTGATAAACTGCGATATCCCAAATGTTTCTGTCACAGTAGCATCCTAAGAACAGCATTGCATTATTATGTGAGTAGGAAAAGTGCGCTAACAGTAGGGTTGCCAGGTCAGAAGCATCCCAAACCCTGAGATTTCAGGGGCTGGCCCTAGTGATGTCACAGGGGTGGGCCATAGTGATGTCATTAAGCATGATACATTAAGCATCAACCACAGTTGCTTGGAGCATACCACTCACACACAAAAATTTCTCTGATTGGAAATTAAGATAGAAATCTTAGCTAAATGAGGGTGTTCCCAAGTGTAGCTGAAGCGACGGGATCATTCCTTCTCACCTAAGGGAGTCTGACAACCAGTCAGCCAAGGTCACAGAAATCCCCATGCAGCACAAGTTGACATTGGGGGAGCAGTTAGTGCAGAATGTTGTAGCACGATTACTGACATGAGTGAGGTCTTATGAGTACATAATACCCCTGCTTTGAAATGTGCACTGGTTGGCAATTCAAGGTGTGCTTTCCATGTGTGCCAAGTTCAAGGTGTGCTTTCCATGTTATGGGTTGCCACATAGTACTTGTTCTGCTCTTGTAAGAAATCAGTCCTTTACTTTGGCAGCCTTTATGCTTTGGAATTCCCTGCTTATTGACATTAGGCAGGTGCCTTCATTGTACTCTTTTCGGCACCTGCTAAAAACATTTTTTGTTTAGGCAAGCCTACTCAGGCATGTAGAAGCTATTATGCTTTTTATCTGTTTTTAACTCATGGTTGCTTTTATTATTTTGAATGTTTTGAAATACCCATCTAACTGTTTTTGCCAGTGATTTTATTTTTTAATTTCTCCTGTAAACCACTTTGAGTTTTTTTACAATGAAGTGGTATATAAATGTTGTAAGTAAAATACATTAATAAATTTCAGAGTTACTGTGGCCCTAGGATCTCTTTCCTCTTCTAGGAACAAATGAATCTGCCTTATACTAACTCAGGCGATACCAATAACATGGACTAGCATCAGCTCTCAGAGATTCCAGGGAACAGTCTTTTCCAGAGATTGAATTTTGGACCTTTGCATGCAAAGCATGTGCCCCTACAGCCCTTCCCGTTTACAAAGGTATCTTTTAAAATCGTTCTTTTCAATTCACTAATGAATATAGAGCATATATTCTACACCATGCATTTAAAGCACATCCAACATACATTTGAAACACATGAATACCACCACAGAAGCATGGAAACTGTAGTTTGTTAAGGGTGGTGGGAATTAAAACCATGAGGGAGAAACTACACTTCCCAGGATTTTTTGGGAAGTCATGTGCTTTAAATGTGAATTTGATGTGCTTTAAATGTATTATGTGGATCTGCATTACTTCATAAACTTTGCCTGCATATAAATCATTTTAATTAATTAAATTAATTAAATTAATTTAAAATGGAAATAAGAGACCGAGATTACTGGGTGACCATGGGCCATCTCTCAGCCTAATCTAGCTCTCAGGGTGAAAACAACAGAGGGGGACCATGACCACTCCAAGGAAGAAGGGCACACTATTATTATTTACCCAAGCTGTAAAGATATTTATAGTGTAATCCTATGCATGTTAACTCAGAAGCAAGTCCCAATGTATTCAATGGGGCTTATTCAAACAGGGAAGCTTGCACTGGACTGCAATTCAGTGATAAGGACATACCCCTTCCACTCAAGCTGCTAGGGAGCCCTTCAGCCTTTTCACCTACCCAGCTGAGCACAGGGTGACTCAGAACAGCTGAGCACAGTCAGCACAGTGACTCAGAACAGATAGCCTCCTGGGGTTACTCCAGGTCACCCTCCTCTTGCTTTTGTTTCTTCCTCACTACACCTCCGCTGCCAAACTCCTGTTAGTTCTGTTAGCTTGGTCTCTGAGAGTTGGCTTACTTGTATATCCTCTGGACCAGTTGAGGAAGCTTCCTCTGCTCTGCTCAGTTAGAAGTCAGGAAACAATATTACCCAAATGTTTTTGTAAATTATTCTAAACAAAATCCAAGAAGATCACTTGTGACTATATCCCTATTCAGTTTCATTGGGCATTATCAAAAAGTAAATTAAGGCATGAATTGTTCACAAAGAATTAATATTGCATTTGAGAAAATTCAAAAGGAAACTTTGCCCTATACAGGGCAAGCCTGCAACCTCTGCATTATTAAAACTGCACTTTAACCAACTGAGCCAACCAACAATTTTTTCTTTTGTTTTTCTGGTTAGCTATGTAGCATGGATTTTAACTGTATTGGGAGATTTATTAGGGCTAAATTGCTTCTGTTTCATGATACTTAGGAATCTCCTACAAATGTGGCTGGAGGACTTGGTCCCAGATTTTCTACCGCCTCTTTAAATTTGAGGCAGTACAGTAGAGTCATTAACCCAAATTGAGACAATAGTCAAGAAATCAGAAGAAGGCTAGGACTGGGTAGGGCAGCTGTGAGAGAACTAGAAAAGGTTCTCAAATGCAATGATGTATCACTGAACACCAAAGTCAGGATAATTCAGATCATGGTATTCCCAATCTCTATGTATGGATGTGAAAGTTGGACAGTGAAAAAGGCGGATAAGAGAAAAATCAACTTATTTGAAATGTGGTGTTGGAGGAGAGCTTTGAGCATACCATGGACTGAGAAAAAGACAAATAATTGGGTGTTAGAACAAATTAAACCAGAACTATCACTAGAAGCTAAAATGATGAAACTGAGATTATCATACTTTGGACACATAATGAGAAGACATGATTCATTAGAAAAGATAATAATGCTGGGAAAAACAGCAGAGAGTAGAAAAAGAGGAAGGGCAAACAAGAGATCTTAACAGGTCTTAAACGCAGTTTTCCACTCATCCCCCTCCTTAATCCACACCAAATTGTAAGCTCCTCTCAAATCCAGTTTCGTGAAAATTTTGGCGGAACGCAACCGCTCCAACATTTCCCTGATGAGCGGCAGCGGGTAACTGTTGGGGATTGTGAGCTGGTTTAGGGCTCTATAATCATTACATGGACAGAGCTCCCCCCCTTTCTTCTTAACAAGCAGCAGGGGTGCACCAGCTGGGGACTGTGAAGGGCGAATGAAGCCTTTCTTCAAATTGGCATCCAGAAACTCCCTTAGCACTGCCAACTCTGGTTCAGATAGAGAGTAGATCCACCCGGCGGGGATGCGTGCCCCAGGCACCAAGACAATGGCACAATCATAGGGCCGGTGAGGAGGGAGTTGCTCTGCTTCCTTTTTGTTGAAGATGTCCTGAAAGCTCCCATACTTGGTGGGCAAAGTTATCTCTCTTGGGGAAGGCGCCCCTGCCAACACCTCTGGCTCCTCTTCAGGCTGGCAATGTTGATGGCAATACTTGGAGGTAAAAATCACCACAGATTCATCCCAAAAGATTGTGGGGTTGTGCCTAACCAACCAAGGCATACCCAACACCACCAGGAAGCGCGGCAAGGACGCCACATAGAACGACAGGTCTTCCCTATGTCCAGGGACCATCACTTCCATGGCCTCAGTCACCCGGGTCACCCCCCCAGACTTCAGAGGCCGGACATCTATAGTTTCCACTGCCAACGGCTGACTCAGTTCTCGTGTGGGAATAGCGTGGTGTAGCGCCAACTCTCGGTCTATGAAACAAGAAGATGCTCCGCTGTCAATCATAGCCTTGGCTGAGAAGCTCTTGCCTGAGGGTAGGGTGATGCAAATGGGCAACAGGAGAGCCCCTTGGGATAGAAGGGGTTGTGGCGGAGGCTCAGTGTCTGTGGCAGCCCCCAACTCTCTAGCCTCTACGAGAGCTGGGATATGAAGTTTTCCGGCGGCTGGGGTCTTACGGTTTTGGCTGCACAATTTCGGGCGAGATGACCCGGCTTTCCACAGTAGAGACACAGTCCTTCTCTCCGGCGCCTTTCCCTCTCCTCCTCGGTTTGTAGGGCTTGCGTAGTCACTCGGAGGTTCTGGATCTCGGCATACAAGGTTTCCATGGTGATGGGTACTCCCCCTCTTGCTCCGTTCTGGTTCATGTCATCCGCCATGGGAACAGATTCGAGTAGGGATGTTGGTTGAGTCAAACTGTCCCGTTCAGAGCCGGAAGGACGAGGCTGAAGCGTAGGTGCAAGTAAATCTCATTTTATTAGAGTAATGGATACATCATAAGAACATAAGAACATAAGAAGAGCCTGCTGGATCAGGCCAGTGGCCCATCTAGTCCAGCATCCTGTTCTCACAGTGGCCAACCAGGTACCTGGGGGAAGCCCGCAAGCAGGACCCGAGTGCAAGAACACTCTCCCCTCCTGAGGCTTCCGGCAACTGGTTTTCAGAAGCATGCTGCCTCTGACTAGGGTGGCACAGCACAGCCATCATGGCTAGTAGCCATTGATAGCCCTGTCCTCCATGAATTTGTCTAATCTTCTTTTAAAGCCATCCAAGCTGGTGGCCATTACTGCATCTTGTGGGAGCAAATTCCATAGTTTAACTATGCGCTGAGTAAAGAAGTACTTCCTTTTGTCTGTCCTGAATCTTCCAACATTCAGCTTCTTTGAATGTCCACGAGTTCTAGTATTATGAGAGAGGGAGAAGTTTTCTCTATCCACTTTCTCAAGGCCATGCATAATTTTATACACTTCTATCATGTCTCCTCTGACCCGCCTTTTCTCTAAACTAAAAAGCCCCAAATGCTGCAACCTTTCCTCGTAAGGGAGTCGCTCCGTCCCCTTGATCATTCTGGTTGCCCTCTTCTGAACCTTTTCCAACTCTATAATATCCTTTTTGAGATGAGGCGACCAGAACTGTACACAGTATTCCAAATGCGGCCGCACCATAGATTTATACAACGGCATTATGATATCGGCTGTTTTATTTTCAATACCTTTCCTAATTATTGCTAGCATGGAATTTGCCTTTTTCACAGCTGCCGCACACTGGGTCGACATTTTCATCGTGCTGTCCACTACAACCCCGAGGTCTCTCTCCTGGTCGGTCACCGCCAGTTCAGACCCCATGAGCGTATATGTGAAATTAAGATTTTTTGCTCCAATATGCATAATTTTACACTTGTTTATATTGAATTGCATTTGCCATTTTTCCGCCCATTCACTCAGTTTGGAGAGGTCTTTTTGGAGCTCTTCACAATCCCTTTTTGTTTTAACAACCCTGAACAATTTAGTGTCGTCAGCAAACTTGGCCACTTCACTGCTCACTCCTAATTCTAGGCCATTAATGAACAAGTTGAAAAGTACAGGTCCCAATACCGATCCTTGAGGGACTCCACTTTCTACAGCCCTCCATTGGGAGAACTGTCCGTTTATTCCTACTCTCTGCTTTCTGCTTCTTAACCAATTCCTTATCCACAAGAGGACCTCTCCTCTTATTCCATGACTGCTAAGCTTCCTCAGAAGTCTTTGGTGAGGTACCTTGTCAAACGCTTTTTGAAAGTCTAAGTACACTATGTCCACTGGATCACCTCTATCTATATGCTTGTTGACACTCTCAAAGAATTCTAATAGGTTACTGAGACAGGACTTTCCCTTGCAGAAGTCATGCTGGCTCTGCTTCAGCAAGGCTTGTTCTTCTATGTGCTTAGTTAATCTAGCTTTAATAATACTTTCTACTAGTTTTCCAGGGACAGAAGTTAAGCTAACTGGCCTGTAATTTCCGGGATCCCTCTGGATCCCTTTTTGAAGATTGGTGTTACATTTGTCACTTTCCAGTCCTCAGGCACGGAGGAGGACCCGAGGGACAAGTTACATATTTTAGTTAGCAGATCAGCAATTTTACCTTTGAGTTCTTTGAGAACTCTCGGGTGAATGCCATCCGGGCCCGGTGATTTGTCAGTTTTTATATTGTCCATTAAGCTTAGAACTTCCTCTCTCGTTACCACTATTTGTCTTAGTTCCTCAGAATCCCTTCCTGTAAATGTTAGTTCAGGTTCAGGGATCTGCCCTATATCTTCCACTGTGAAGACAGATGCAAAGAATTCACTGAGCTTCTCTGCAATCTCCTTATCGTTCTTTAGTACACCTTTGACTCCCTTATCATCCAAGGGTCCAATTGTCTCCCTAGATGGTCTCCTGCTTTGAATGTATTTATAGAATTTTTTGTTGTTGGTTTTTATGTTCTTAGCAATGTGCTCCTCAAATTCTTTTTTAGCATCCCTTATTGTCTTCTTGCATTTCTTTTGCCAGAGTTTGTGTTCTTTTTTATTTTTTTCATTCGGACAAGACTTCCATTTTCTGAAGGAAGACTTTTTGCCTCTAAGAGCTTCCTTGACTTTGCTTGTTAACCATGCTGGCATCTTCTTGGCCCTGGCGGTACCTTTTCTGATCTGCGGTATGCACTCCAGTTGAGCTTCTAATATAGTGTTTTTAAACAACTTCCAAGCATTTTCGAGTGATGTGACCCTCTGGACTTTGTTTTTCAGCTTTCTTTTTACCAATCCCCTCATTTTTGTGAAGTTTCCTCTTTTGAAGTCAAATGTGACCGTGTTGGATTTTCTTGGCAATTAGCCAGTTACATGTATGTTTAATTTAATAGCACTGTGGTCACTGCTCCCAATTGGTTCAACAACACTTACATCTCGCACCAGGTCCCGGTCCCCACTGAGGATTAAGTCCAGGGTTGCCATCCCTCTGGTCGGTTCCATGACCAACTGATCTAGGGAATAGTCATTTAGAATATCTAGAAACTTTGCTTCTTTGTCATGACTGGAACACATATGCAGCCAGTCTATGTCCGGGTAGTTGAAGTCACCCATTACTACCACATTTCCTAGTTTGGATGCTTCCTCAATTTCATCTCTCATCTCAAGGTCTCCCTGAGCATTTTGATCAGGGGGACGATAGATCGTTCCCAGTATTAAGTCCCTCCTGGGGCACGGTATCACCACCCACAACGATTCTGTGGAGGAGTCTGCCTCTTTTGGGGTTTCGAGCTTGCTGGATTTAATGCCTTCTTTCACGTATAGAGCGACTCCGCCACCAATACGTCCTTCCCTGTCCTTCCGATATAGTTTATATCCAGGGATAACCGTATCCCACTGGTTTTCTCCATTCCACCAGGTCTCGGTTATGCTCGCTATATCAATGCTCTTCTCTAAGACCAAGCACTCCAGTTCTCCCATCTTGGTTCGGAGGCTCCTAGCATTAGCGTACAGGCACTTGTAAGCAGTGTCTCTCTTCAAGTGTCTTTGGCACTTGTGGTTAGGCCTGTGGTAATTTTGCTTTTCTTAATTTATATCCTGTGCCCCTGCTCTCACAATGCCTACTTCTAGGCCTACCCCTTTTAAAATTTCATCATTTCTTTGGTTTTTATCCCAGGGGGGAGGTTTATTTCAAACCGGACCTTTCTCAGCTCCTGTCGGGTTTCCCCCCTCAGTCAGTTTAAAAGCTACTCTGCTACCTTTTTACATCAAAGGCATTGCGCTTCATAGAAAACCCTGCGCTAACTCACTAGAATTCCTAACTACACTCTAGACATGCTCTGCAGTGTGTGAAGGAAGTTGACTCAACGACTCCCCTCTGTAAGCGGCAAGCTTAAGAAGGGAACGTTTTCGAATGTAATCTCTGACTCCTTCGTAATTCCTTTCTTTGCCCTGTCCATTTCTCGCGGTGGCGGGAGCGCGGGGACAGAGGGCGTGTTTCCAATGGCTCATCAGAAGACACCTGTTCCTGAGCAACAGCCTCAAGATCAGGGGGCTGTGCCACACTGGTATCATCCTGGGAACTGCTTGGCAAGGGAGGAGCTGGCACTGTCTCTGGAGCCTCCCCCAACAAGTCTTCTGCAGCAGCTGGGGGCGGCGCACTCTGTTCCTCGGGGAGTGTGGGACCCGTGGGAATTGGCTGGTGTGCAGGCTGACCCCCTCCCGCAAGGTCCTGCTCAGACTCAACAATTCCCAACTCTGCTTCCTCTGGCAGCCGAGGCGCCTGAAACTCATGCCTCCCCCTTCCCTGACCATTCTGGGTTAGCTGAGGCTCAACAGTAGGTTTCCACTCCTAATTCGTTTTTATCTTATACCAGCCTTTCCCAACTAGTGGGCCACCAGATGTCATTGGACCATGTGATGTCCTCATATGTTAAAACCTGTAAATATGGTAAATGCGGGTTTACTAAGGGATATACGGTAAGTAAATTGAATGAGAGGGGGGAGAGCATGGGTTGGAAGGCTGGAGAATGCTGGATGATGATTGGCTGAGTGTTTGAATGGCTGAAGGTATAAATGGGAGGATGACAGTTGAGAGTGGGTCGGTTGGTGAGAGTTGTTGGAGAGTCGTTAGTGGAGAGTTATTTGGATGGGTTGATTGGCAGAGTTCTGAGGGAGGGTTGGATTATATTTGGCTGATATTTAGACAGTATATATTTGACCAGAAACATAAAGAGTGACACTGTATGAAACCATACGCTTGTTAAACATTCCTAAAGTAATCTTGTTATTTCCTGGTGTTATCAAATAAATACTTTTATTGGTTTACCAAAAGCCTGATCCTTGACTGGGAATACACAGACCAGAAGGGAGGGCAGGGTAATTACCAAGGCTGAAGGGAAACTGTATCTAATGGTGGCAGCGGTGAAGGAAGAAATTGTAACATCGTCAAGTATCCAGAGCAACCCAGGATTGTATGCTTTATAGAGAACGATACAGGGGGGTTGTGGACAGCAAGGGCACCCAGATACAAAGTAACAAGCCATAGGGAGACTAAGGTGAAGTCTCTAGCAGTATTGTTTACAGGGAGTGGCTGGTGGTGCTGCCTAGCAGTGGGATCTTGAGGGATCTGTGTTAGAGCGGAGTGAGAAAAAATAAAAACGACGATCCTGACTGGTGGTGTCCTGAGGTGGTGCCTAGTGAAAGGCAGTAGCCACAAGCAGATGGAAACCTGGCAGGTGGAGCCAAACGAGGGAACGTCACAGACCATAACTCCCATCAGCCTCAGCCAGCATTGCCAATGATCAGGAAAGATGGGAATTGTGATCCAACAACATCTGGTGACCCACTAGTTGGGAAAGGCTGTCTTATACTGTAAACTGCTCTGAGAATCTTATTAGCTGAAGCAGGGTCTAAAATTATATAAATACTAGAGCACTGTTCTTCAACCTTGGGTCCCCAGATGTTCTCAAACTACAGCTCCCATCACCCCCAGCCATCTTATCTGATGGCTGAGGATGATGGGAATTGCAGTCCAACAACATCTGGGGACCCAAGGTTGAAGAACAGTGTACTAGAGGCTGTGCCCCTGCTCACACCACTTCAGAAACCCCATTTCTGAAGCTACTTCTATTCTGCAGCCCCACTTTGCACCCCTGGCTTCACCTTCCACTCCATGTCCATGCCTCCTTCTGCCCCTCCTTTTGTGTAACTTTCCCTTGCACACAGACCACCCCCATTTCCATACCTCTTCCCTTCTCTCCTATTCTGAAGCCCCCTTTGTACATCCACCCCTTTTCACCTTCACCCCTTTCCCTACCTTTTCCCCTCCTTCTCTCAACTCCCACTTGCAAACAGACTACCCCCAATTTCCATGCCTCCTTGTCCCTCTGTTCTGCAGCCCCCTTTGCACTTTGCCCTCTGGTGATAAATGTTACTATTTATTTAAGATGAACAGAAACTTAAGAATAAGCCGGTTCAGTCAGAGAAGGTCAAGTTCAGTTGATGGATGTTGTACATACAGTACATGCATGTTTGCTTGTCACTAAAATACCTCTTCTAAATTCCTACACTGAATCTGGAATTTCATGTCAAAGACAACACTTGGTACCATAAATGAAGATACTGTGGAATATTTTAGGCCTATCTCTCTCAGATGAGGCAGATGAGGAATGGAAGAGGGAGACGTTTGAGTACAACAAAAAAGAAAGGAAACTAAAAAGGAAAATGTGGTTGTTTAAGAGGCTTGAGTAGAATGAATAGGAGTTTTACAGTGAGAACAGAGTTGTGTTGTGTTTGTGGTTGTTCTGTGCCTTCAAGTCGATTACGACTTATGGTGACCCTATGAATCAGTGACCTCCAAGAGCATCTGTCATGAACCAGCATTATTGTCTTTTCTAGTGAATCAGGTCTTCTCATGATGTGTCCAAAGTTTCATCATTTTAGCTTCTAGTGATAGTTCTGGTTTAATTTGTTCTAACACCCATATTGTGCTTCATTGCAAAGGGGGAGAGGAGCATACGTCATTTTTTTGCTGACCAATTGGTTGATAGGGGGAAGTTTTAGAGGCAGAGCTTGGAAAAAGCGAAAAGAATGTAGGGGTCTTACCGCTGCATGTGCGGGTGCAAAAAAGCATTTTTTTTAATTGGGAAAGAGCGAACTAAAAGGCAAAGTGAGGACTATCAGATGACAAACCGAATATGGACACCGTGGATTATCCCGCTCCGTTTGGATAAGCCCAAAGTTCTAGAGAGATTGGATTGGGTTTTCTTTGGATGAAAGATCATTGGAGACAGGGCTGGCTTCAGGATCGCTCAAAACTTTGAGCATGCCCTCCCATGCCCTTCCCCACCATGCTATAAGCAACTGGCAACTCCAGATCCTCTCATCCTCCCACCCATCTGTAGTATGACAGTGGCACCACCAATTGAGGAGGAGGGCAGCAGCGTGGACACAGTGCTGGGTCACCAGCAGCTGACCAACCATGCCACCTGGTGCTTATGGTGTTTTTGATTTATTTACAAATACACAAGTACAGTATATGTGGAGGTAAACAGTAGGTTCTCCTACAAGGCAGCAGATCTGTCATCCCACATCAGATAATCAAAAAAAGAGGTCCTGAACTTTCTGCCTTTGTCTCTATTGCAAACTGCAATTTATACACACACACACAGAGACATCCTTTATACCTTTGCCCTTTGTTGTATGTGCATGTGATCTTCCCCAAACGTTATCTTCTTCAGAACCCTCAAGAAAGATCTCCAGCAGAAATCAGGAGGCCACCTCCTAGCAATTTACTTTCATCAGCCAACCATTCTAAGCTGTTACCCAGCAATCTGCCTAACAAAGGAATGGTGCCAGAAGCCATAACACTCTTCAGTGGCACAAATGATAGTTATCTCAGTCTGGAATAGCTTTCATATTTATGAAATATGTTTACATCCTAATAAATAAATAAATAAAGTAGAACCTACAATGTCAGTGCAGCCATTGAATTACTCTGGAAAGGCAGAGGAGAAAGTGTCAAGCCTGGAAGAGATAACTATGTGGGAATGTTATAGTGTTACACACTCACACACACACAATCACCACCACTAGTTGCTGTCAGTTAAGTCTTTCTGTTAGTTACCTTTACCATTATGATTCATTTTAAGATTCAGACTTCAACATACATAACTTTAAATCACTAACATTCTTCATAGCCTATGATACGCTAATTCCACATGTAGCCTCTTTGTCCATTCATCTGGCTCAGATTCAAGCCTTTTTCTGCCTTTGGTTTAGAGTTTTATTTCTTTGATGAAATAAATAAATAAATTGCACAATAATTTTCAACTCTTATTTAGGAGGATATTGACATACCCCCACCCAATACTTCAGCTCATCCTGGTTCAAGGACATGACCTCAAACCTTGTGGGGATTTTTCTGCCTGCTACACACACCCACGCCCCTTTCTGTTGTCACCTTAGCTTTGAACTCATCAGGCAGTGCCCAACTGCCAAGCTTTGACGTTAACCAAACCACACAACAGCTGAATCTAAATCAGTTGATTCAAGAACAAACTGCCAGTCTGTATCCATCTCCTGTCATTTTCACCCTGCAATTCTGGTCCCTTCCCCCCTTCCCTTTCCTTGGATGACCTCTGCCTCCAACTGCACCCCCTTAAGCTTCTCAGTACATTTGTGTAGGGTCAGGTTTGACTGCTGACATAAATGTGAGTTTCTTGCTTTGTCTAGCAGAGCTGCTGATGAGCACACAGATGATTTAGTGCTGCAAAAATACCCAGGAATGCCAGGCAAGGCAATCTCTGTGTTATTAATGACAATAGGAATAACACTAAATGTCCCCTACTCAGAGCTTTCAATGGACATGCCACTTAATTTAGCATTTTAACAGTGGCATATGGCCTCTGCATGGCACCTGATTAGAGCTGATGGATCTGAGCAGGCAAAGGAAAGGCTATTTGTCAAGCATTCCATCGTTAACTGTGAACTGTTTGGAATGCTCCAGGTCAGAGCAGCTCCAGCTTCATTCCTGTTCATAACACTGAACGAGACTGAACTTTGTCACATTATTAAGCTGTCAGCGGGGCCAGGGTGTAAGCTAGATTTCTGGTGGGAACTCCCTGCACATGTTCAGGGTACTTTAGTGGAATTATATTGCTATTGTAAAACATGCAGAAATGAGCTGCACCATAATCATCACCTGAAAATCTTGTTCCACCAGGAAAGCTAGTAGAAATACTTGATAAACACCAATGTTAGGCATCTACCAGGATGTTTACCACAAGGCAATGCAGTGACTGATAAGAGTTTTAAAGGGAAAACTTCACTTCCTGGGCCATCATTCTGTGTAAGGCAATCATGCTTTCTATGTGAACACTTTCTGAAGAGAATTTATATGTGTTCAGAGCTATAAAACATTATATCTGAAAACTTGCTTATTTTATTTATTTACTTATTTATTACAACTATATACTTGCTCTTCCTCTGAGAAGCTCAGAGCAGCTTAGAGCCAGTGCAGACGTTACTATTAAAAAGATTTCTCAGTTGTCTTATCATTATTTGTCATATCACATCTGAAGAAGGTAATCAAGGTCAATCACTATGGTGATCATTTTTCTAACTACAGAAATACCTGCTGTAGTTTGTGACTTTCTATAACAGACACTATGTACTCATGCAAGTAAAGCACTCACATGAATAGTGCTCAGGGATGCCACACCAGAGGGCTCAAAGGAGGCAAGTGTCTTCCTAAACAAAGAGCTTGCCCTCCCTTTGCACCCATCACTGGACTCCTGTCATTACTTGAAAGAAGGGCACTTTTCACATATACAAGTGCATTCTAGGGTTGCCAGGTTCAGGGCCTGAGACTGATCCTATATCTTTAGGAGAAGAGAAAGTCAGCCAAGTGCAGGTGTTCTTTCAACACCGTAATTGGAAAACCCACAAGGTGGAATTCTCCCTTCCCCCTGCACGACTTTTAAAGATACAGAAGACCTCTTGGAGGCCGGGCCTGGTGGTGGGCTGGATGAGGGCCGATAAACTGAGTCTGAATCCTAGCAAGACGGAGGCACTGTGGGTTGGTGGTTCCTGACTTCAGATAATTGGTTAGTTGCCTGCTTTGGACGGGGTCATACTCCCTCTGAAAGAGTAGGTCCATAGCCTAGGGGTGCTCCTGGATCCATCTTTGTAACTAGAAGCCCAGGTGACCTCAGTGGCTAGGAGTGCCTTTTACCAGCTTCGGCTGGTGAGACAGCTGTGGCTGTTTCTAGACTGGGATAGCCTGACCACTGTTGTCCACGCACTGGTAACCTCCAGGCTGGATTACTATAATGTGCTCTATGTGGGGCTGCCCTTGAGATTGGTCTGGAAGCTGCAGCTGGTGCAAAATGCAGCTGCAAGACGGCTCCCTGGGGCAGGGTATCGCCAATATGTCACCCCACTGCTGAAAGAATTGCACTGGCTGCCCATTTGCTACCGGGCCAGGTTCAAGGTTCTAGTTTTGGTGTACAAAGCCCTATACAGCTCGGGACCAGGATACTTGAAAGACCGTCTTACCCCTTATATACCCAGTCGATTGCTGCGCTCTGCAGATGAGGGCCTCCTGCAGATACCATCTTATCAGGAGGTCTGTTCTGCACAACATAGGAAACAGACCTTTAGTGTGGTGGCACCTACCCCTTCGAATTCCCTCCCCTTAAATATTAGGCAGGTGCAATCTCTGCTATCTTTTCGGTGCCTTTTGAAGACTCCTCTTTCAACGAGCCTTTTAAGTTGAGACTTATCCAAGTCTGCGTCTGTGTTGGAATTGCTTAATATGTATTTTAATAATGTTTTTAACCCTTTTTTAAAGTTGTTTTTTAAAAATGTTTTTAACATTGTTTTGTTTTATTGTATTTTAAGACCTGTTTTTATGATTTTTAAAGTGTTTTTAGCACTTTGTTTGCCGCCCTGGGTTCCTGCTGGGAGGAAGGGCGGGATATAAATTAAATAATAAATAAATATTAAAATGAGGCCCTTTAGGTGCTATCAGAAGAGGATGGTGCCTTAGTGCTACTGGGTCACAGCCCTCCAAATGAGAATGTCAAGCAATTTTTAAAAAAACCTTTGCAAAAAAGAAATCTCAAACCTACACACTCCTTCTTATCCCACTATGCTTGCCAGGTCTCCAGTTTTTGCTTGGAGACTCTGGATTTTTGGGGTGCTCTCCGGGTCTCTGGGTTGGTCACCTTAATCTCTGTACTCTCAGGTTTCATTTTTTTAAAAAAAATTAAGTTTCTAGGTGGTCTGGTTCATGAGACATACACCAAAACGTCAGCCCCCCATCTTCAGTTAAATGAGCTCTTAGCTGGCTGCTCTAATCCCGCCCTTTCAGGTTTGTAGCCAATTAGTGAAGTCAGGGTTGTGACTGACAAGGCAGTAGCTAGACTCTTTGCAAGTCAGAAAACTTCTTGTTTATCTGAAAATCTCATAAACTGAGTAAGTATATAGCTTTCAGTCTTTTTCTCTCTTGTGTGCAGGAGTGAAACAAGTTTAAATTTTCCTGGGCTGTTGGAGAGCAGTGTTTTGAAAACCTTCCCAATATGAAGCTTTAATCCAGGACTTGTTTTTCTGGAAGTAAAGCTGAAATGCTAATTCCACATACCCAGAGTAAACCCCATTGAATTCAGTAGGACTTACTTTTTAGTAGACATGGTTATGATTGTGCTGTAACTTGATGGGACTTTTGAGTGAACATAGCAAAGAATTGTCTTTGTGTTGTAAATCTTTCTCTCCGCCTCCAATCCTATTTTTAAAGCAATTAGGCAGGGCTTACTTAGGTATCACAGCTTTTATTATGTTGGAAATGAATACTGATTTTTTAAAAAATGTTCTGCAATAATCTACAGGTTTTGACAATAAACTATTATATGGGGTATATGTATTTTTACATCTCCAGTGTGTGTGTGTATGGAGTCTTTCCAACAACCCTGTGAGGTAGTGTTGTAGACTGGAAACCAAGGCAGCTCACAATAAGAAATAAATCCCTTTAAAATCCAATAACCATAAAAACAAGTATAAACAGTTGCAAAACAGCGTAAAGTGGCATGATTCTGAATTTTGGGTTATGTGAATGAAATTCCATATCAGTTGAGGTTGCTGTTCTGTGCACGCTTCTACATTTTAAGTGTGCCCTTCTTCCTTGGGTGTCCATGGTTCCCCTCTCTTGTTTTCATCCTGAGGGGCAGATTAGGCTGAGAGATGGGTCTTTGGTCTGATCCAGCAGGCTCTTCTACTGTGGTGCTTATAAGATGTCCTGTTTATGCAAAGGTATCCATCAATCCAAGTAGCTCAAGGGTCTCCTTTTCCCCGTGTTATTCTCCCAGCAACTCTGTGTGGTAGGTAGAGATGGCTGAGAATTCTTCTGAAGTCAGATTTAAAATTGGATTTTGAAAATTTTGCATATTCTCCACTTTTGTGGAGTGATCACATTTGCTCTGGACTTCAGTGGCTTTCTCCCAACACCGGAAAAAACCTCTTGAACTCAACACAGCATAACATAGCTGAGCACAGCAGTAATTTATGCTGGTTTCTCTCTCTCTCTCTCTCTCTCTCTCTCTCTCTCTCCCTCCCGGAATAATCCAAGCTCCACACTTCAATCAGGAAAGGACTAGTTCAAGCAAAGCCTAACCTCTCTGTCTCTCTGCCATCCCCCATCCCCACTCCACTGGAATAATCCAAGTTGCACGCTTCAAGCAGGAAGGGACTGGAGTAAGCAAAGTTTATCCCTGCCCCCCCAGGAAAAAATCACCAGCCTATCTGTGAGCTTTTGATACTGCAGAGAGATCACCTACAGAAACTCCTTAATCTCCTTGTGGGTTGGGATCTCCTCTAGGCTTCCTGTGGTATTAACCCATTAAATGTCCTTCCACCTTGTTCCTTTCACTCATTTACAATCTCTATCACACATGAGGCACACACACTTAAATCAAATTGGAGTGAAGCTAGTGAAAACAGACAAATATGAGCCGCAACAGCATTCCTGTTGGGTGGAATGCAATTCAAATCAGAAACAAGATGAGGATCCCATCCCTAGTGGTAGGTTAGGTTGAGAGACAGTGATTGACCAAAGGTCACAATGAGTTTCATGGCTGATTTTAACCCTGGTCTTCCAGGTCCTACTCCACTACCTTATTCCACAAAGGCACATCTTCAGATGGTGTGAAATCTACCTCCTGTTCCAGGTTAGTACTCCATTCTGAACTCCCATGCAGCAGTGGGGTCCTATAACAAAATAATCACAACAGCCTGCCCTGACCATGCCATTTCTTCAAGCTATATGTATTTCCTCTGTGAATTAAAGTTCAGTGTTGGGGACAGAGGAAGGGAGCAGATCTCAGGAGTGTAGGGTAGGACATAGGTTAGTTTTCTATCAGCAATAAAACAAACAGAAATACTCCTTTACAGTGATGGTGCCACAGCTTTCCAGAGATTCATTTTATGAGACTGTTCTAAAGCAGATGCAGTGAATGTTCAGAGTCTGACACTGCTGCATTTAGGATCAGGAAGGAATTTCCCCCAGGTCAGTTTGGCTAAAGACTGGGAAATAGGATGGTGATGAGAGAATGAGGCATTTGCTGTCCATTGAATGACTATTATTATATTTAAAAAATCTTTGGCTCACCTCATGCTTCATGATGTGATATATTTGCTTAACTGAGACCTTTCTAACAGTGCAGTTGTTCTCTGCTTATAGCACAATATTGATCGGTGGCAAGAGAGGCATAAATATGTTCCTACCTTTGATAGTGGTAGGGTTAGTCCTGATAGCATTTTGGACAGATCTAAATGTCAATCAAGAGCATGGGTGCCAACGCCCACCCTACAAGTATCCATAACTTCCACATTATCTCCTTTCATACAATATTGGAGTAGTACATCCATATGGACTTAAACTACCCAGGTAACACACTGAGCAAGCCAATTTTCACCCCTGCCTCTTCCTTGCTGATATGGGGACATGTCCTGTCTCAGATTGCACTATTGCCATCAACACTGGAAGTAGAATTTTGCTGTCATGGTAAAACCCAAACAACCTTTTAAAAGATCTAGGAGGAAAATCCTCATTACAGATGTCAAGCACTGTTCACTCACCCCTTGTAATGCTGCAGAAGTGAAGCCACAAACCCATGGTGTCATATGGTGAATTCTTTGGAAGGAGAGATTGTGGCTAACCTGGCTCCTCTGGTTTTTAAACTGTTCAGTCCCAGTTCACTAGCTACTGTTTTTTGCACTGAATTGTATTATTTTGGTATCAATATACAGCTGCAAAGTCAAATTAGTACTGTTTATTGTCAAATTAACATGGAAAGCGATATGTTCTGCTTTGTGTTTATAGCTTCTACACAGCCTTCTCCAGCAGCAAAGTGACTAAATGAGAACGGACAACTTCCAGTGGTGGATGTTCTTTGAGATCAAACAGAAAGCAAATGTTGTTTGTCTTATAAAATAAACAGTATCTTTTCAGGTTCATGTGCTCAGAAAAACAGCTATTATATTTCGCCAGCTGTTTTTTATTTTGCAACTAATTGCATGTCTCATTCTCCAGTCGACTTGCAGACCATTGTTTCTATTCCATTGCTGATTCAGGGAAAGAATGTGCTCTGTGAAGAATATGTTCCTGCCTATAGATAATGGAGATGCTGCTCGGGGGGGGGGAAGAGCAGTGCAACCTCATCTGTCTGTGGCATGTTGAGCTGCTGAAGACATACCCTTGCTTTTCAACTCTGTATCTAGGATATATGTGTGGGTTTTCATTTTTTGAAGAAATTGTCTATAGATTATCCAGGCACATGCTTAAGATTGCAAAATGCTGTTTTTCCATTGACATTTTGAAGTTTTTTTAAAAAAATCATGAGAGGAAAATCCCAAATTCATATTTCCCATTTTCTGATATTTACAGTTCCGCTAAACGATGGTATCATTCAACCTACCTTCTGCAGTTTTGTGATGTTTTGAGCTGTCAGTACAGCACTGAATTTGAAGATCCTCACATATAGTAGAAGCCCATCACTAGCTGGAGGATGTATGGCCATCCTGGGATGAAGTCACTTAAATGCACCAAAGAAACTTTTATTTCATTTTAGACAGTCATGGTGTCTGCCAAAGAATCCTGGGAAGTGCAGTTAGTGAAGGGTGCTGATTAGGCAAGCCAAACACCTGTGAGTCTGGCTTTTAGAACAGTGACAGTTGGTTCTTACTGAGCATGCCCGGCCTTATCCTTGACTTCAATGTTAAATTTCTTAAATTAATTAAAAATCAGCCAGGTATTTTTTTAACTTGTAAACTGCAGAAGATGAAGGTCAGAGTATGGGGCAAGGTCAGTAATAGGATTACAGATACTCTGTGAACATGGCTGACTTTTAATTAATTTCAACAAATTATGAGATCTCTCTTTTTACACTTTGAACTCTTGAGCCTCTCTGACTGTTTTGTGTATCGCTGTGAAAATTTAGACGGTTGTTAAACAAGCATTTCTGAGTTAAGGACTATACATTTTGTAAGGTTTTGTTTTGAAATTAGCTTATGTGAAGCATCAGAATGGCATGGGGGTGTATTTTTGATTTAACATTGCAGAATGCAAAAAATCCATACTGACTTTCATGGCTGTATAAACAAACAATCTAGCTGCTGACAGTCTCAGATTAATAAGCATCTTCCCTACAACTTCCAGGCTGCCCCATTAGTTCCTTCCAAACCAAGACTTATTTCTGTAACGCCAGCTGTGAATATGCTGTGGATGGGGAATGACCATTCACATTGACTCCTGTATACTCAGTACACAGTAAAAGACTATTCACTTATTTGTTAGTGGTGTGGGGCAGCTAAGAGAGGCACTGGGAAAACAATGTTAAAACGTCTCTCCAACTATCCTTATGGGGCCTGCAGACAGCCCATGGCAAGTACAAAGTGGGGCTTCTCTTCATCCAAGGCAGATGGAATTAAGCTTCTGGGTGTTGGAACAACTAAAAGAGATCCTTGGAAGAAGTGATATTAAAGTAAGTCTATAGGTAAGCCCTCTGGCATACCTATTGCTACAGCTGCTGCTTTAGTGGCCTGTGATGAGCCCAGGGAAAACAACCCTTCTCCACTTGAAGTAACTCTATTGGCATTCTTCCCCCCCCCCCATATAACGCCCATCGCTACTAATGTATGCCATTCTCTCTAATCCAACTGACAGTGGTGATGGCTCATGGCACTCTGAACTTCAGCATTTTCCCAACCTGAAGAGAAAAAAGATTGACTCTGAAAGGAAAAGGGAAAGTGTGGGAGCATGGAGGCTAAGTTTTAGGTGAGGACAATATGTGAGGCTGTAAAACATTTACTGTTTACATGGCACAAACATTAAGGTGGGTGTCTTAACTTACAATTTTCATGCTTTTAGGGCATGAGTGACTTTGTAACCACCTTAACTCTTTTATTAAACTAGGGCTTTTTGGTTCTCGAATTTCTTTTTATTTTGGATGGAGACAGCTTCAATTACTCAGATTGTTCTTTGGCTCTGAATATCCAGCTCAGCCCCTGGGATTGGCAAGCTGTGAACCTGGTTTGGCTACATCTTCCTACTTTAACATTAGATCAAAGCTATTAAATTTAGAGCAAAGATTTACTGTTTGTATCCTTTTTTTTTTTACTAGCCATTTAATATTATAAAATTGTTTTGGAGGGAATGCTGATAAAATTACATGATGTCTTAGTGAACTGTTTCATTTTTAATATTTATTCACTCCTTGGGCAACTGAAAGTTTCATATATATTTTGAAAAATATCTTAGTAGCAAAAATAGTTCTTGAACATGTCCAATCCATCACAACAAGAAAAAAATATATTTGACAGACTTTGTTGCTTGAATATTTTTTTTCTTTGCTTCAGAATCCATGCTGTATCTTTTCCCCGTACATTTGTGGGTTATGCTGTTCTGAAGACTTTTTTAGTCTTCAGCTTTTGTGAGGTACAGACTTCAGCGAGCCAGCACTGTTAAGGTTCTCCAGTCTGAAACTAATTGGAGCCATACTCCACTATCCGGGCTTACTTCAAAAAGAGTATAATGATACCAACCAGAACTGTTTGCTCATGTCAGCCTGAATTTAACTCCACACTGTTTTGTTTTGCTTTAATTTGACATTATTTTGGTGTTTATTTTACCTAATAAGTGAATCATTTAACTGTAAAAGACTCATTCTGGAAGGTTACAGAAGGAATTCAAGAATGGGTGAAGCTTGGAATAACCACTGACCTACTCAATTATATTGCAGTACTATGTGAACAATGATGTCACATCAGCAGAGTAGGCTAGAGTTTGGGAGATAAATAGAACTGCCTGTCTACGCTTGGTGGAACCAAAAGTGCCATTTTAGCCATTCCATGAGGGCTGAGAGTGAGCAAGCTAGTGACAGACTGGGAATTGTTCTGATTCCATTATAAAGGAAAGTGTTACATTCTCCTTTCACTTTTATATTGAAAAAAGGTAGTGAAGAAGGTGGATGTTTTTAATTCCTATGCAATAGCACCGTTTTTAAATAAAGGAAACCAAAAATGTATTCCAAAACCAACAATGAACACATTTATTGTGCCATTGCCTTATATGGAGTGGAGTGGGTTTATGCCACAAAAACCATACCCTCCTAATCATGTATACTCAGAAACAAGTGCTACTAAATTCAGGGGCACTTACTGTAAGTAAGACCATCTACCTGTGTGAATTTCTGCAAGACCTGCTCCCTGCATTTCTGGCTAATTTCCACCTGGCCTGGAAGGGCGGGGCCCTGTCTCTCTCCAGCTACAAAAGCAGCAACTGCTGAAGGGGCCAGAGACCATCTACCTGTGTGAGTTTCTGCAAGACCTGCTCCCTGCATTTCTGGCTGATTTCCACCTGGCCTGGAAGGGTGGGGCCCTGTCTCTCTCCAGCTACAAAAGCAGCAACTGCTGAAGGGGCCAGAGACCATCTACCTGTGTGAATTTCTGCAAGACCTGCTCCCTGCATTTCTGGCTAATTTCCACCTGGCCTGGAAGGGCGGGGCCCTGTCTCTCTCCAGCTACAAAAGCAGCAACTGCTGAAGAGGCCAGAGTCCATCTACCTGTGTGAGTTTCTGCAAGACCTGCTCCCTGCATTTCTGGCTGATTTCCACCTGGCCTGGAAGGGCGGGGCCCTGTCTCTCTCCAGCTACAAAAGCAGCAACTGCTGAAAAGGCCAGAGACCATCTACCTGTGTGAGTTTCTGCAAGACCTGCTCCCTGCATTTCTGGCTGATTTCCACCTGGCCTGGAAGGGCGGGGCCCTGTCTCTCTCCAGCTACAAAAGCAGCAACTGCTGAAGGGGCCAGAGACCATCTACCTGTGTGAGTTTCTGCAAGACCTGCTCCCTGCATTTCTGGCTGATTTCCACCTGGCCTGGAAGGGCGGGGCCCTGTCTCTCTCCAGCTACAAAAGCAGCAACTGCTGAAGGGGCCAGAGACCGTGTGTGTGTATGTGCGCGTGAACCTGCTGCTCAGGATGTCTATAGACTACTGGGGTTAGTTGTTTTTTAGTTGTTTTGGGGGTCAAGATTTAATTTTGGAGATTCATTTTTGCTGTTATTTGGACTATAGCATATTTTTGTTAAACACTGTTGTGAAGTGTGTGGGGATTGTTTAATTGTATATTTATTGAGATGTTCTCATTAGTTTGTTGTTTATTATTATTGTTTGGCTACTTATATACTGTGTATATTTATATGTTAAAAATAAAAATGCTACTTATTTGCTGGGAAATTGAAGATTTTTATCTGGGCCTTTTTATAAAGTGTTTGGTTCTCTTATTGTGACACATTTAAATGTTTTTTCTTTTCTTTTAATAATGTTATTTGTTATTTAATTTTGAGAATTGCATTATTGTATTTATGCTTTATGATGTGTTATATTCGTGTTTTTGTAAGCCGCCTTGAGGGCCTTTTGGCCATAAGGCGGGATACAAATTTAATAAATAAATAAAATAAATAAATAAATAAATAAGTGGGCTAAGGACAGGAGCATAAACTGCAATTCTGATATAATTTTCCTGTTTAAATCCTGTGAATGCTTCTGAGTGAGAAGTACACAAAATAACTCTCAGATAGAAAGAAACCTGGCAGATAGAATGCACTCTGCAAATGTTCAGAAGCCTCTTAGAGGTGAACATTTAAGCAAGGGAGACCAACCTGTGGCCCTTCAGATGTTGTTGAACATGAGCCCCAGCCAGTATGGTCAATTACCAGGAATGATGGGAGTTGTGGTTCAGCAACATCTGGAGGGCCACAGGTTAGCCACCTCTGTTTTAGGCTTTAGTGGAAGAATTAAGCACATATCAATCTTTCTTATTAAAACGTGGGTTTTGACAGTGCTTAAAGTATGACTGTATTTTCTATTTAAAAATATATAGACTGTATAAAATGTAAAGAGCTCCAAATCCTATACCCCCATACAAAGGAGTAAGTCCTACTGAACTCAGTCCCACTGAACTCAGTTTGTGTTACTTTTGCATAGACATGTATAGGACTGCACAGGAAGACAGCTCTCTACCCTGAGGAAGTACCAGACTTGGGCAGGGGGAAAATCACACCACCTGAACACTTCTGTCATATTTTCTTTCTGAAAAACTTTTATTATAAGAAACAAATATTCCAAAATAACATAAACACATCTAAATAGTATATTACAGTGCATGAAAATGTCAAATCCCAGGAACAGGTGAGGAGAAGGTTTCCTTTCAGTGGAGGCCGCTCATTAAGGGTATGTGGGGGCAATGTCCACCCTGACCACCCTAAGCCTCCAAGGCTATAGCCCAGTCACTTCTCTGTTTCTTACAGTCATATTCAATACATTACCTATAGCCCAGTGCCCTTTCTCTGTTCTTTACATTCATTCTCAATATAGTACCTCACAGTTAGAGACACTCTGGACTTGTTTCTATCCACCTTCTGTTCTGGCCAATCATCTCTGGATAACACAGCCAATCACAGTCATTGCTACCAGGGCTGGCTTCAGGCATGACTAGGCCCTTGCGCACTAGCTTGCCCTGGGTGCGCGGCTCCTGCCTGTTTCACCTACTTCTCTCTTGTCTCCGGTTGCTGTGTGCGCCGCTTGCACAGGGTTGCCATCAACCAATGGCAGCAGAGGCTTCTCTGATGGCATGCATGCTCGGTACGCTACGCGCATGCACGTGCACATGCCTGGTATCAACCAAGATAGCAGTAGGAGCATCAGCCCCTTTAAAAAGCCTCTGCCACCATCTTGGTTGATGGTAACCCTGCGCACTGTACGCACGCAGCCTCAGGAGACAGGAGAGAGAAGTAGGTGGAGCAAGCAAACTGGTGCGTGGCGTAAAGCTCCCTCCCTGTGATCTGCGGCAGGCAGCCTGCTGCGGATTGCGGAAGGGGAGCACTACTCCCCCACCCTAATGAATGGCCCTTCAGGGGCCCCTGTGGACCGTGGGGCCCTCAGCCAGGGCCCGACCTGGATGCCCTTTGGTGCCGGCCCTGACTGCTACGGTCCCCACCTCTGTCTCCATGGGTAAAATTCTAGTAGGAGTGGCTTAGGGGTCCCCTCAGCTCCTCCAGACCTCCACTTTGATTTATTTCCAATAGAATAAGCTCTAACCAATCAGGAGGAGTCCCTCAGAAATGCATTGGAAGTTCCGTAGGACTATGAAGAGACTCCCCAATGCGTTTCAATCTGAGCCAATCAGATCATGTATTTGCAACCTGCATTGGCTCTTCTCTGAGTTTGAGTTGCTATTCCCTTGCTTTTGCAAGCAGCAGGAAGCATGATTCTTTCTCTGCAGCCAGCCTTTGAAAGCAGCAAAATTTCTGTGTGCGTTTCAGTTTTTGATTATGCAGAGTAGGTAGGTGGGTGTATGTTGCTGCATGGGGAGAAAAGGAAAAATCAGAGTGGCTTGTGGGGGGCTATGCTTTGGTCCTGATGGGTCTTTTGCTCATTGTTGGCTAAGGAGGGAGAGGAGGATGGCAGGTTTTTTTCAGGTCATGTCTAAGCATTCTGTGACATTGGCTTCTTCTGCTGTCTTCTCCCTTTTTGCCTTGATGAAATTGCTTGCTACTGTGCCTTTAGAATTTCCTTTTTTAGAAACTCCCACCCATCTTGGACTCCTTTTCTCGTTAGGGTCGCTTGCCATGGAACCTTACATATCATTGTTCTGAGTTTATTAAAATCAGCTTTCTTGAAGTCCAGGGTGCGCATATGGCTACTCTTACCTTGCGTTTCCTTTAAAATCAAGAACTCAAGTATAACACGGTCACTATCCCCCAGAGTTCCCGTAACTGCTAATTCATCCACTTAGTCATAGGATAGCTGATCCTCTAGTTGCTTCCTCCACTTTCTGTAGGAGAAAGTTACAAGTCATTTCTTTCCCTCCTGCCTCCTCCAAGCTCCACCATCAATAGAGAATGAGAGATTAACAGAGATGTATGCAGGCAATCAAATGGAAGGCTAATGAGTATGTGGAGAACAAAGAATAGTTTGGCTTTTTGATTCCTAATTGGGGGAATTTTTTTTTGCTCTGAAGTCCATGTGGTACATCAGTGCCTCACTTGCTCTAAGCGACCAGCTTCCACTGCTTTTCTGTGGTTGTGCCATGGCTCTGGGATGCTTTCACTCTGTGTCTCCTCCATCAGAAACAGAAGACGCTTCTGTTTTGATGGGCTTTTGAAATGCAAAACCTTTTAGTCATAGCCTCACTGCTATCAGAGGCCAGTGTTGTTTTCTATATGACACCCTGGGCTCCGTTGAAAGGAAAGGCAGGATACAAATTTAATAAATGAATAAATAATATTTGTGTATCACTGCTTTTAATAATTACCAGCTGTATTTTCATGATTGCGTTGTGTTATTTTATGTTTGTGCAGTGGTCACCAAACTTTTTGAAGCAGTGGGCACATTTTGCATTTTGAAGCTGCCATAGGGGTATGGCATAACACAAAATGGCTGCCATGGGATGGCATGGCACAGCACAACATGGCTGGCGTGTGGGGCATGGCAGAGCACAAAATTAGACACAGTCATGGTGAAGCTTTTCCTATAATTGTATTTCCATATTATAAAAGACCTAACCTGTTGAATTTCTGCCTGCCATGCAACTGTTAATGGCATCAGATCCCTGTTTCTCCCCAATGCCAATCCTAAGCCAAAGCCTAGGATGCCATCCTGTACCCATGTACCTGGAAATGAGGCCCATTAAACACAAAGAGAGTTACTTCTGAGTATTTATTTATTTATTGGATTTCTTAGTCGCCCATCTGGCTGGCTAACCAGTCACTCTGGGCGACGTACAAAATAAGCAAAATAGCACAAAATGACACATCAATACAATAATTTGTATGCCATTGTATTGTAAGTTTACTATACAGTGAATTCTTAATGAATGCCTGGTCTTTAGCCCCTGTACAGCAGGTGCCATGGGCTCTGCAGAGTGTGCCTGAAGTGATCAGGAAGAGGAGGGGGGTATCTGGGACCTGCAGGAGGGACCCAGTGGTTACAATAGCAGGAAGTTGAAATAGGAGAAGGCTTCAGCACTTTAGACAGTGACAGCTCTGTCCCCTTAGTTTCAGTTCCAGCTGAAGAAATGCCCCGTTCCTCCTCTTCCTCTTCCCTTGTCACCCCAGCTGCCACTGCCGCCTCTGATTGAAGGGAGGGGATTGGAGGCTGGACCAGAGACAGTGTCTGAGGAAGATCTGTCGGACCTGCCTCAACCCCCATCTCCAAGGATGCACTAGCAGATGCACAGACAAACACAATTAGCACCCAATCTTCACCCTGTTCGTAGTAGGAATAGCCACTTACTAACATAGTCCCATTCAGAGACACCTTCCCCACACAAAGAGAGAGCCTGTCCTGGGTCTTCTTAAAGAGACTTGAGGGTCCTGTCTAGTTGTTGCAGCAGCGTCTAAGCTTGAGTAGTCATGCTCTGTACTGCTGTGTAGAGATACAGAATCCTGTGTAACCTGTAACCTGATATATTAAATGCTATATGATATAAGAGAAGGCTGGGGACTTCCGGGAAGGGTGACTTAGCCTGTGCCTGCTTTTGAGACGGGCTCCTGCCTCAAAAGAAGCTTATTCAGATATATCAGTCAGTTTTTTCTTTTTTTTTGACTGATTAAACTTCTCCCGGGTAGGGAGAAACGAAGAGATTAACCTCAAAGCCTATTTTTGTTGGGACGACCAGATCTCATTAATTTATGGGACGAGGTCCAGCCGACGAAGGTGGGACGGATTTTCAACAGCAAGCTCTATCTGATAAAGCGAACGTACATCTTATCTTCTAAGAGAGAACGCACTAACAGGCAAGCACCCTTCTTTCTATATTTTTCTTTTACTTGACTTAAATTGTTGCTGTTTAAAAGAGATTTGCCAGATTGATCGGTTTTTGACATCTCACTGGGGAGCCATAACTTCTCTCTGCTACGCACTAATTAATAGCTTATCTCTGTTTTTGTTGCAAAAAGCTGTCCTGGATTTGCATTCTAAAGATATACACAGAAGAGGGATTTCTATTCCAGATTTTTATTTTGAAGAATATTATATTGTCTGAGACTACTCTCTTTTTGGTCTATTTTATTTTGACGAATCTGTTTCTTGACGACTGCCATTAATTGTTTCGATCCTGGGAACTGCATTTTGTTTACTTAACTATGGAGAGATAAGGCTGTCTGCTCTGTTTATACTGTGATGTCACCAAGTTTGGAGTATTAACCCAATTGTTGCTGAAATAAGAAGTGGTTTTCCTATATTTTTCTTTTAAAATGGCAATTAAGAAAGTGGCTGAGAATCTGGAAATAACTATGTTTCAGAAAATAATGGATGAGATTGAGATAACGAAACAAAACCTGCGACAGGGTTGTAAGGAGCTGAAAATTGAATTGAGTAAAATGACGCAGGAGATTAAAGATATAGGGGTCCCTGTGAGAGAGGTGACCCTGGAAGGGGTCCCTGTGAGAGAGGAGACCCCGGAGATTGGAACAAACGTGGAACAGGAAAAAGATTTGGAGTCTATGGACTTTAGAAATAAAATCTATTGTTTGGAGACACAGGAGATTAAAGATATAGGGGTCCTTGTGAGAGAGGAGACCCTGGAGACTGGAACAGGGGTCCCTGTGAGAGAGGAGACCCTGGAGACTGGAACAGGGGTCCCTGTGAGAGAGGAGACCCCGGAGATTGGAACAAATGTGGAACAGGAAAAAGATTTGGAGCCTATGGACTTTAGAAATAAAATCTATTGTTTGGAACTCAATGTTATCTCTGAAGAAATTAATGAAGATTCTAGAGATAAAGTTATTAATGGCATGGATAATCTTCTGGACTGGAATGATGTGATGGAGCCCAATATAGAGAAAATCTATGGAATTAACTGCAGCCATGTGACAATGGAAAAACTTTCAAGAGATGACCCAGTGTATTTTGAAAAAAAGAACAGAGATATGATTTTACAGCAGTATTTCAGCAACCTATTCAGAATGGATGGCAAGAAAATATTTGGGATAGAGGTAATTCCCATCAGACTCTTACTATATGACTATGGCTTTGACAGCAAGATTATTATGGAATACTGATAATGGAAGATTGGATACTGAAATTACTGGACTTAACAAGACTACTGAAGATGGAAGATGGAAAATGGAACTAATAGGGATAATAGAACAATGGCTACTGAAATTACTGAACCTAACAGATTCTGATGTGATGGATTAATTGAAATGTTTATTTTGACTATGGTTATGACAATAAGATTATCATAATTAGTAATGAGATGGATTAATCGATATGCTTATCTGGAAAAAAAAAATTGATAGATATATTTCTTAAAGAATTGAAACCTCTCTTTGACTTTTTGTGGAAAGAATAAAGTAATGTTTATGAGATTTGATGATTAAGTAAGATAACTATTGGAGGAAAGTGATTTTATAATATGACTTAAGAGACAGGATTGTTATATATTATAGACTTATAACTGATCTGATCTTTGACAAATGGGAAGTCAATATTTTACTCTTTATTTTTTATTTTTATTTTTATTTTTATTTTATTTTTTTTTTTTGTTTAACTATTTTTGATTTTGTTTTTTGTCTTTGAATGTTTTATGATTTCGTCTTGTATGTTTTATGAAAATTTGAATAAAAATTATTGAAAAAAAAAAAAAAGATATAAGAGAAGGCTGAGGGGTGACATGATTGCACTCTTTAAGTACCTGAAGGGCTGTCACATAGAGGAGGGTACAGATCTGTTCTCTGCTGCCCCAGAGGGTAGGACTAGGTCTAATGGTTTTAAGTTGCAGGAGCATAGATTCAGATTGGACATTAGAAGGAACTTCTTGACAGTAAGGGCAGTTCGGCAATGGAACAAACTGCCTAGGGAGGTGGTGGGATCCCCTTCGCTGCATGTCTTCAAGCAGAGGCTGGACAGCTATCTGCGGGAGATGCTCTAGCTGTGGATTTCCTGCTGTGAGCAGGGGGTTGGACTCAATGGCCTACAAGGCCCCTTCCAACTCTATGATTCTATGATTCTATGATTCTCTAAGCTGAAATTCCACATTAAACGTAATGGAGAAAAACACACCAGTGAGTCTGAGTCTGAATCCAACAGGGCTGGCCAGGACAGCAGGAGACAAGTCTAAGCCTTATTGCAAAGTTTTCACATTTGCCTTCTGGGTGGAGGGTGGCTTCATTAACATCCAGCCACACCTACTGTATTTGCAGAACATAGCTTCTAGAGATTACTTCATCTCAGAGGAAGCCACCATAGGAAAGATGCATCCTCGTTGCTAGGGGGAAAGGAAGAGCAAACTATGGAGATTCGAAGGACTAGGGGGGAAAAAGAAGGAAAAGTGCACTATGGGGAAGGGGGAAACAATAGGATCTCATGGATACCTATTGCCTACTGTCAAAACAACTCAGTTATCAATCTATGCTCTGACTTCACTCATTGGCTAAGAACACTGTGATGCGTCCTTCCCTGGCTCTCCCTGTCAGGTTCCTACCTGCGCGTGGCTACTGCCTGTCACTAGGCACCACCAGGGACTCCACCAGTCCGGACCGCTCTCTCTTATGGTTTCTCTCCCCGCTCTAGCACAGATCTCAACAGATCCCCCTGCTAGGCAACCACCAGTAACGTCCCAATACTAGTATTCCCAGAGACTCTGAATACTGGTATTGTTATTCTCTTCACCGCTGCCACCATTTGTTACAGTTTCCCTTCAGCCTTGGTCATTACCTTACCCTCCCTTCTGGTCTGTGAAACCCCAGCCAAGGATCAGGCCTTTGGTAAACCAAATTAAGTATTTATTACAGATAACAAAGCTAACAAGATTAACAAGATTTCTTCTTAAGGCACATAAGCATATGGTTTTACTCAATACTAATCCGAACTCCACCTCCCTCCTTCTTCACGCTCTCCTGACAAACAACTCTCTCAAACCCCACCAAGCAATCCACTCTTTCTCTTCTCCCCCCCATTCGACTCTCACTCTTCCTTTTATACATTCAGCCATTTTAAACACTCAACCAATCATCTCGCATTCTACTGCCCATTCACTCCCCCTCCTTTCACTCCACTTACCATGTATCTTCTAAAACAACAACACTTACCATATATACATTAATATAGGAACATCACATTTCCCCCCCCTTAAACAACAGCAGAGTATTATTCCGGTTCCAGGATTTATACGTCGCGTTAACAAATAAAAGTCTCTATGGGGAAAATGTCTTTCTTTGTTCCTCTGTCTGGTCACGTCACTGCAGTCCCAGCCACTTGCCTGGAAAGTCCATCGGCCAGAGACTTCCGGGAAGGGTGACTTAGCCTGTGCCTGCTTTTGAGACGGGCTCCTGCCTCAAAAGAAGCTTATTCAGATATATCAGTCAGTTTTTTTTTTTTTTTGACTGATTAAACTTCTCCCGGGTAGGGAGAAACGAAGAGATTAACCTCAAAGCCTATTTTTGTTGGGACGACCAGATCTCATTAATTTATGGGACGAGGTCCAGCCGACGAAGGTGGGACGGATTTTCAACAACAAGCTCTATCTGATAAAGCGAACGTTCATCTTATCTTCTAAGAGAGAACGCACTAACAGGCAAGCACCCTTCTTTCTATATTTTTCTTTTACTTGACTTAAATTGTTGCTGTTTTAAAGAGATTTGCCAGATTGATCGGTTTTTGACATCTCACTGGGGAGCCATAACTTCTCTCTGCTACTCACTAATTAATAGCTTATCTCTGTTTTTGTTGCAAAAAGCTGTCCTGGATTTGCATTCTAAAGATATACACAGAAGAGGGATTTCTATTCCAGATTTTTATTTTGAAGAATATTATATTGTCTGAGACTACTCTCTTTTTGGTCTATTTTATTTTGACGAATCTGTTTTCTGACGACCGCCATTAATTGTTTCGATCCTGGGAACTGCATTTTGTTTACTTAAGCATGGAGAGATAAGGCTGTCTGCTTTGTTTATACTGTGATGTCATCAAGTTTGGAGTATTAACCCAATTGTTGCTGAAATAAGAAGTGGTTTTCCTATATTTTTCTTTTAAAATGGCAATTAAGAAAGTGGCTGAGAATCTGGAAATAACTATGTTTCAGAAAATAATGGATGAGATTGAGATAACGAAACAAAACCTGCGACAGGGTTGTAAGGAGCTGAAAATTGAATTGAGTAAAATGACGCAGGAGATTAAAGATATAGGGGTCCCTGTGAGAGAGGTGACCCTGGAAGGGGTCCCTGTGAGAGAGGAGACCCCGGAGATTGGAACAAACGTGGAACAGGAAAAAGATTTGGAGTCTATGGACTTTAGAAATAAAATCTATTGTTTGGAGACACAGGAGATTAAAGATATAGGGGTCCTTGTGAGAGAGGAGACCCTGGAGACTGGAACAGGGGTCCCTGTGAGAGAGGAGACCCTGGAGACTGGAACAGGGGTCCCTGTGAGAGAGGAGACCCCGGAGATTGGAACAAACGTGGAACAGGAAAAAGATTTGGAGCCTATGGACTTTAGAAATAAAATCTATTGTTTGGAACTCAATGTTATCTCTGAAGAAATTAATGAAGATTCTAGAGATAAAGTTATTAATGGCATGGATAATCTTCTGGACTGGAATGATGTGATGGAGCCCAATATAGAGAAAATCTATGGAATTAACTGCAGCCATGTGACAATGGAAAAACTTTCAAGAGATGACCCAGTGTATTTTGAAAAAAAGAACAGAGATATGATTTTACAGCAGTATTTCAGCAACCTATTCAGAATGGATGGCAAGAAAATATTTGGGATAGAGGTAATTCCCATCAGACTCTTACTATATGACTATGGCTTTGACAGCAAGATTATTATGGAATACTGATAATGGAAGATTGGATACTGAAATTACTGGACTTAACAAGACTACTGAAGATGGAAGATGGAAAATGGAACTAATAGGGATAATAGAACAATGGCTACTGAAATTACTGAACCTAACAGATTCTGATGTGATGGATTAATTGAAATGTTTATTTTGACTATGGTTATGACAATAAGATTATCATAATTAGTAATGAGATGGATTAATCGATATGCTTATCTGGAAAAAAAAATTGATAGATATATTTCTTAAAGAATTGAAACCTCTCTTTGACTTTTTGTGGAAAGAATAAAGTAATGTTTATGAGATTTGATGATTAAGTAAGATAACTATTGGAGGAAAGTGATTTTATAATATGACTTAAGAGACAGGATTGTTATATATTATAGACTTATAACTGATCTGATCTTTGACAAATGGGAAGTCAATATTTTACTCTTTATTTTTTATTTTTATTTTTATTTTTATTTTATTTTTTTTTTTTGTTTAACTATTTTTGATTTTGTTTTTTGTCTTTGAATGTTTTATGATTTCGTCTTGTATGTTTTATGAAAATTTGAATAAAAATTATTGAAAAAAAAAAAAGATATAAGAGAAGGCTGAGGGGTGACATGATTGCACTCTTTAAGTACCTGAAGGGCTGTCACATAGAGGAGGGTACAGATCTGTTCTCTGCTGCCCCAGAGGGTAGGACTAGGTCTAATGGTTTTAAGTTGCAGGAGCATAGATTCAGATTGGACATTAGAAGGAACTTCTTGACAGTAAGGGCAGTTCGGCAATGGAACCAACTGCCTAGGGAGGTGGTGGGATCCCCTTCGCTGCATGTCTTCAAGCAGAGGCTGGACAGCTATCTGCGGGAGATGCTCTAGCTGTGGATTTCCTGCTGTGAGCAGGGGGTTGGACTCAATGGCCTACAAGGCCCCTTCCAACTCTATGATTCTATGATTCTATGATTCTCTAAGCTGAAATTCCACATTAAACGTAATGGAGAAAAACACACCAGTGAGTCTGAGTCTGAATCCAACAGGGCTGGCCAGGACAGCAGGAGACAAGTCTAAGCCTTATTGCAAAGTTTTCACATTTGCCTTCTGGGTGGAGGGTGGCTTCATTAACATCCAGCCACACCTACTGTATTTGCAGAACATAGCTTCTAGAGATTACTTCATCTCAGAGGAAGCCACCATAGGAAAGATGCATCCTCGTTGCTAGGGGGAAAGGAAGAGCAAACTATGGAGATTCGAAGGACTAGGGGGGAAAAAGAAGGAAAAGTGCACTATGGGGAAGGGGGAAACAATAGGATCTCATGGATACCTATTGCCTACTGTCAAAACAACTCAGTTATCAATCTATGCTCTGACTTCACTCATTGGCTAAGAACACTGTGATGCGTCCTTCCCTGGCTCTCCCTGTCAGGTTCCTACCTGCGCGTGGCTACTGCCTGTCACTAGGCACCACCAGGTACTCCACCAGTCCGGACCGCTCTCTCTTATGGTTTCTCTCCCCGCTCTAGCACAGATCTCAACAGATCCCCCTGCTAGGCAACCACCAGTAACGTCCCAATACTAGTATTCCCAGAGACTCTGAATACTGGTATTGTTATTCTCTTCACCGCTGCCACCATTTGTTACAGTTTCCCTTCAGCCTTGGTCATTACCTTACCCTCCCTTCTGGTCTGTGAAACCCCAGCCAAGGATCAGGCCTTTGGTAAACCAAATTAAGTATTTATTACAGATAACAAAGCTAACAAGATTAACAAGATTTCTTCTTAAGGCACATAAGCATATGGTTTTACTCAATACTAATCCGAACTCCACCTCCCTCCTTCTTCACGCTCTCCTGACAAACAACTCTCTCAAACCCCACCAAGCAATCCACTCTTTCTCTTCTCCCCCCCATTCGACTCTCACTCTTCCTTTTATACATTCAGCCATTTTAAACACTCAACCAATCATCTCGCATTCTACTGCCCATTCACTCCCCCTCCTTTCACTCCACTTACCATGTATCTTCTAAAACAACAACACTTACCATATATACATTAATATAGGAACATCACATTTCCCCCCCCTTAAACAACAGCAGAGTATTATTCCGGTTCCAGGATTTATACGTCGCGTTAACAAATAAAAGTCTCTATGGGGAAAATGTCTTTCTTTGTTCCTCTGTCTGGTCACGTCACTGCAGTCCCAGCCACTTGCCTGGAAAGTCCATCGGCCAGAGACTTCCGGGAAGGGTGACTTAGCCTGTGCCTGCTTTTGAGACGGGCTCCTGCCTCAAAAGAAGCTTATTCAGATATATCAGTCAGTTTTTTTTTTTTTTTGACTGATTAAACTTCTCCCGGGTAGGGAGAAACGAAGAGATTAACCTCAAAGCCTATTTTTGTTGGGACGACCAGATCTCATTAATTTATGGGACGAGGTCCAGCCGACGAAGGTGGGACGGATTTTCAACAACAAGCTCTATCTGATAAAGCGAACGTTCATCTTATCTTCTAAGAGAGAACGCACTAACAGGCAAGCACCCTTCTTTCTATATTTTTCTTTTACTTGACTTAAATTGTTGCTGTTTTAAAGAGATTTGCCAGATTGATCGGTTTTTGACATCTCACTGGGGAGCCATAACTTCTCTCTGCTACTCACTAATTAATAGCTTATCTCTGTTTTTGTTGCAAAAAGCTGTCCTGGATTTGCATTCTAAAGATATACACAGAAGAGGGATTTCTATTCCAGATTTTTATTTTGAAGAATATTATATTGTCTGAGACTACTCTCTTTTTGGTCTATTTTATTTTGACGAATCTGTTTTCTGACGACCGCCATTAATTGTTTCGATCCTGGGAACTGCATTTTGTTTACTTAAGCATGGAGAGATAAGGCTGTCTGCTTTGTTTATACTGTGATGTCATCAAGTTTGGAGTATTAACCCAATTGTTGCTGAAATAAGAAGTGGTTTTCCTATATTTTTCTTTTAAAATGGCAATTAAGAAAGTGGCTGAGAATCTGGAAATAACTATGTTTCAGAAAATAATGGATGAGATTGAGATAACGAAACAAAACCTGCGACAGGGTTGTAAGGAGCTGAAAATTGAATTGAGTAAAATGAAGCAGGAGATTAAAGATATAGGGGTCCCTGTGAGAGAGGTGACCCTGGAAGGGGTCCCTGTGAGAGAGGAGACCCCGGAGATTGGAACAAACGTGGAACAGGAAAAAGATTTGGAGTCTATGGACTTTAGGACCCTGGAGACTGGAACAGGGGTCCCTGTGAGAGAGGAGACCCTGGAGACTGGAACAGGGGTCCCTGTGAGAGAGGAGACCCCGGAGATTGGAACAAATGTGGAACAGGAAAAAGATTTGGAGTCTATGGACTTTAGAAATAAAATCTATTGTTTGGAACTCAATGTTATCTCTGAAGAAATTAATGGGGATTCTAGAGATGAAGTTGTCAATGGCATGGATGGTCTTCTGGACTGGAGTGATGTGATGGAGCCCATTATGGAGAAGGTCTATGGAATTGACTGCAGCCATGTGACAATGGAGGGGCTTTCAAGAGATGACCCAGTGTATTTTGAAAAAAAGAACAGATATGATTTTACAGCAGTATTTCAGCAACCTATTTAGAGTGGATGGCAAGAAAATATTTGGGATAGGGGTAATTCCCATCAGACTCTTGCTATGTGACTATGGCTTTGACAGCAAGATTGTTGTGGAGTGCTGATGATGGAAGATTGGATGCTGAAATTACTGGACTTAACAAGACTACTGAAGATGGAAGATGGAAAATGGAACTAATAGGGATAGTGGAACAGTGGCTACTGAAATTACTGAACCTAACAGATTCTGATGTGATGGATTAATTGAAATGTTTATTTTGACTATGGTTATGACAATAAGATTATCGTGGTTAGTGATGAGATGGATTAATCGATGTGCTTGTCTGGAAGAAGAAATTGATAGATGTATTTCTTGAAGAATTGAAACCTCTCTTTGACTTTTTGTGGAAAGGGTAAAGTGATGTTTATGAGATTTGATGATTAGGTAAGATAGCTACTGGAGGAAAGTGATTTTATAATATGACTTAAGAGACAGGATTGTTATATATTATAGACTTATAACTGATTTGATCTTTGACAAATGGGAAGTCAATATTTTACTCTTTATTTTTTATTTTTGTTTTTTTTTGTTTTTTGTTTTTTTTTTTGTTTAACTATTTTTGATTTTGTTCTTTGTCTTTGAATGTTTTATGATTTCGTCTTGTATGTTTTATGAAAATCTGAATAAAAATTATTGAAAAAAAGAAAAGAAAGTCCATCGGCCAGTACATTGTCCTTGCCTTTGATGAACTGGAAGTCCACTTGATAGTCCTGTAGGGCCCAGGACCACCTCTGCAGCATAGTGTTATGGTTTTTCATAGTCTGCAACCATAACAAGGCCCGATGATCCATAGTCACTGTGAATCTTCGTCCCCACACGTATGGGCGCAACTTGTTCAGTCCCCACACGACCGCTAGGCACTCCTTCTGGACCGACGAATAGTTTTTCTCCCTCGGCGTCAGCTTGCGACTCAGGTACGCCACTGGATGTCTGGTGCCTTCTCTCTCCTGCAGCAAGACGACTCCCAGCATGAGGTCTGACGCATCTGTAGCCACGATGAATGGTTTCTCATAGTCTGGAGCTATTAATATGGGTCCTTGGCACAAGGCTTGCTTCAGTAGATCAAAAGCCTTCTGACATTCATCCGTCCATACCACACGCTCAGAACACTTCTTCTTTGTTAATTCATGCAAGGGGGTTGCTATTTCCCCAAAATTTCTCACAAACTTCCTATAAAATCCAGCCACACCCAGAAATGCCCTTACTTGTTTTTTGGTTAAGGGGATCGGCCACGCTTGTATTGCCTCCACCTTGCTCCATAAGGGGGTGATTTTCCCACTCCCCACCTTATGTCCTAAATAGATTACTTCCTTTAGTCCAAACTGGCATTTCTTAGCTTTTATTGTGAGGCCTGCTTTTCTTAAGGCCTCCAATACTGTTGTCAGGTGTTGGACATGCTCAGGCACCGACTTGCTAAAAATGGCCACGTCATCGATATAGGCCACTGCAAAATCTGACATGCCTCGCAACACAGTATTGATTAGCCTCTGAAATGAACTTGGTGAGTTCCTTAGTCCCATGGGTAAGGTCACAAACTCATATAACCCATCTGGTGTACTGAAGGCAGTTTTGGCTCTGGATTGCTCGTCTAGTTCCATTTGCCAAAATCCTTTACAGAGATCTAGTGTAGAGATAATGGTTGCTGCCCCCAATAACTCTAACATTGTGTCTACCCTAGGCATAGGATATGCATCTGGGACAGTAATTTTATTGATTAGCCGATAATCAATGCAAAACCTTGTCGTTCCATCTTTTTTCGGAACCAGGACAATACTTGAGGCCCAGGGACTGATGGATTCCCTGATCACTCCTAATTCCAGCATATCTTCCACCTCCTTTTTGATCTCATTCAAAACTTTCCCATTCACACGGTACGGAACAGATCTGATTGGGGCATGATCTCCAGTATCAATGGAATGTATAACTATACTGGTTCGGCCAGGTTTGTTGCTCAAGAGATTCCTATAGGTTTTCAAAACTCTCAGAATCTCTTCTTTTACTTCCTCCTTCACCTCCTCTGACCATTCCACTTGATCTACCCCTCCTTTGTCTTTGCTTTCCTGTACCAAATCTGGAAGTTCAGGCCCACTTCCCTCAGGGAATAAGGTAACTTGCAACACCTTTGCATCCCTGGTATGGTAAGGCTTTAACATATTTACATGAACCACTTTGCTTTTGTTTAATTGGTCTGTGGTGATTACATATGTCACTGTGTCAAGCCTTTCTCTGATGGTATATGGTCCTTCCCAGTTAGCCTGTAATTTGTCATGTTTCCTGGGTATGAACGCCATAACCATATCTCCCACATCATACACACGTTCTCTGGCTGTTCTGTCATACCAGTAACTTTGCTTCTCCTGTGCATGACTCAAATTCTCTTTCACTACTTCCATCATTGATGTTAATTTATTGCGGAATTCCAATACAAAATCTACAGAAGTTTTGTACTCTCCCAGAGTTCCTTCCCATGAATTTTTTAGCAGTTCCAAAGGTCCCCTCACTTTTCTAGTAAACATTAGTTCAAATGGTGAGAAGCCTGTTGACTCTTGAGGGACTTCTCTGTATGCAAACAAGAAGCATCCCATCATGCCCTTCAAAACTCCATTAAATCTGGTTCTGTATTTGCTAGGTACTATCAATTGCTTCTCTGGTTCACATTCATCCTTTCTCTCAGCAGGCATCCACAATCTATATAAAATCCCATTCTCACACACAACTTGATTCCTCAGTTTGTCAGTGAAAGGAATCTGTTGGGTCAGAGCTTGTTCCTTTATCTGCTTCAAACTTATATCTTGATGCAGCTCTTCCCTGAATTGCTCTGCTTCTTCCCCAGAGACCACTTGATACAGTCTGTCTCCTTCAGCAGGCCTGCTAGTGGTTGCTATGGTGACCTGAGGCTGGCTAACAGATTCCACCCTGTTTGTTTCAGCCCCCCTTAAGATGGCTTCTTTTTCTCTGCCAATTTGCTGTCTGGTCACTACATAGATCTTTCCTTGGGCGCCCATTACATCCCTTCCCAGTATTACTGGTTCTTGTTGCTGGGCATTAATACCTACTTTATATCGGCCCTCTCGGCCTCTCCAAGTCATTTCCACCAGGGCCACAGGCAAACTTTCTGGTTGACCCCTCACTCCTTGGATAGTCACAGTTTCCTGAGGTAATATTACCTCAGATTTTATTAAATCTGGCCTCAGTAATGTCTGAGCGGCACCAGTATCAAGCAATGCCCAATAATTTGCCCCTTGTACACTCACTCCCTCTCTCAGACTTGAATCAAGGTCTGTTACTTCTGTCCAGTTTATCTGGCAGAACTGAACCTTTTTCGCTGTTTCTAAAGCCTTGGGCTCTGTTTTCACTGTCCTTGTCTGAGCAGGATTACTAATGGGGTTGGCAACCTCACATTGAAAACGTAGGTGCCCCGGTCTACCACATTTGTAGCATAATTTCTCCTCACTTTTAGGGTACACAGATCCACTCTGGGGTGTCCTGTGCCCTTCAGATTTTAATGGAGGACTCACTCGATGTGGTACCACATCGCTTCTGCCAGCACTATATGGTCTGGGTTTAAACTCTCTTGATGTTTTCCCCACCCAGCCAGTTCTATTGGAGGCGAAGTGATCCGCCAACTCTGTGGCCTCCTGCACAGATGTAGGGGAACGGTCTTTGACCAGGAGCCTTATTTCTGGTGGTAACTGATGGTATAATTGATCCAGTATCATGAGGCTTTTCACCTCTTCCACTGACTGAGCTTTGGCACTACTCATCCACTTTCCAAATATATCCATCAACTTTGCTCCCAGTTCCACAAAAGACCTCCCTGTCTGTATCTGGCAATTTCTGAAAAGCTTTCTAAAATAATCAGGCCCCAGTCTGAATCTTTTAAACACTGCTTCTTTGAATTCAGCATAGGTGACGGGCCTGTCTGAGGGGAAATATTGGTATACCTCAGCTAATTCCCCTTTAATCAGGTTTGATAAATACTGCATGTATTTATCTTCAGGTAGCCCCCACAACTGAGCTGCTTTTTCAAAGGTGCTGAGGTAAATTTGAGGATCTTGACCAGGCTCATAGACAGCAAAGTCCTTTGGAGTAATTTTTATTTTTGCTCTATCTCTGTCCTTTCTTGTTTCATCAGAATGAAACTTCTCTCTTTCAAATTTTAACTTTTCTACTTGTAATTCGGCATCCACTGCTCGTTGCTTCTCCCTCTCCTCAAACCCTATTCTCATTCTCTCAGCTTCCATCTTCAACTTCTCAGCTTCCAACTCTCGCTGTTTATCTTTTTCATCAGCCTCCCTCCTCAATCTTTCAATTTCCAACTCATGCTCCCATCTTAACTTCTCTCTCAAATACTCTATATAAGCGGGATTGGTTGAGTATCCTTCTGGGGTCTCTTCTCTGACAGGTTGTTTTTGCTGGGCAGTTGCAAATCCTATTAGTGCTACCCTCAATTCATCTACCCCTTTACCCTCGTGAGGTAAATTGAATATTATGCACTTCTCCACCAGCTCCTCTCTTTTCATTTTTATATATTCAGCCATGGTGTTTGAGTTCACTCACTCTTTGCCACACACTCTTTGCCAGTCACTCTCACAAGAAATCTTGTTTTGTTATTTCTGTTTGCCACACCACTGTTCTGGATTCTCTAGTATTCGTATCTGGATTCTCTGTTGTTCGTATCCCACCGCTACTGACACCACATGTGACGCCCCCTGTGTCACCACATGTCTTTGGGACTCTCTTTGGTTCGTATCCCACCGCTACTGCCACCACATGTGATGCGTCCTTCCCTGGCTCTCCCTGTCAGGTTCCTACCTGCGCGTGGCTACTGCCTGTCACTAGGCACCACCAGGGACTCCACCAGTCCGGACCGCTCTCTCTTATGGTTTCTCTCCCCGCTCTAGCACAGATCTCAACAGATCCCCCTGCTAGGCAACCACCAGTAACGTCCCAATACTAGTATTCCCAGAGACTCTGAATACTGGTATTGTTATTCTCTTCACCGCTGCCACCATTTATTACAGTTCCCCTTCAGCCTTGGTCATTACCTTACCCTCCCTTCTGGTCTGTGAAACCCCAGCCAAGGATCAGGCCTTTGGTAAACCAAATTAAGTATTTATTAAAGATAACAAAGCTAACAAGATTAACAAGATTTCTTCTTAAGGCACATAAGCATATGGTTTTACTCAATACTAATCCAAACTCCACCTCCCTCCTTCTCCACTCTCTCCTGGCAAACAACTCTCTCAAACCCCACCAAGCAATCCACTCAGTTCTCTTCTCCCCCCCCGATTCCACTCTCACTCTTCCTTTTATACATTCAGCCATTTTAAACACTCAGCCAATCATCTCGCATTCTACTGCCCATTCACTCCCCCTCCTTTCACGCCACTTACCATGTATCTTCTAAAACAACAACACTTACCATATATACATTAATATAGGAACATCACAAACACTAACAGAGAAGTTCTTTGAACATTTAGCCACAGAGGGCTTCTTGTGGTAAGTGACAGCAGTAGCTTTTCATTTGGGTTGTTTTTTTAACTAGCAAATCTGCCACCATTTATAGCAATGGAGCTGCAACTGCTGGCCCAGGGTGCTACCCATTCTCTTCAGTGCCTCTTTTCAATGACATGGTGTCATGGCATCACATCATTCCAGATGCATGTGGGTGGTGGTGACCCTTCTATTGGACAATGGGGTCATAAAAAGAGAACTCACAGCAACAGTGGCCAGTGACATGGGCTGGAGGATAGTGGACAGCTGCTGCTGAATAGCAGTGAGAGGTGGGGTGGTCTCCTATCTTTACTGATGATTGTCACTGCTGGGAGGCAGGGAAGTAATGAATGGCCAGCACTGCCCTCTGTGGGTGTGGCAAATGGTATCATGTGCTGTGCCAGGTACTACCTGTAGCACCCATACTTCTGTTCTTTCCTAGGGTGCATAACACCAATATGGGCATATCCATCCCACCTTTCTCCCCATTCAGCAGCAGCAGTTGTTTATCGCCCTTTGCCTTTCCTTACCAGCCACTTCGGGCTCACAGCATTCTGAACGCACTGTTGACCTAAAAAATCCCAAAAACACTTGTCTGTAGCATACTAGCAAACTGAACACTAAGCTAAGTGTTCACATAGAATTTCAAACTTAGTTAACTTTTTAATTAATTAATTGCCTTGAAGAGTCACATAATCAGCAATGTGTTTCTAACAAGTTGAGCAACTCTCTCTATGGCATGCTACCAGGGAGGAGCACAGTGGTATATTAAAAATGTGCCTTTCATTAGTTATTTAAGGTTTTAGCAACTTTTTCTTTGCAATGTGTGATGTTATTTTTAATCTAGAAAACATTGCAATGTAAAACTAAGACATTGTTATCATTGTCATTATATTTGTGTTCCACCCATTAACTCAGTCCTCTGGGAGGTTTACAATTAGGCACAGGAGAGATATTAAATTCAGTCCACATTTAAAGACAAATCTAGTAAATCTGTACTTTCTGAAAACAATGCACAAACCAAACATAGCCATCTGTCAAAATTTGAACTTCTCCAAATTTTGCAATCTAGTTCTCCAGCCAAGTAAAATGCATATACTAGGGTAAAGTGGGCAGATAAATGCATATATTTCTGAAAATATCATATAAAATACATTGTATTAGGGGAAATTGCTTGACAAAAATGTGTATATTAAGAAGAATATATGAAAATGTGCACATTAGGAGAAATTTGCATTAAAATGCTGATGAATTTTCATGAGGACTTTTTAAAACACAAAATTCCAAATTAATGAAAAAATCTGGAGAACAGAGCTTAAGACAGGGAAAAAAGCAACTGAGAGAAACCAAAATTGATGGATTTCCCCTTCCCTATTTTTAACATTATCAAAAATACAAGATGCAGTTTCAAAACAACAACAAAAGCCAGTTATAAATAACATAAATCAACACATAAAGCCATCTAAAAGCCAGCACAAACACAGCAACATAAATTCAATTTAATGCCCACATAAAACCAGTTGAGGAAAAGAATTTGTTGCAAGTAATTAATGCATATCTATTGTAAACACCACAAATGTCTGTCTGACTACAGAGAAGTTGGTTGAACAGAGGTCCAGTTCTCTAATATGTACAAATATGCCCCTTCCTTGTACAAAATATGAAATTATTATTGTTATACAGCCACAGAGTGGCTGTATACTATAGTCAGCATGGAGTTTTTGCATTCCTCAATGTTAACTCGAAAGTACCCTCCATGCCATTCTGATGCTTCCCATAAACTCATTTCAAAACAAAACCTTACAAAACGTATAGTCCTGAACTCAGAAATGCTTGCTTAACAACCCTTTAAATGTTCATGGCACACAAAACAGTCAGAGAGAATAGAGAGTTCAAAGTCTAAAAAGAGAGAGAGAGAAAACCAGACCCGTTCTGGACTTTTTTCTGTCAGAGTTCTCATAATCTGTTGAAAATAATTAAAAATCAGCCATGTTCACAGAGTACCTGTAATGCTATTACTGATCTTGCCCCATACTTCATCTTCTGTAGTTTAAAAGTAAAAAAAAAATGCCTGGCTGATTTTTAATTAAAGAAATTTTGGCTTGAACTTGATAATGTCGGACATGCTCAGTAAGAACCAGCAGTCAGTATTCTAAAAGCCAGACTCACAGCTGCTGGGCTTGCCTAATCAGGGGGCCACACCCACACCAGACTTTGATTTCACTTGAGACAGTCCTGGCTTCCCCCAAAGAATCCTGGGAAGTGTAGTTTGGCAAGGGTGCTGAGAGGAGACTCCTATTCCCCTGACAGAGCTCCAGTGGCCAGACTGGTTTAACAGTCAGCCACTCTGATTGAAGGTCTGTGAGGGGAACAGGGCGTCTCCTAGCAACCCTCTTGCCCCTTTCCTCTCCCTTACTTCACCCGTCTCTTCCCCTCCCCTTCCAATCCCCTCCTTTTCTTCCTTCCCCTCCCCTCCGCCCTCCCCCTCCCCCCCATGGTCAGTTTTACTTATCCTAGGACTACGACCTGGGAGTTTCAAATCCCCACAGAGCCATGAAGCTCACTGGGTGACCTTGGGCCAGTCACTGCCTCTCAGCCTCAGAGGAAGGCAATGGTAAACCACCTCTGAATACCACTTACCATGTAACCTCTGTTCATAGGGTCGCCATAAGTCGGAATCGACTTGAAGGTAGTCCATTTCATTTCAAGCATGATTGTACTCAATCCCGTTAGCATGCATTTGATCAAACCTGTCCTCCCCTCCTCCTCCCTCCCATCACCTCCCTTTTGCCCCTTCCTTCACCCCTCCCCCTTCCTTTCCAATATCCTCTTTCCCCCTCCCACTCCTGATCCCCTCTCCACGTTCTTCCTTCCTTCTACTGTCCCCTCTCCCCTCCCATGGTCAGTTTTACCTATCCTAGCCATGATTGCGCAGAGGTAAATCCCATTGAGCTCAATAAGCATGCAAATGATCAGACCTGCCTTTCCCCTTCTTCCTCTCTCTTCCCTTCTTCCTCCCCTCCCCTTTTCCTTCTTCCTCCTCCCCTGCCCACTCCAAGCTTCCATCCCCATGGTCAGTTTTACCTATCCTAAGCATGATTGCATGGGAGTAAATCCCACTGAAACATGCAAATGAGCAAACCTCCCCTCCCCTCCCCCTCCTGTGTGCTTCCATCCCCCTCCTCCCCTCCCCATTCCCTGTGGTCAGTTTCACCTATCCTAAGCATTATTGCAGGGGAATAAATCCCACTGAACTCTATAAGCATGCAAATGATCAATCCATTCTCAGCAAACCTGCACAGGATTCAATTTCTTACCTCCCAGATTAAAACATTCACTAATAGGCAAAAAACCTTGCGGTTTCAGAACGTACCTATAGCCAACAGATATTTTTTTATCAAACTTTAACAAGCAGGGAAATTGGACAGCTATAGTGAATGCACCAAGGGAGCAGGAGACCATATTGTACTGCCCTACAAATTTGTCAAAATGCAAACACAATTTGGGTTGGTCTTTCACAGTCCAATCCACTTGCTGTGTAGCTTGGAAGAATTTGGTAACATGCCTCTGAGCATATGGTGAGTGGTGGCAACATCTGCTATCTCCAAAGATAGAGAATTACATTTTTGTATGTTTGTTCTTCTTACTTTGCTTCTTTCCTGTGTTACTACTGCTTCTATACAGAATCTAACCTAGAAAATTATATTTCTCTCAATATTCATCCTAGAAACCTGTGTCAAGCATTTCTTATTAATTTCAAAGCCTTTTTATTGGTCACCAACAGCATCTCAGTCTTGTCTGGATTAAACTTCAGTTTATTGGCCCTCATCCAGTTCATTAGAGCAGCCAAGCAGTGATTCAGCACATCCACTGCCTCACCTGCAGAAGATGAAAAGGAGAAATAGAGCTGTGTGTCATCAGTATACTGATGACAAGCACTCCAAAACTTTATATGACCCCATTCATTAGTTTCATGTAGATGTTAAACAACGTGAGGGACAGAACTGACCCCTGTGAGACCCCATTCTGAAGAACCCATGGAGCCAAGCATTGCTCCTCAAATGGGCGAATCAACCTCTTATAAGATGACTTGTATTCAGTTAGATTTGTCTTTCATGTACTGATGTTGTCTTGAATTGTCAACAATGCTGTACCACAGTAATCTGATTCATAGACATTTCAAAACGGGATATTGGCAGTCATTCTCATATGGTCTCATAGGCTGTGGGACAGTCCTAGACAATAGTGAAAAATATATCCTTTGTGGTTATAGAGAGACTGTGGAGAAATGACATGACTGTGTGGTACATACAGTGAGGTCTTCCAACTTCCAAGTCTAACATGCCAGTTAACAAATGGACTGTCTGGAGATTGTATTCTCTACCACATCCAGGAGATAAACCCTCTTACTGCAAGACCGGTAAGAGATGTACCATGAAATTGGATGTGCCCATATTTATACTGACGTTTTGTGGTGTAAAGAAAATATGGCTCTTAATTTTATAATTGTAATAGCGGAACAATGCTGCCTGGCTTGCTTTGCTCACCAACCCCCACACCCAAAACACACACACATCAGGCATCCCCAAACAGACAGACACACACACACACCAGGCACCCAGAAACACACCAGGCACTCCCAAGCACCTCCAGGCATACACACATACAGAGAGAGAGAGAGACTGACTGTCTGTCTCTCTCACACACATACACAAATACACACAGGGAGACACACAGCCCAAGCACCTATGAACACACACTCCAGGCACCCCAAACACCTCCAGGCACTCCCAAACACACACACACACACAGTGGCACTCACAAACATTTCCGCTCCCCCAGCGCTTGGAAACTGCTCCCCTCTCCCAGGCACTCACAAACCTTATCAACTTACCACCTGCCCAGGAACCACTGCCATCATTGCTGCCCTGTCTCAGCCACTTACCAGCCTTCTGCCCCCCCCCCAGCCTGGAGCAAACCTGCTGCCCAGCCTAGGCCATTTACTGACCTCTGCATCAGTCGCTGCCAAGTGAGTTGCTTACCAGCCTCCCCCATGCCCCCAGCCTTGAGCACAGCATGGCTTGGTCTTGCTTATTCCCCCCCCACCTTCAGCCTTGAGTCCAGTTCAGCTGCAGTTTGCCTCCCGTCCCTCGTTGCTTTCTTCTGCTGTTGCTGCTGTTCCTTCACTTTAGCCTTACCTGCCCGCTCCACGTTGTGTGGGTACTAGGGCAGCTGCCACCACAGAGCTAATGTGATCCTTACAAATATATATAAAGTAGGGCCCCGATTATGTGGCGGCTTAGGGACCAGGCCCCCGCCTTAAAGCGGAAATCGCCGTAAAGCGAAACCCCATTGACTATAATGGGGCCGTCGCGCGAAAACGTCGCGAAAACGTCGCAAAAGAGCAAAAATCGGCTTTAAAATGGGAAACGAAAGCCGCCGCATTAGTGGAATGCCGGGAAGCGAAGCGCTGGGAAGCGGGGCCCTACTGTATACATGATGAAAATGAATTGTTTCTAAACATTTTGTGGTTATTTTTTAATTCATATGCTGGGGGGTAAAGAAAGGCTGGGGATGGAACTGGCAATCCCACACCATATATACGGTCTGCCTAGTAAACGTCGCAAGACGTCACCCTAAGAGTCGGAAACAACTCGCACTACAAGTGTGGAGACACCTTTACCTTTTTATAAAGGGATTATAACATGAAGCCAGACTACTGATGCAGCACTGTCTCCATGGGGAGTGAGGAACCGTTCTTATATGAAGGGCTGCATTCCCTCAGGACAGATCTCTCAGGGGCTCCAATGAGGAACGACTGGAGCGGAAACCAAAAGTGATGATTGGTTGATTGATTGATTAGATTTATATCCCGCCCTTCTTCCCAGTAAGAGTTCAGGGCAGCTAACAAAAGCACTAAAAACACTGTAAAACATCATAAAAACGGATGTTAAAATATATTACAACACATCCTTAAAAACATATTAAAACAAAACATATTTAAAAACTTTTTTAAAAAAAAGCTTCAAAAACACATTAAAAAGCTTTTTTTAAGGGATGATTTTATTCACAGCTATGTTTTGGTTTCAGGAGCACCCATTTAAGATATAGAACATTACATATCTGAGTTCCTTTGGAAGGAAAGATGGGACATAAATGGAGAGGTGATGGGCTACAATGGAAGACAAGGGCAGGGATATCTACACCTTGTTGCGCTCTCCCACTCTTCCCATGGATGGGTTCCTGGTTGCTCATCTGCTGTGCCCACTGGCCTGTGTGTGCTGTTTAATGCCAGATTGGTACACAATAAGACCACACTCATCCATGATTTGATGATGGATGAGAGTGCTGATTTGGTGTATATTACCGAGACCTGGGTGGGTGAGCTGGGAGGAGTTGAGCAGAGTCAGCTTTGCCCACCTGGATACTCGATGCAACAACAGCAGAGGCTGCAGGGATGGGGGGAGGGTCTGCTGTGGTCTATAGAACTTCCATCTCTGTCACCAGGAAACCACTCCATCTTGGAGCTGGGTATGAAGGCCTGTACCAGGTTTCGGGCCAAGGAGACAGTAAACTAGGGTTGCTGCTGGTGTACCATCCACCCTGCTGCCCAGCAGCTTCTCTCACCAAGCTGGCAAGAGGTAGTCTCAGCTGCAGTATTGGAGGAACCCACAACAATAGTGCTGGGTGATTTCAATGTCCATGCTAAGGCTGCTTCTAGTGTTCTATCTCGGGACTTCATGGCCTCCATGACGACCATGGGACTGTCTCAAGTTGTCACTGGTCCTACACATAGGGCAGGGCACACCCTCAATTCTGTTTGTGCTCCATAGAATCATAGAATAGTAGAGTTGGAAAACGCCTATAAGGCCATCAAGTCCAACCCCCTGCTCAATGCAGGAATCCAAATCAAAGCATTCCCAACAGATGGCTGTCCAGTTGCCTCTTGAATGCCTCCAGTGTCGGAGAGCCCACCACCTCCCTAGGTAATCGGTTCCATTGTCATATGGCTTTAACAGTTAGGAAGTTTTTCCTGATGTTCAGTCGAAATCTGGCTTCCTGAAACTTGAGCCCATTATTCCATGTCCCACACTCTGGGACGATTGAGAAGAGATCCCGGCCTTCCTCTATGTGACAACCTTTAATGTACCTGAAGAATGCTATCATATCTCCCCACAGTCTTCTCTTCTCCAGGCTAAACATGCCCAGTTCTTTCAGTCTCTCCTCATAGGGCTTGGTTTCCAGTCCCTTGATCATCCTTGTTGCTGTCCTCAGAACCTGTTCCAGTTTGTCTGCATTCTTCTTGAAGTGTGGAGACCAGAAATGGACACAGTACTCAAGATGAGGCCTAACCACTGCTGAATAGAGGGAAACTAATAATTCACACAATTTGGAAACTATATTTCTGTTAATGCAGCCTAAAATAGCATTTGCCTTTTTTGCAGCCACATCACACTGTTGGCTCATATTCAGATTGTGATCAACGACAATTCCAAGATCCTTCATGGCGTATTGCTGAGCCAAGTATCTCCCATCTTATAACTCTGCATTTGGTTTCTTTTTCCTTTTGCATTTATCCCTGTTGAATTTCATTCTGTTGTTTTCAGCCCAATGCTCCAGCCTATCAAGGTCCCTTTGAAATTTGTTTCTGTCTTCCATGGTATTAGCTGTGCCCCCCAATTTTGTATCATCTGCAAATTTGATAAACATGCTCTGTACCTCCTCATCCAGGTTGTTAATAAAAATGTGGAAAAGCACTGGGCCCAGGACCGAGCCCTGTGGCACCCCTCTCATTACTTCTACCCAGTTTGAGAAGGAACCATTGATAAACACTCTTTGAGTATGATTCTGGAGCCAACTGTGGATCCACCTGATAGTTGTTCCATCCAGCCCACATTTAGCTAGCTTGCTAATCAGAATATCATGGGGCACTTTGTTAAAAGCTTTTCTGAAGTCTAGATATATTATGTCCACAGCATTCCCACAGTCTACAAGGGAGGTTACCCTATCAAAAAAATGAGATAAGATTAGTTTGGCAGGATTTGTTCTTCATAAATCCATGTTGGCTTCTTGTAATCACTGCATTGTTTTCAAGGTGCTTATAGATCGACTGCTTTATAATCTGCTGCAGAGTTTTTCCAGGGATTGATGTTAGGCTGACTGGTCTGTGGTTCCTCCTTTCTGCGCTTTTTGAAGATAGGGACAACATTAGCTCTCTTCCAGTCATCTGGCACTTCACCAGTCCTCCACAATTTCGTAAAGATAATAGATAGCGGTTCTGAGAGTTCTTCAGCCAGTTCCTTCAATACTCTAGGATGCAGTTTATCAGGCCCTGCCGATTTGAAGTGATTAGGTATTCCTTGTCCGTTTGTCTATCAATCTCAAGTTCCAAACCTGTCCTTTCTACTTCATGTTTCCCAGCAGGATCACAGATCCTTTTTTGGGAGAAGACTGAGCCAAAGTAGGAATTGAGGACTTCTGCCTTTTCTTTGTCATCTGTTATCATTTTGCCATCCTCACTGAGTAGCTGTGCCACCATTTCTTTTCTCTGTCTTTTACTATGGACGTACCTGAAGAAAGCTTTTTTGTTGCTTTTAGCATCTCTCGCTAACCTCAGCTCATTCTCAGCTTTAGTCTTCGTGACGCCATCCCTGCAATTCCGTGATACCTGCCTGTGCTCTTCCTTTGTGGCCTGGCCTTCTTTCCACTTCCTGTATGTGTCCTTTTTTGTTTTCAGGTCATCTCTAAGCTTTTTGTGAAGCCACATTGGCTTCTTCTGCTGTTTTCCCCTTTTTCCCTTGTTGGAATTGCTTGCCATTGTGCTTTTGGAATTTTGTTTTTTAGAAAGTCCCACCCATCCTGGACTCCTTTTCTCATTAGGGTGGCTTGCCATGGAACTGTACTTACAATTGTTCTGAGTTTATTAAAATCAGCTTTCCTGAAGTCCAGGGTGTGCGTATGGCTACTCTCAGCTTTTGCTTCTGTTAAAATCAAGAATTCAAGTATGGTGTGGTCACTTTCCCCCAGAGTTCCCGTAACTGCCACTTCATCCACCAAATCACCTCTGTTGGTTAGAATCAAGTCCAGGATAGCTGATCCTCTGGTTGCTTTCTCCACTTTCTGTAGGAGGAAGTTATCTCCAATACAAGTCAGAAATTCCTTGGAGGGGCCGTGTTTGGCAGAATTTGTCTCCCAGCAGATAACAGGGTAATTAAGTCCACCATTATTACTACGTCATGCCTCCTTGACACATTGGCAAGTTGCTTTTCAAAAGTTACATTCTCGTCTTCTCCTTGATTGGGTGGTCGGTAGTAGACTCCAAGCACCACATTCCTTTTATTACTTGCCCCATTAATTTTAATCCAGATACTGTCGGTAGAGCTACCAAGCTCATCTTCCTGTATTTCTGTGCGGGGATATATATTTTTAACATATAGCGCAACTCCACCTCCCTTTTTATTCCTTCTGTTCTTTTTGAACAAGTTATATCCTTCAATTGCTGTATTCCAGGCACGGGAGTCATCCCACCAAGTTTCAGTTGTACCTATCAAGTCATAATTACCCTCCTGTATTAAGAGTTCAAGTTTGTCTTGCTTGTTTCCCATGCTCTTCTCCCAGGCATTTTAGAATGTGTTTTTATATTGTTTCTTGTGTCTTAAAATTTATATATTTGATTTTATTGTTTTTAATTGCTGGAAACCACCCAGAGAGCTTCAGCTATGGGTCGGTATATAAATGTAATAAATAAACAAATAAATATGCTCTGCACATTAGTATACAGACATCGAAGACCATGTGATCTGTGGCTTGGCTTCCTTACAACATTTTTCTGAGGACTGTTACTGGGACCTATTAGAGCTGATCTCTCTGTTCCCGTTACTGTGCACAAGCCTTCATCAGTCGTTACCACCAAGTTTATGTCTCCCTCCCCCTTAGGATTCAGTTTAAAGTCCTCCTGATGAACTTCTCCATGCTATGGCCAAACATATTTTTCCCAGTCCTTGTGAGATGCAACCCATCACTTGCCAGCAGTCCATCTTCCAGGAAGCATAGTCCATGGTCCCAGAATCCAAATCTCTCACGTCAGCACCACCTTCGTAGCCATTCATTCACATGGAGTATTTTTCTTTCCCTTTCTACTCCTCTTTTAAGTACTGGAAGGATGGATGAAAAAACTATCTGGGCCCCAAAGTCCTTGAGTTTCCTTCCCAGAGCCTCAAAGTCTGATGTGATTTCTTCATAGCTCCGTTTGGCAGTATCATTTGTTCCCGCATGGATGTGGAGAAAGGGATACCTGTCGGTGGGCTTTATGAGTGATCGCAGCCCTTCCGTCACATCTCTAATCCGTCCTCCTGGTAGACAGCATCCTGGCGAGTCCATGGATCTTCTTGACATACTTGGGTTTTGATCCCACGCAGTAGGGAGTCTCTCGCTACTAGTACTCTTTTCTTCTTGTTGTGGGGCATGGTTTCATTGGCCCTGCTTGATTGAGCTTCAGCCTCTTGCTCGTTGTTGCATGGGGTCTCCTGTAATTCTTCCACCACAGGTTGTCCTCCAGCCTCATCCTCGAGTGGTTGAAAGCGGTTCCATAGTTCTATTGATGAAGGGTGTCTTCTAGCTCTTCTGCTCCTGTCACCCTTTCCCACAGTGTTTCATCACTTTGTTGCTCCTCTCCAAAGCAGCCTCCTCTTCTGCTACCACATGTTGTTGCTCTTCCACCTCCACTTCTCTTTGCTGCTTTTGTTCCAGCATTCTGTCTAAGAACTCTTCATGTTCTCTTATAGTCCTCAGTGTGGCCACCCGCTGTTCGAGGCCTCTCACTTTTTCTTCCAACAGTGCCATGAGCTTGCAGTTGCTGCACGTGTATGCCATGTTGTTCTCAGGCAAGAAAACAAACATGGCACACACCTTGCAGGTCACAACCACTGGAGTATCCTTCACATTCGTACTCTCTTCTACCTTTTGTTTCTGACTACTTGTTTTGGAGTGGCCTGTGCTTTGTCCTGTCCTACTTAAGGGTAAACTTGAGAGTCCCACTGGTATGCGGTGTGCTGTACAAGGAGAATCAATTTTTTTAGAGACCTCCCCCTTGACCTCCCCTATGGAACTCCTTTGTCAAACTCCTGTTTGCTCTCCCTGTTTGCTCGCTCTCTGAAAGCTGGCATGCTTATATCTCCTCACTTGTGGACCAACTGAGACAGCTCCCTCTGCTCTGCTCAGTTAGGGGTCAGGAAATGGAATGATAGAGGAAAAGATGGCCTGGAGATGGGGGAGTGGATGTCACCCCATTGTCATGGTCTGACCACTTCTGATCCTGTTGAAGCCCTTATTATGCTGTGGAACAACGAGATGTGTCAGGATCTTTACACAGTTACCCCTGAGCTCTGGCATTGTGCAGCTCGGTTTGCACCTTGATACACCAGTGAACTAAGGGCAATGAAACAGGCTGGACAATGGCTAAAGCACAAGTGGTGAAAGACATGCTGTGAGGCTGATCAGGCATGAATAAAACATCATAGCCGCTCCTACTGTTTGGCAGTGAGGGCAGAGAAGAAGGTCCACTTCTCTGCCTCCATTGCATCCTCAAGTAGCTGTCCAGCGGAGCTTTTTTATATTGCCAGGTGTCTGTTGACATCAACTCCAGAAAATGGAGTTTTGGACCTTTGGAAGCCCACCATGAGTTGTTTGTAAGGCACTTCAAGGGTAAAGTAGCATTCTTGATGCCCCATCTACAACTACTGTAGTCCCCAGTGAGGTGTCCAGTTCAACATCTGCCAAAAGTCTGCATCTGCACAGGAATTGTTTTTAAGACGTTTTAAAGATGTTTCTATTGTTTTATTGCTTGTTGTTTGATGCCCTGGGTTCTTCTGGGTGGAAGAGCAGGATATACATTTTATTAATAAATAAAGACCCCAAAGTCATGTCGTGAAGTCATCAAAGTGAGTTTTGCCATTTTGGGTTCATCCTGGCCCTAGTTTGCCTGAAGCCAAAGCATCTTTAAGCCATGAGAAAGTTTTAGACTTTCAGGCTGCAGATGTATATTGCAGCCAAACACAACCGAGCATTTTGGTAAGCATGATAATGACAGGATATAGATATGAAGCAACCACGGCTGAAAGTACAAGTCATAGTTTTATGAGAATAGAAGACACATGTTTTATGAGCAAGAAAGAGCTGAAATGATACTGCTCTTGTGAGCCATGGGCCTTGCATTGTCTTAGTGCCAGGAATGCTTTATTCCTTGTAAACAATGTTTTTCAAGTGGGGCATCCAATTACTACAGAATTTTGTTTGGTATGAAGATTAGCTGCACAGAGAAGTATTGCCTTAGCAAGGTTTAACACATTGTCAACCCAAACATATGGCCAAACATGAATTCCACTGCTCAAAATATCTTTGAGATGCTTAACATCATCAAAATGTCAACAGAAGATTATAGTCATCACTTCCAACAAGCCATGACTTTGAGACAGTGGAAGGCAACAAGGGGGCATTTCCAATTAAAACAATGTGGAAAGTGAAATGCTGGGAAATTCTCTTTAGGTGAAAAGGAAGGCATGTGAAAGCCCTGCGCTTGCCATTTGCAATGAACACCAGAAAAATACACTCTATGCAATGGCCTTTCCTCATCCATTTTCAAAACAGCACATTTTATCACCTGCCTCACCCACTGATTTTTTATTTAACATATAAGAGCATGGTGTTTTTTAATGAGAACTTTCAATAACTTTTAAAATATAAAGTGGTTTTGCATGCATTGCACAAGGATTGTGCTTAGCATGCCTCATATTTTTGAAAGTATGGAAACATTTAACAACTGTGGAATGGAATTGGCTCCACTGAAATGTATATCAAATGAAAGATAGAGGAACTAACAATTTCGTTTATAGATCATTTTAATCCTTTCTCCAGAAGCTTGTAACATGCATAATTTTAAGCTGGGTAGTGCGAGTCAAGACGACATTGAAATTACACATTTATTCTCAGTAGCTGCTGCTGCTTCTTAAATTAAATAAATTTATATCCTGCCCAGGATGGCAAACAGATGCTAAAGCACTAAAAACATCTTAAAAACAAAACTTCTTTAAAAATTCCAATACAGATGCAGACTGGGATAAGGGATCGATTGAAAAGGCTTGTTGAAAGAGGAAGGTCTCTTTCAAATATACTTGCTAAAGGTCATATGGGCCCCCTCTGATGTAAGATTTCATAACAAAATCATCTTGCGCCACTTTAAGAATGAATAGGTTTATTGTAGCAAAAGCTTTCATATACTAGAATTTCCTGCTCTCAAGCAATTCATCAATAGGTATTTGAGTTTTAAGTCATGGTGTAGGAAGCTTTGCAGCCCTTCTAAAAGTATAGACTTAACTTCAGATGTAGAGATACTTTACCCATTTAATAACAAATTGCTTTTAGAATATGCTACCCTGACATTTATTTCTTTTATATGTCACCAAGTTGATTGTTCATTGTTTTTCTTTTACTACAGCATTTATTTATTTTTTTTTGGTATTTTATACTTTTTTGTCTTCTATATTTAAGATTTTGGTACACTGGATGGTTTATTGCTAGGCTGTTGACCATAATAAACTGATGTTGATAGTGATTTATTACAGTAAATTTGCTGTATGTCATTCAGTTTAACCTGCAGGTTATTAAGCCCTACAGAGCCCTCTTCAGTCTTTTTTACTTTCCCTCATGTTGCCCTTTCCATTTCCAATTTCCACCTAATCCCTTCCATTTTTAAATTTTTTTGTGTTACTGTTAATAACCTCCCTCTCATTTTCTGCCCCTGCTTTTCTCATCTCAACTAGCCACAGCAGGTGGCAGCTTTTCACCAGTAGTTTCAAACTTATTTTTAAACACATCACACCCCTTCCTAGCACTATAGAGCTCAGTCAACTGTGTGTCTGCAACTGCAGCAAGGCATTCTGATTGCTCTAAAACAGAATCTCAGCTGTTTCCAACCCGTGGACACATTTCCTCTCCCTTTCTCCCTGAGCCCATTGTTTCCATCTCTCCTGTGGGCAGACCCACCTACACTGAGCAGGCTTCTACTTCTGTCCTCTCCTTTCTTTCCTCGCCCATTATTTCCACCATTGTCTAATTGTTAGGAATTTATTAGGAAAGGGTTAGGAAAGTGTGATTTGTTATTTTATCTTCATTGAAAGCTGTTGTTGTTGCTTTTCAATAACATTACCTTGTTATTTAATTTTTGTAAATTGTACTGTTTTTATTTATATGTATCTCTATATTTGTGTTTATTTTTTGTAAGCCACCTTGAGGGCCTTTTGGCCAAAAGTCGGGACAGAAATAAACAGCAACAATAATAATAATTTGGAATTTTGATAAAGTGTCATGGGTATTGTCACAAAATTTCTGCCATGGGGTGTGGCCAGTTTAAAAATTTACTACTGCAACAAAGCGCCTATTTCTCAGAATGCAAACTGATGAGTCTAGAAGACAAGTAAACTACCTGAGAACCTAAGTACAAGCCAGAAGTGAGATATGAATCCCCAAACACAAAAATACTCCTTTGAACCCATGATTTTCTGCTCCAACAGAACACACATTTTAAAGCAGGCAACCCGATTAGTTTTCCCAAATGACCTTTATATAAATTCTTCTAAAATTCATTGCTACCCCAAATCAATTACACCTAATCCATTACAACCTAGTGTTTGTCTCAAAATTCCTCTTTAATTAAAGTGCATTTCTTCTCTGCCAACCAACCCACCTCTCTCTCTCTCTCTCTCTCTCTCTCCACCATGCTACACCTGCACACATTTTTGTCACTGCTCCTCACTGCTGCTGGCTTTCCCTTCTCCTTTTCTTTCTCCATGATTGCTCTGTGTTTATTTATGCCCTGCCTCTCTCCTCGTGGCTTTTCTGTTTTTTGCATCACAGTCTGTTAAACCTGATTCTGTTAGGGGGAGTTGGATGCCACGGGCTCCAGCTGTGCTAGCAGGCTCCCAGTTCTGCCAGCAGCAGCCATCTGCCGTGGCTGCGCTGTCGTACCATCAAGAGGGCACGTAGAAGGCCAAAAATGGGGCATTCCATGGGAGGAGCCACGGGAGGAACTTGTGCAAGATCCTTCTTGCATTCGTAGCCCTCCCCTGGGTCCCAATCTGCCTGGAATCTCCACCGGCCAAAAGGCTGGCACAGTAAATATATTTCCATGGTAGCCTATGGGGAGCGCTGATTCCCTGGGAGGCCTGTTTGTGGCCCTTCCCAGCTGGCTTATGCACATGGCTCTCAACGGAACCAGCATTCAGCCAGGCCAGCAGCTCTCGAGTAGGTGAAGGACCCCCATGGGGCTGGCTCCTCCTCCACTGGCCCCCCTTCCACTGGCTCTCTCTCTGGCATTTGGATTGCTCTGTAAGCTTCTTGCATGGATAGGTTAGCATCCATAATGTATCATTAACTCTTCCTCCTCTTTCTTAATTGGCATTTCAAGCCATAAAAGCCATTGTCATTGCATATTGGCACATTCATATCTCAAAAACACCATTATTCTTTTATAAATAAATATTTCAGTGGTAACAACAGTGTGGTTATTGCTGGCTCCATGGAGCCAAAAACCTCATATTTGGTTCATATTTATCATTGCTGAATCCCCCTAAATAGGCAAAGTAAGTGCAGCCAATGCAATCCTGTGTCTGTGCAATTGCCTTCAGTAAAGAACCCAAAAGTAGTATTGCTAATGTCTAAAATAAGCTTTCCCATGAATACACATGTAAAATGTGTTCACATTTATGTGTGTACAGACTAGGGCTATGCCAATCCACCACAGATCTAGATCACAATCTGGAAAATGCTTCCCTTGCTCCACTCCCCCAAATACCCCAGATGCTATGTTCTGGTCCAATACTGGATGCCACAGCGGCGGCAGCAAGGCTAGAGTTGTGGCAAGACTAGGGTGGTTGAAGGTTGCTGGACCACAGACAGCCCCAAGTGAGCACTTGCTCTGACGAAATATTTTGAAATTCCATTGACTTGCATTGGTAAACCAAAATGGCCATAACTTTCTTCTTTTTTCACATAGGGCCATGAAATGTACAGACAAAATTCCAGAATCGTACTCAAAGAGTGCTTATCAATGGTTCCTTCTCAAACTGGGCGGAGGTAATGAGTGGGGTACCACAGGGCTCAGTCCTGGGCCCAGTGCTCTTCAACATTTTTATTAACGACTTGGATGAAGAGGTACAGAGCATGCCTATCAAGGTCCCTTTGAATTTTGTTTCTGTCTTCCACGGTATTAGGTATGGCCCCCAACTTTGTATCATCTGCAAATTTGATAAGTTTATTTCTATGCTGCCTTTCCACCAAAAAGGGCCCCCAAAGCAGCTCACAACAAAGAATGCAAAGGATAATTCAAGCCAAGAAAAAAATGCAACTTAGATCAATTTAAAATAAAAAACTTAACATTTCAAAAATGTGTAAAATACGTTCGTGTTCCTGCCAAAAGCAAAGGGCAGTCCCCAGAAAGATGTCAGAGAGTACAGGAGTAGCTCCTTCTAAGGGTCCAGGCAAAGGAGCTGGGGCAGATGGAAAAGTTTGTCCCTTGATGGTTCAGCATAGTCTCTCCTCTGCACATGGTAGCCCCTCAAGAGGGAATTAATCCTGCCAAATTGCAGACAGGTAGTTCCAGGAGCTTTTGTGCTAACCACCTTTAAAGTTTGTTTTTTCCAAAAAATATATAAAAAAAGACTGTACTGCACTGATGTATGAAATATTACCCTGAATGTGTTCTGCTTGTACACTGTGTACAATGTACTGAATATGAATATGAGCCAACAGTGTGATGCGGCTGCAAAAAAGGCAAATGCTATATTAGGCTGCATTAACACAAGTATAGTTTCCAAATTGTGTGAAATACTAGTTCTCCTCTGTTCAGCACTGGTTAGGCCTCATTGTGAGTACTGCGTCCAGTTCTCATCTCTGCACTTCAAGAAGGATGCAGACAAACAGGTTCAGAGGAGGGCAACAAGGATGATCAGGGGACTGGAAACAAAGCCCTATGAGGAGAGATTGGAAGAACTGGGCATGTTTAGCCTGGAGAAGAGAAACTGAGGGGAGATATGATCAGGGCTGGCTCCAGGCATGCTGGGGCCCTTGGGCACCAGCCTGCCCCGGGCCCCTCCACTCCCCTTCCACGATCTGCGACAAGAGCTGCGGATTGCAGGACAGGAGCTTCCGAGCTGCCCGCCATCTCCCCACTTCACCTACCTTTCTCTGCTGTTTTTTGCAGCTGCGCACACTGGGCACACAGGGTTGCCATCAATCAAAATGGCAGCAGAGGCTTCAGCCCCTTACAGAAACCTCGGCTGCCATCTTGATTGATGGCAACCCTGCGCGCACTGCAAAAAAACAGCAGAGAGAAAGGTAAGTGAAGCGGGGGGATGGCGGCCAGCTCGGAAGCTCCTTCTGTCCTGCGATACGCGGCTCCTGCCGCGGATCATGGAAGGGGAGCGGAGGGGCCCCTGTAGCTCTAGGGGCCCTCGGACCAGTGCCCCACCTGGCCACCCTTTAGAACTGGCCCTGGATATGATAACACTCTTCAAGTACATGAAAGGTTGTCACACAGAGGAGGGCCGGGATCTCTCGATTGTCCCAGAGTGCAGGACACAGAATAATGGGCTCAAGTTGCAGGAAGCAACTTTCAACTGGACATCAGGAAAAACTTCCTAACTGTTAGAGCCATGCGACAATGGAACCAATTACCTAGAGAGGTAGTGGGCTCTCTGACATTGGAGGCATTCAAGAGGCAGCTGGACAGCCATCTGTGGGGAATGCTTTGATTTGGATTCCTGCATTGAGCAGGGGGTTGGACTTGATGTCCTTATAGGCCCCTTCCAACTCTACTATTCTATGATTCTACTCACAAGACTTACTAACACATACACACAAGGTAAAGTACTAATAAAGACAGGTGCAGAAAGCAGAACACAGCTATGAAGAAACCTTACCTAAAAACTAGAGGGGGCAATACTAACACACAGACAACAAACCTTTAAAAAATATGGGTGGGGCTGGCATTGATTGAGAAAGGATGGAAAACAAACAGATATAGAACAGAATAAGGTACTGTGAAGAAATCAAACGCAAGCTGAATAAATGCCACCAGACTCTTTCTGGTTCTGCATTTTAAAATGCTACCATTCCTCCCCCTAATCTACCTCGTCAGGATTGGACCAAGTCACATGGTGTTGAGTTTGCTTTATTTCTGCATAGAGGCAATGGTGGCTGGTCACATGTTGACTTGGTAGGGCTGCAATTTTAACCTTGTTGTTTTCACCACAATATGACTTGTATAGCACTTACTTAAGAAAGTGTGCCATTGTCATGTGTCTCCCAATTTTGTATACACATTCATGAGTCCTTGTGGGGCATAGCAGCAGGGCTTCCAGCATCACACCTGCATCAGGCCCCATAAACCCACTGGGTGGCCCTGTAAAGCTGACCATGGTGGGGGCACCAAAATCACTCCTCATGCTGTTTATCCTAGGGGGCCTGCCTATCTCACACTGCTAACATTATTCTAAAATACTGCAAGGACTCTCTGTAACAGAAGGGGAGGCAATGATCCTTTTTACCTCCCTCATTCCTCCTACAACTGCCTGGCTGGGTAGGCTGGTCATATCCCAAGACTATAACCTGTCACCACATTTCTTTAGCACCCTCAACCCTGGAAGGGAGTTTTTTCCAGGGATCCATGACAATTACTTATAAGATGACCCAGAGAGAGCACCCAGCTGCCTGCCCTCTCTGAAGACCAGCACAACTTGCTTTTCTCTGACACAGCACTCTTCAACTTATTGGGGTATCCATAGAGATCATCTAGTCTATCTGCCCCTCTCTGGCCACCAATGTAGCCAGCTTTCTCTGATAATCCCTAGTTTAGAGTCACACATAGCATGAACCATGTGGATTAGGCTTGTGAGTTTTGGCCAAGCAAACTCCAGTAGCCAAATTTTATAACATTTATTAGGAATAAAAGGAAAAAGGAGATGACAAAGGGAAAAGGAAGAATCATGGACGGTGCCGGGGGGAAGAGGGGCAAGCACACCCCAAACAAAGAGCTCCCCCCCTTTCACACCCATCACTGGAGTCCTGTCATTACTTGAAGGAGAGGCACTTTTCACATATACAAGTGCATTCATATATTATCATCTCTATAGCTCTTCTACAGTTTATTTCTTTATTTATTACTTGAATAAGTTCAGCTGCAGCTCTTGAGTCAACAAAGACTATGCGTTTTGCAGCTACTGACCTACTCTTCAAGATGCCAACAGACCACTGGCAATCCCACGAGGGGAAAGGGGAAGCATCTGACCTGCAGGAGAGAGAAGGAAGTGAGAAGGCTTGGACAGGTGCATTGCTGGGGCTGGGGGGCTATAGTCCCTGTTGCTTTTTCTCAAGCTCCCCTTGGTGTCAGCCAGGCTGGGAACTGCTTACTGCTCTGTTACACAGTCATAGCCCCTCCTCCAATCCCCTGACTGAAAGGTGGGCTTGGTTGGTTACGATAATGGGCTGGATGAGGGCCAATCAACATCTGGGGACCCAAGGTTGAAGAACAGTGTTTTATCTGATGCTTCCATTGCACGGTGTGTGGCCCCAAGGTAAGGGGATGAGTCCATGGCATTCTACCATAACCACCAGATGGGTGGAGATTCCCACCCATGCAGCTGCTACCTTTGGGTTAGGGATGGGAGCTCAGTAGCAGTTATCACATTTCTAATCTTGATGTCAATATGGTGAAAAGACTGATGATATGCCCCAAGCATAATTTGTTGGTGGAAGCTTTTCTCAATGAAAATCTCATGAGATACCCCATCAAGCACAAGGAGATTTCTCACACTTCCTAAAACAGCATCTCACTGGTAAATCTGAATGGGAGAGAAAATCTATTCTGTTCTCATTTAAAGGTGAATCTATCAAATTTGCACTTTTTGAAATACGTGAACCGAAACCCAGCTATCCTGCAAAATTCACATTTATCCAAATATTGTGATGCAGTTCTCTAATCAATGTTCACAAAAATGCATATATTAGGGGAAAGTGCGTAAAAATGAATATATTAGTGAAAATAACATATAAAATGCATTATATGTGGGGAAACGGCTTGTAAAAATACATACATTAGTCAAAACTGCATACAAAAATGTGTTTATTGGGAGAAATTCACACTACAATGCTGAAGAATTTTCATGAGGCTTTAAAAAAATTAATATTCACAAATTATTGCAGAAATGTGGAGAACCGAATTTAAGATTGGAAGAAGGAGTAACCAAGAACTGAAACCTGGGGACCAGATGTAAGCCGCCTTGGGCTTCATTCTTGAAAAAGAAAGGCGGGGTATAAATGCCATAAATAAATGTCATAAATGCCATCTTATATGTCCCTCTCATTACAATGTATATATTTATTTAAGATATTGCTACTATCAAAAAGGTTTCTTCCTGTGTAGGGAGAACTGCACTGATGCATTAGTCTATTAAAATCCCTTAATCTTTCACTGCAGATGTTGAAGTGATAGGAAATCTTCCAGATTAGAAAGTCCGACTCATTGCCTTCCCCTCCATTTGCTGATTCCCTTCCCTCCACTGAAAAATAATAGCAATTGAAAGAACTTCAAATATTGAGGAATTCAGATGATAACCACAAGATATTAGAAGTCGAGATGAATTCATATAACTGCTTTTTCACTGCTATAAGGTGATGTGGCATCCCAGGCTATGGTCTGAAGGCACATGAGGCCAGCTCCCTGCTGAAGCTAAGCAGGATCAGGTCTGGTCAGTGCCTGGATGGGAGACCACCTGGGAGCCATATGTAAGCCGCCTTGGGCTTCAATATTGAAAAAGAAAGGTGGGGTATAAATAAATAAATAATAAATAAAATGGGTGAATCTTTCCATTCCTGCTAGCAAATTCTCCCCCTGATTATGGCCACGTCTGAGAGCCCTCCTCAAGTGATGCATCGCCATCCCAGTGTCCACCTCTCTCAGGGGCATTCAGTTACATGGAGTTGGGCTGCAGAATCAAACATGATGATACTGTCGGGGAGACCTCCCTCTGAGAATTTTTCAGTGGCATTCCATGGTGGGCAAAATGTATAATCTATCTCTCTTGTACAAAAATTCTGTTTTCCAGCCCCTTACTATGATCCCAGTTTTTCGCCTGTCGAGGCTGCAGGATGTACATATATGGCAAGATTAGCTAATGGCCCCATCACAATCTGTGGCTTTGGGTTTCTGCATCAGCCACAAAAAAATTGCTGTGATGCAACTTACAGCCCATAGTTCCTGTGCATGCCTACTAAGAATTCAGTCCCATTGAGTTCAATGGGACATACTCCCATGTAAATGTGTATAGGATTGTAGTCGTGATGTATGGTCTCTAGCAGTGCAGGACTGAGAAGCATTTTCAAGTCTTATAGCCAAGAATCATGAGTTCAAGAATTCCAGAACAACATTCCATGTAGGTTGGGTTGTAGATAAAATATATTTGCATCACAACTCCTCCCATTACATTGGCTGTCTTACCACATAGTGTCTGTCAAAATTTGTGAGTGAAATGAAGAAACCATCTGGCTTGGAAAGGGGGATTGCCTCTTCGCAAGTAACTTGTTTAATAAAAATAAAAATTCTGCATTTCTGACAGAAAACTATAATCATTCCACCCTAACATGCTTTGTCATATTCAGCTCGATGAAGTAAGGAGAAATTGTAGACATTTATCATGTCTGAGTTCTCAGGATTCATTATGACTCACTGCTTTTATCTTTCAAACAGTCACTAAATTTAATTGCCTTGTTGTAATGGATTAACCTTTGCGGTTCTCAGTAGCATTCATATTATGTTCAAAGAAAATGGCAAGAGTCTTGGAAGTTTTTGCAGCAATGTGCTTTTATGGCTTATGACTGCTCTTATGATACAATTCACCCCATTACAGAAAGCCAGTAGATGACCTAAGCAGAATTTCAAATAAAAGTCTGTGGCAACACTGCTCGGGAATCTTGTACAGTTGTTAAAGTTTTCAATTTTGACTGGCCGTACACTGGAGGCAATTGCACAATTATTTTGTTTGGAGAAGGAACTCCTACTGGGAGGAAGGGTGGGATATAAATTTAATAAATAAATAAGTAACTCAACAACTCACTGAACTTCCAGGAATAAGGCATATCATAGTATCATGTGGTGTGAGCAAACAGCTTCCAACAGCCTCATTCCAAGTAATCTGCATGTGATGAAGGATTCCTATCTACACCAAGCAGGCAGCAATTGGGCTTGAAGGCTCTGGATGCTTCTACAAATGCGCATCCAGGATCATACACCGAGTAGTGCCATCAGGGCAGTTCTTTTGGGTCAAAGTCTGCACAAGAAGCTTAAAGTGAAGGTGAGGAAGAGAACAATGCAAAGATGCAAACTGATTTGAACAATGAGCAGAGAGACAGAGAGAGAATTAAGACAGTGAAAAGACTTAAGAGCAGCAGCAGCAAGACAAACAAGGATATTGTAAGAAAGGCTGGTAGACAGTGCAAGGGAGGAGTCAGCAAACGTGATGCATGTTCACACCAGTGACATTAGGCAATGAAGTGTGGATGTCCTAAAAAAGAAATTTAGATTTTACAACCTAGAAATTCCAAGGCAGCATTTCTCAAAATTCCTGTTACTGTTCCACATGCAAAGATAGATGGAACTGAGGGGCTCAAGAGATTGTGCTGCTGGGAGGAGGAGTTTAGATTTGTTAGGAGAGAACATTTTAGAACATGCTGAGCTTCTACAGAAGAGACAGTTCCAGTTGAACCGTAACAAAGCATGAAAATGTTGCTCTGCTGTAAAGGAGTGAAATATATTGTCATTATTTTGTTTTTAGTTATGGTTGGTTCCTGTTTAGATATTGCTTTCACCCAGGAGCTCAAAAGTTCACTCCAGTTAACTGGGAAAGGGGGAACTATGGGAACCAGGAATTTAGCAAAAATGTATCCAATGAACCAGGATAAGGTGAAAGAAATTGATTTATTGCTAGGTCTTGGCTATTGTACGGAAATACTCTAGACCAGCCTTTCCCAACTAGTGGGCCACCAGATGTTGTTGGACCACAACTCCCATCAGCCTCAGCCAGCATTGCCAATGGTCAAGAAAGATGGGAATTGTGGTCCAACAACACCTGGTGGCCCACTAGTTGGGAAAGGCTGCTCTAGGCACAGGGTACTTCTAGACTGTCACTATTAGGGACTGACAGTTCTGTCAGTTTCCGTTCTCTTGGTTTCTCAATTTTTTCAATTTTAAATTCAATTCTCCACATTTCTGCAGCAATTTGCAATATTGTTTTCAAAAATCCCGAATGAAAATATAGCATTTTAAAGTGAATTTCTCCTAATAAACATGTTTGTAGGCAGTTGTGACTCATGTACACATTTTTGCAAGCAATTTCTTGTCATATCATGTCATTTTCACTCATATATTCATTTTCATGTACACTTTCCCCTGACATATGCATTCTTGTAAACATTTGTTTGGCAAACTGCATTGCAAAATTCAAGTAAGTGCAAATTTCAAAGGATGGCTGGGTTTTGGTTCTCATATTGTCTCAGAAAGTGCAAATTTGATAGATTTGGCTTGAAATGCAAACTGAATCTAACTTCTCGCCCATCCCTAGTTGGGAAGGGTTTAATCACATTCTGGCAAATTCAGGTTTTGCCATCAAAGTTGATTTGGAACTCTTGTACAACAGATCTGCTTCCACCCAAAACTGGACATTTTGCAATTATGGATGAGGAAATGCACTGGAAACTGTAGGATAACATTTGCTTGATGCAACATCATCTAACCTCCCTACAAACAAATCAGTGTGAACGCTCAGCAAATATCCAATGTTGTCTAATCTCCCAGCAAACAATAAGTGTGAATGCTCAATAAAGTCTGGAAGTGGAAGTGATCAAGGTTTACTTACTTACTTACTATTTGTACTTATGGTCCAAGTGTGGGTGACAAAAAGTCACAATTAAAGCAAGTACAATTCACATTAAAACATAAATGAAAACCACAAAACAACCGATGGCAAAATTACAAAATAGCAGAATAAAACAGAATTTTTGGATGCATTTTTCAATGTAATTGATGTGGATAAAGTGCTTGCAACAATGTAGCCAGCAACGTGTCCTCTTGACCCTTGCCCTTCTTGGCTTATTAAAGCTTGCTGAAGGGATATGGCCAAGTGGATCCAGGGTGTGCTCAACACGCCTTTGCAGGAGGGAGTGGTACCAGCCACCCTGAAAGTGGTAGTAATCTGGCTGGTCCTAAAAAAGCCCACCCTGGTCCCATTGGTTTGTGACAACTACTATCCAGTTGCAAATACTCAATTTTTAAGGAAGATGATCGAGAGGTTGTGGTGCAGCAATTTAAGTACTCTTGGATGAAACAGATTATTTTGACCCATTCCAATCTGGGTTCATGCTTGGTTGTGGGGCTGAATTTCCTTTGGTCACCCTGATGAATGTCCTTTATCAGGAGAAGGACAGGGGGAGTGTTATTCTTACTTGATCTCTTGGAGGCTTTTAATACCATTGACTATGGTATACTTCTGAGCTGACTTGGTGAGATGCTTATCAGCAGCACTGTTTTACAGTGGTTCTGATCCTATCTCCAGAGTCACTTTCAGAGAATAGCACTGGGTCTTTCAGCCACTTGGGGTGCTGCAGGGTACCATCTTGTCCCCCATGTTGTTTAACATCTATATGAAGCCCTTGGGAACTGTCATCAGGAGATTTGGGGTGAGGTATGAGCAGTACGCTGATGATACCCAGCTCTATTTCTCTGTAACATCTGAATCGGGAGAGGCTGTGCAAGCCCCAGACCAGTGCCTTGACTCGGTGGTGGGCTGGATGTGGGCCAATAAACTGAATCCTAGCAAGACTGCTGAAAGAATTGCACTAGCTGCTGATTAGCTTCTGGGCCAAGTTCAAAGTTTGAGTTTTGGTATACAAAACCCTACACAGCTTGGGACCAGGATACCTCTTATGTACCCAGGAGATCATTGCACTCTGCAGGTGAGGGCCACCTGCAGATACCATCTTATCTGGAGGTCTGCTGTGCACAACATATGAAGTGGACCATCAGTGTTGTGGCACCAACACTTTGGAATTCCCTCCCCTTAAATATTAGACAGGCGCCATCTCTGTTATCTTTTTGGCACCTATTGAAGACTTTCCTCTTTCAACAAGCCTTTTAAGTAAAGGCCTTATTCCAGTTTGCCTCGGTGCTGGAATTGCTTTTTAAAGATGTTTTTAAAGTTTGTTTTAAAAGATTTTTAAAGATGTTTTGTTTTAATATGTTTTAAAGTCTTTTGTTTTTAGGATGTTTTAAAGTGCTTTTCATATTTTTCTTTGCTACCCTAGGGTCCTTCTGGGAGGAAGGGTGGGATAAATTTAATAAATAAATAATAAATAATTTTTGATTGGACAGCACCCCTGGTAGACTGTGGGAATGCTGTGGACATAATATATCTTGATTTCAGCAAAGCTTTTGATAAAGTGCCCCATAATATTCTGATTAGCAAGCTACCTAAATGTGGTCACGATGGAAGAACTATCAGATGAATCTACAGTTGGCTACAGAATCGTACTCAAAGAATGTTCATCAATGGTTCCTTCTCAAAGAGGGGGGAGGTAATGAGCAGGGTACCACAGGGCTCAGTCCTGGCCCCAGTGCTCTTCAACATTTTTATTAATGACTTGGATGAGGAGGTGCAGGGAAGTCTTATCAGATTTGCAGATGACAAAATTTGGGAGGGATAGACAGAAACAAAATTAGAAGTTATCTTGATAACCTGGAGCAGGGGCTGAAAACAACAGAATGAAATTTAACAGGGATACGTGCAAAGTTCTATACCTAGGAAAAGGAAACCAAATGCATAGTTATAAGATGGTGGATATTTGGCTCAGCAATACTACATGCAAGAAGTATCTTGGGATTGTTGTTGATCACAAGCTGAATATGACCCAACAGTGCAATGTGGCTGCAAAAAAGGCAAATGCTATTTAGGCTGCATTAACAAAAGTATAATTTCCAAATTGCATGAAGTACTAGTTCCCCTATATCAGCACTGGTTAGGACTCATCTTGACTAATGCATCCAGTTCTGGACACCGCACTTCAAGAAGGATGCAGACAAACTGGAACAGGTTCAGAGAAGGGCAACGAGGATGATCAGGGGACTGAAAACAAAGCCCTATGAAGAAAGACTGAAAGAAGCAGGCATGCTTAGCCTTGAGAAGAAAAGATTGAGGGAAGATATGATAGCACTCTTCAAGTACTTGAACGGTTGTCAAACAGAGGAGGGCCAGAATTTCTTTTCGATCATCCCAGAGTGCAGGACATGGAATAATAGTATAATACGTGGTGCAACAATGGAACTAATTACTGGGGGGGGGGCTCTCCAACTTCCAATGCATTCCAGAGGCAGCTGGACAGCCACCTGTTGGGTATGCTTTCATTTGGATTACTGCATTGAGCAGGGGGTTTGACTCGATGGCCTTATAGGCCCCTTCCAAAATTACTCTTCTATGATTGGGAGAGATGTGGGTGTTGTTAAACCAGCTGAAGCAATGTCCACAGTGCTATCTAATTTAATTCATATTTAAATAGACAACTTCCAAAGAAATCCAAGACATGAATATGTATATTGTTTTTATCTCTGTATAAAACATGGGTTGGGAACTTTTTTGGCTCCAAAGGCCAGATCAGGATCAGGATCCACAGGATCAGCTTCATGGGCCAAATCTGATAGGTAGGCTGGGGTGTTATCTGTCAATCACACAGAGTCATTGTGACATCAGATGATGGACAGTCCTGCCCACCTGTCGAAATTCCTTGCAGAGGGTTCTCAAGTGCCCTCTGCTGCTAGGGAAGCTTGAGAAAGAAGCCTGCAATTTAAAATGCAGGCATTCTTCTCTCACTTCCCAGGGTGAGGCATGTGGGACACAAAGGGGAGAATGCATTCTTCCCTTCGCGTTCTTTCCTTTTCCATTCTCCCCCTTTTCCATTCTCCCTCTCGCTGCCACTGCCATGGTAAGGAAGAGAAGAAAGCCCACATTTTCAAATGCTTGCAGCAGCAGCAAGGGTGGGGGAGGAAGCAAAGATTTATTTCTCCCCTTCATCCCTCCCTCCACTGCTGCTGTTGGAGTAAGCGTGCTGGGAGATGCGCCCATCAGCTAATGAGTAGTTGGGAGCATGCCTTGTTCTAGCAAAAGAGCAAATGCGAGTCCACTTCAAGTTCCTGATTGTTCCTTTGAAAACCTGCCCTTACCCACCCTACACCTGATGTCATGTAGGGTGGGTGGGCATGACTTTCCTAAAAAGGCCTTGTGAGCCAAATGGAGAGGCCTGGAGGTTCCCCACCCCTATAAAGCAACAGAAGTGAAGATGGCCAAGAAGTATTGCCTCTTCCCTGCCACCACTTTCTGGTTTGTGAGCTCTTATTTGTGTTTGGTCAGATTCACTACAAGTTTTCCACCATTGCATTTTAGCTGTATCCATCTGCTTTATTGTCCCCTGCTGGTTGGTAGCCATCACTCTCTGAATACATCAAGCCCACCACTGTTTCAGAAGAGAACAGCCACTATCTTTATGTTTTATTCTTATTTGGTAGTTTCAAAGATATTATATAATTCCTTCTATGAAGTTTTTTAGGCGTTTTGCCAACAGCTTCGAGTTTTTATTACTATGTTCATAATAATTTTTTGTTGAGAAACTGCAATGGGACAGCATTTCTATAAATTTCAAGAAAATCAAATCCAGCAGTTTTCCACGTTAAAATATTTGTTCCTTGATTGCTACTAGTTCTCTTATTCCTGGGTTCGTTTGAAGAGTTGAGTTTGTGTAAATTATCTTGTTTTCTTAACCCTGCTTAATTCTGAAATGAAAGAACCCAAGTCCAAACCTTAGGTCATTTGATGGCTGTTCAAGTTTCAAGTCTGACATAGAGAGATCAATGCAAAGCTCATTATATTACATTTACATAAAGTAAGTCCAGCCACAATTCCCTTTTCCTAAACATTCAACTGAGGTTGTATTTTATATTAATTCTTTTCATGAACTCCACTTTCTTGTACTTACCCTGTCAATTATCTTGTCAATAGTAATAGTAGCAGCAGTAGTAATCAACCTATCCTGTAATAATATGCACATATGGCTCCATGAGTCCACTAAATTAATAGAGGCATGGAGATAGCCAGCTGAAGGAACTCATCCCAAACCCCCATTTGCACAGCCCGGGGAATGCTGCCGCGGTCAATCCCCTCAAGGCATTATATCTCCTCCGTATTCCCCTGCCCATTGTTGTCAAGGGACAAACACCATCCTAGAACAGGCAGTTCATGCTCTGGGTGCGAGGCTTGGTTTTAACATGTTGCGTTAAGGGGCTTTCTGCGTTCACTGAAATGCCAAAATACTGGGAACCTGCAGTTGTTGCAGTCATGGGCTTCCGCAGGAATTTCTCTAGTGTGGCAAAGTAAATAATTTGAATAAATACATAAACATACATAACTAGCATCCAGAGCTTAGAAAAGTTACTTTTTTGAACTACAACTCCCATCAGCCCCAGCCAGCATGGCGCTGGCTGGGGCTGATGGGAGTTGTAGTTCAAAAAAGTAACTTTTCCAAGCTCTGCTAGCATCAGAGAACAGGTCAACCATTTCTGGCATACCTGGAGACTAAGCAGTTTTGAGGGCTGGTTAGATCTGGTCTCTGAGAACGTGGGAAAGTTTGGAAGAGGTTGTAGTTCAGTTGCAGAGCATCTGTTTTGCATGGAGAAGGTCCCAAGTTCAATCCCGGCATCTACAGGTGGGGCTAGAAATGTTCCTTGCCTGAAACCCTGGAGCCACAGCCAGTCATTGGACACAATCCTGAGCTGGACAGACCAATCGCCTTACTCGGTTTAAGGCAGCTTCGTCAATGGATTGACCGGCTGTCCATCTACAGGTGGGCTCACCATCCAGACAACATCTTTCCACGCACTGCTGAAACCTTCTGTTCTTTCCCTGGTCCCCTTCAACTCCTCCAGCTCTTCATGAATTGCACTCCTTCTACAGTCAACTTCATAAAAAGGTAAAGGTGTCCCCGCACTTGTAGTGCGAGTTGTTTCTGACTCTTAGGGTGACGTCTTGTGACGTTTACTAGGCAGACCGTATATATGGGGTGGGATGCCAGTTCCATCCCTGGCCTTTCTTTACCCCCCAGCATATGCCGAGTACTCATTTTACCGACCACGGATGGATGGAAGGCTGAGTGGACCTCGACCCCTTTTACCGGAGATTCGACTTCCTCCTTCCGTTGGAATCAAACTCCGGCCGTGAGCAGAGCTTTGGCTGCGTTACCGCCGCTTACCACTCTGCGCCACGGAGGGTCCTAAGTGCATTTCCCTCTTTAAAAAATGCTGGGTTAACAAGCCTGGGTTACTCTTCAGGGCTGTCCTACACTACTTCCCCCCTTCAGAAAAAAATGGGTATAACAACACTGGGCTACTGTGCAAGACTGGGGTAACCCACACTTTCTCACCCACAGTCCTGCCCCCTGCAGTTTTGTTATAATAGTGATGGACTTGTTGGTACAAGCAGAGTAATTTTTAAAGCAGTCTACAAGTTCAGATGAAAATCACATTTTTTGTCTGAAATGAGACCTGAGCTAGGAAAATCATGAGCTCCTGTCTTAGCTATTTTTTTTAAAAACTGACACACTGCTCCCCAGTCATAGCCATGCTAAACCCCTGGATATCTGAATTGTTTTATGTAGGGCAGCAATCACTTCTTCACTGGGAAAGTCCAGCAAAAAAGCCACCTTTACTCACTATGTAGGAAGAAGCTGGCGCTGGCGTCAGGTCCAGCCATAAGGCTACAGCTCCGCCAAGGGGTTCCGTTCAACCCCTCCCCCTCTGTTTAACCTTCTCTTACAACAGCTTCACACTGAGCATGTGAGGGCACAGCTTTATGCTTTTCCATTGGCCACAAAATGTCCTTTAGCTGTACTAATTAGGAGTGGGCATGACAAAAATTTTAAAAGCCCATCACCCACTTCCGCACTCTGCTATCCTCCAGATGCAGTTAGGATTGTTCTGCGAGTCACCAGGAAGAATAGGGGTAGAAAATGACAAGAAAAGTGATGCAGAGTATTTTATACACAGTCCTTAATAACTAATGGTCTGAGGAAATACCCAAGAAAATGGTGCTGAGTCAAAGTAATTCAAACCCCTGGTAGGTAAAAATTAACAAGGCTGGAGGACCTAAGCTAAATTGGAATAGCCAACGAACCAACATTTTTAGTGGAATATTGTATAATTATCACAATAGGATTAGTGGAGAAACATATTTTTCTTTACAAGTTTAATCTAGCCTAATATATTTCAAGGTCAAATTAGGAGACGGGAACATGAGGCTAAATTTTTTATCTGTCACTTGCTCTAGGTTGGGAGACATATTATGAAAATATTTTGTAGCCAACAAAGCTGTCTTATCTGGAACAGGCTTAACTGTACTCCTCATAACTGGTATTTCAGAATAGTTTATAGATGTTCAGCTGAATCCCTATGGATAGAGGGAGAAAATCATTTTTATAGATATACACCAGGACCTTTTGCATCATGCAAAGCTTGGGTTAAATAAACCCACTACCTTTTAAGAGACATTTTCCAATACTCTGAAATGTATTTTTTCTCTGAATACAAAGGAATGAAAAATGATTTATGCATATGAACTTCAATTTATATGCCTCTGTATAACCTCTTTGTGCCCACATGTGGACTAAGACAAAAGACACACAGTATTAGATCAACAAGGGCCACAATTTTATTAACACAACAAGGGAGTCTGCATCTAAACTACACTAGGAGTAGGCAAATCAATTGGTGGAGGCAGGACCATCTAGCAGTCTTCAGTGTCTCATCTGTAATGGGTGAGCTTATCCCAGCTCCTAGTCTACTTCTCACTTTTTAGCACACATCAATTTGTGTTGAGAGAGGCTTATTGACAACCCATTCCATGAGTTCAACAGCTCTGAGTGTGCGATGTCAACAATCAGGGCCAGCCCCAGGCAGGCCTGGGCTCTTGGACACCAGCCTGCCCTGGGCCCCTCAGTTCCCCTTCCATGATCCATGGAAGCAGCCACGGCTCACCAGACAAGAGCTTCTGAGCCGCCCGCCATCCCCTGCTTCACCTACCTTTCTTTGTGCTGTTTTTTGCAGATGCGCGCACTGCGCATGCAGATTTGCCATCAATCAAGATGGCGGCTGAGGTTTCATTAAGGGGCTGAAGCCTCTGCCGCCATCTTGGTTGATGGCAGCAATGAGCGCGTGTAGCACGCATGAGTGCCATCAACCAAGATGGCGGCAGAGGCTTCAGCCCCTTAGGGAAACCTCGGCTGCCATCTTGATTGATGGCAAACCGCAAAAAACAGTGGAGAGAAAGGTAGGTGAACCGGAGGGATGGCGGGTGGCTCGGAAGCTCCTGTCCGGTGAGCAGAGGGGCCCCTGTAGCTCCAGGGGCTCTTGGACCAGTGCCCCACCTGGCCGCCCTTTAGAATCGGCCCTGTCAACAATCGACACAGGGGTTCTATTCTCCACTGCCTGGGTCCCACAGCCCTGAGTTACAGATATATGGCAGCTCCTGTCAACTTGCTCATGTTTCTGGGTGCTCACCACCAATATCTTCCTTAATTAATTTCCTGCTCTTTCAGGCAAAGGGAGACAACAAGCCTTTGCTAGCAAAGGATCCCTCACTGACAAAGGCCTCCAGCTCTTGTTGAACACCATACACTCTGCTCCAGGGAATTATAAAGGGGGAAATAAAAATCAACAGCAGGGAGGAGAAATCAAAAGAGGCATTAAAATAACATGGGGGATGGGGAATCAAAACATCAACAGGGGGATGAGGAAATCAAAAATCATATAAAAATGGTGAGGGGCAATCAAAAATCTAATCAAACTCAAATTAAAAAGGGGCAGGGACATTAAGAAGGTGGGAGAAGGGAAGGCCGTTCTCACTTCCTATTGGCTCCCTAGCAGGGCTGTGGAGTCGGAGTCGTGGAGTTGGAGTCGGAGTCGGAAGCAATTTTGGGTGGATTCGGAGTCGGTAGAAATGTACCGACTCTGACTCCGGCTTCAAAATAAATTTTGATTGACAATTTTTAAAAAAATATAAATTCAAAATGTCAAAGAAGCTTCCCGTGAAGTCAGCTGTAGTTGAGCATTTCACCAGAACTCAAGATGGAAAACATTTTGTGTGTCAGTGTATGACACAGGACCCAGATGAAGACAAATGCTGTGATGCCAAGTTCAGCGCATATTCAGGCAGCGATAAAAATGCTCCTATGAGAGCTTCCAATTTAAAAAGACATTTACAGCCCTTTCCAGGGCTGTGGAGTCGGATGCAATTTGGGGTGGAGTCGGAGTCGGACAGTAGAAAAATAGAGGAGTCGGAGTCGGAGTCGAAGGTTTGGTGTACTGACTCCACAGCCCTGCTCCCTAGGCCTGTCAAAACAACTTTTCATTCTTAGTTAAGCCTCTGGCTATTCATATCACTGTTCCACCAGCAATTTAAACTTCAAAATTTCTGATAATGCTCCCCCCGCCTCCATTTCACATTGCCATTTATAGGTCAGAGACCTGTTCTTGAAATATCCTTGTCCAAAGAATGTAGCTGCCAAGAATAATCTTTGGCAACACTTGCAAGAGGAATGGCAGAGCCATCTGTGGGTGCACTCACTCTCTCATGCCTCTATAGCCAGTGGAGGCTTGTCCACTAGGGTGAATGGGGCAGTGCCCCACCAACCTAAGTCTGTCTTCAGCCAGCCCCAAGCTGTCTGCCTTCAGACTTCCATCCAGTCCAGGAGATGGCATAGTCTCAGTGTTTCCCCTTGTAGAACTCAGCAGGGGAAAGGATGGGGACAAAACTACAATTAGGGCTCATCCATACATCCATAGAATCTGTAATGTAAGCTCCTTGTGCCTCCATTAGTTCACCCTCATCCATATTACATTCTTCTCCAATCACTGCCTTCCCACACTTTCCTTTCCCTTGATCTGGAGTTTCCAATACCAAGCATACACCAAAAGGAGAGAAACAGTGATTACAAACAGTTGCTGAGAAGGGAGGCCATTTGCTTTGACTCACAGTTTTCTATGTGGGTGGTTCTAATTCCACCTCCTTCCATGCCTCCGGTATCTGTTGGGTTCCCATTGGCTCTCTCACCCATCTCCCTTCAAATCTGAGCCAATCAGCAACACAACAAGATGAGAAGGAAGAAGAGGAAGTTTGTAAAATGAATGAATGAATAAATAAATAAATAAATAAAGGGCACACCTACAAGAATAGATGAGGAAAAAGGTTGATTTGAGTACAAAGTGCAAAGCAATCAGGTTTGGATTACCAGCTGACAATTCCAATAAGGAGGATGTGGATTTTTAGTATGGTCTTAATGAGCCCTTTGTTGGTTCTCCTTATGATTGCCTACTGTTAGTCTCCCTGGCTTCTGCTCTACAAGTCCCAATGTGTACCAGCCATCATGGCAGCTAGCCTTCCTTGTTAGCTGGGGTAGCCACATTTCTAGGTGGGGCATTTGGGGGAGGAGAAGAGGTGCATAGCACCAGCTAATTACCCCCCCCACTGGTGGAGATGACATGAGAGCCAGATCAGGGAAAGGGAAAGGCACTGACCTTCCCCCTCGCTCCTCCATCCAGATAATGTGTTAACATATATGAGTATTTTTTGTATTTCAATTTTTTCCAATAAAAATTATTTAAAAAACCCACTGTATTAGAGGCACTTCACATATCACATTACAATCTATGTTGCATCTCTCCCCATATGAAAATGCACACAGAGCAGTCAAGCTCGGATTTGTACAAGAAATGCAGCTTGTTGTCCTGAGCATAATGCATACTTTCTGCATTGCAATGTCTAAGTGTTCAAGAGAGAGATTCTCATTTTCCTCCCAGCTTTGGGTATTGGGCATGGCAGTCAAGCCGGTATTCAAACTTGAATCAGAATTTTGCCCTGAACAAATATGCCAGATGGTGTTGGTAAAAATACCTCAATATTCCTCTGAGTTACTGTGTTACAAACTACATTGTGGCCAATCAAAACTGTCGTCTTTCTCTCAAACTGCACAAAAGCAGAAATGGACTGAAATTTTGTTATTTTATTAACTAATTTATGAGAGCCAGTGTGGTGTAGTGGTTAAGGTGTTGGACTACGACCTGGGAGACCAGGGTTCAAATCCCCACACAGCCATGAAGCTCACTGGGTGACCTTGGGCCAGTCTCTGCCTCTCAGCCTCAGAGGAAGGCAATGGTAAACCACCTCTGAAAACCACTTACCATGAAAACCCTATTCGTAGGGTTGCCATAAGTCGGGATCAACTTGAAGGCAGTCCATCTGAGCTCTGAACCAAACACAACAAGATTCCTATGAGTAAGGCAGACAACTTAGCATCCCACAACCAGTTAGGATTCATAAGAGAAAACCAAAACTAAAAAAATCCTTGCAGCCAGTCAGTTAATGCAGAATGCTGTGGCATGATTGCTGCCATGAGTGAGATCATATCAGCACATAATACCTCTGCTCTGAAATCTGCATTGGTTTCTGATTTGCTACCAGGCCAAGTTCAAGCTGTGCTTTCCATGTTATGTGTGCCACATAGTACTTGTTCTGCTCTTGTAAGAAATCAGTCCTGTAAAGTGGCAGCATTTTGGATACTCTGTTCATAGGGTTTTCGTGGTAAGAGGTATTCAGAGGTGGGTTACCTTTGCCTTCCTCTGACTTTGGACACATATCATACTTTGGACACATAATGAATAGACATGATTCACTAGAAAAGACAATACAGAAAAACAGAAGGGAGTAGAAAAAGAAGAAGACCAAATAAGAGATGGATTGATTCCATAAAGGAAGCCACAGACCTGAACTTACAATATCTGAGCAGGATGGTTCATGACAGATGGTATTGGAGGTCACTGATTCATAAGGTCGCCATAAGTCAAAATTGACTTGAAGGCACATAACAACAACAGCAAAATGGCAGCACCTACGCTTTGGAACTCCTTGCCTATTGACATTAGGCAGACGCCTCTTTTCAGCACCTGCTAAAATCATTTTTGTTTAGGCAAGCCTATCCACGCATGTAGAAGCTATTGTGTTTTGAAATCTGTTTTTACCTCATTGTTGGTTTTATTAATTTGAATGTTTTTCAATACATGTCTTTAACTGGTTTTGCCAATAATTTTATTGTTTTAATTCTTTCTGTAAACCACTTTCAGATTTTTTACAATAAAGCAGTATATAACTGTTGTAAATAAAATACATAAATAAATTTTGGAGTCACAGCTTTTAAAAATGTTTTTAAAGATGTTTTGTTTTAATATATTTTAAAGTCTGTTTTTATGATTTTTAAAGTGTTTTTAGTGCTTTTGTTTGCTGTCCTGGGCTCCTACTGAGAGGAAGGGCTGGATATAAATCAAATAATAAATAAAAATAAATAAATAAACTTCATTCACACAACCCAAAATTCAGAATCATGGCACTTTAAGCTGTTTTGCAACTGTTTATACTTGTTTTATGGTTATTGGTTTTTAAAGGGATTTATTTCTTATTGTGAGCTGCCTTGTTTTCCAATCACCAAGCCTACCTCACAGGGTTGTTGGAAAGACTCCATACACACACATATACATTTGTAAAAATACACCACATATAATAGTTTATTGTCAAACCAGTTGGTCATTGCAGAACATTTTTTTAAAAATCAGTGTTAGTTTCCTACATAATAAAAAATGTGATACCTCGATAAACCCTGCCTAATTGCTTTAAAAATAAGGTTGAAGGGATAGGGAAAGATTTACAACACAGACTCAATTCTTTGTTATGTTTACTCAAAAGTCCCATTACACAGAACAACCCTAACTATGTCTATTCAAAAGTATGTACTAATGAATTCAATGGGGTTTACTCCAGGTACATGGTATTAGCATTGCTTTACTTACAGAAAAGCAAGTATTGGATTAAATACTTTCATATTGCCAAGGTTTTCAAAGCACTGCCCTCTCCAACAGCCCAGGGTCTGACGCTTGCACACAAGAGAAAAAAAACTTTAAGCCATATTCTTACTTACTCAAACTGAAGCTCTCAAAGCCACCATTTCCTGATGTTGCAATTAAGTGTAGGCACTGCCTGGGTCAACAAATCACAACCCTGGCTTTACTTATCGGCTACAATCCTGAAAGGGCGAGGTTAGAGCCAGAGCTTGGGAAAGTTTTTTTTTTTTAACTACAACTCCCATCAGGCCAATCCAGTGGCCACGCTGGCTGGGGCTGATGGGAGTTGTAGTTTTAAAAAAGTAACTTTTCCAAGCTCTGGTGGAGCTAGGAGCTGCTATAACAGATCTGTTAAACAGATTTAACAGTCACCAGGGTGTGTGATGTTTTGGTGTATATCTTGAGAACCAGACCATCTAGAAACTTATTTTTTAAAAAAATTGAAGCTGAGAGTCCGGAGATTAAAGTGAGTTAGCTGGAGACCCAGAGGGGATCCCCAGAAACCAGAAACTCCAGCTGAAAACCGGACACCTGCTAACCCTAAAGGGTGGAGTCTAATACTAGCCCATAATACAAAGTTCTAATATTTAACTCTTCAAAGGTCATACAGGCTGTTTTTTTCTTTTCAGGATCACTTAAGTAATTATACGGTGATTGTGATCATGAAATATCCACACTTAGTCAGGGAAAGTCCTGAGTGAGCAGACTTTTGGGGGGGCTCTTCCAGATGAGGCTTTTTGTTGTGCACTCGCCCTGCCTCATTCACGGAATTTTTCAGAGGGTCCTATTCTTAAATGGCTCCTGTTTTTAAAACAAGCTGTCATTCTTTAAATGGAGGTTGTCATTGTCTATCATGTCACAAATTAAAAAGAAGACAATTTCCCCCTAAAATCCATGGGAAGGGCGAAGTACAGCTTTGGGGGGCATCCCCTCCAAGCTAGAAGCTTGCATCGTTGTCTACAGTATTCTGTTTTTTTCTTAATTGCTAGAGAAGGAGATGTTGCATAGACAGATAGATAATATGTACTGGTCATGGAGTATTTTCTTTTTTTAAGGTAGTGTTTCAAGGGATGGATGAGAATCCACATTAAACAAAATAAAAAGATTAAAAGGAGAAAGCTGAAGGTTTATTTTGGTGACTTAAAGTCCAACATCTGGGGCCAGCAATTTGAGGATGCAAGTAATTTGGATATTACACTGAAACTTTTATAAACTGTGCAAACATATATTTATACTGAGATTTATTGCAGTTGGAACTTTTTATCTGGAATGTTTGATGCAGCAACCCTGATGAGTAATTGATGTGTAGATGATCACATGAATCAGATGACCATAAGGAATCAATACATTTCTCAAAATTCTTTGGATTTCATGGGCAGTTTTACAGGATTAAATGTAATTTTGCTCCTCAGCATTTATCCTTCTTTTTCAAAACAGAGATGTTTCTCCAAATGCTTTCATCATTATTTTTAGCTGCCTCACATTTTTTGAAGGCTCAGACTGTGCTTATTATCAGTAAAGCTGCTGCTTAGGAAAAGTCTCAGATGTAAACTAGTTACTCAAATTTCCTTTTCAAACACGGCACCCCTAATCAAGTCTGTTTCCAACTTTTCAAAACGGGAGTAGAACATTTCTTTACCCTTCTCTTCTGAAATTATCTTTGCATTCAAGACTTAACATTTAATCTTAGTAAAGGCCTTGAGCCTTCCTTCTTGGGAAAGGCTTTAGAGACCAGGGAGTACAGTTACAAATGGTGTGCATGCATGTAATAATCCCTTTAATTTTAATGTCAATATATATCAAAATGTCTGTGCATTGCAATTGTGAAAACCACTAACCGCCTTTAGGTGTTCACATTGAGAGAATGCCTGCTGTGATTTTGTCACACATAATACAATATTTTTGTTCTCTTGCAATCTAGAAAGAAGGGGTGCATTATCACATTCTTCCTCTGGGGCTGGCCTCCATTAATTGTCTTTTGCTCTCAGTTTCATTGCCCTAAGGTTTTGGCATACTTATATGGTAACTTGCACTTTAAAAGTAATAAGTTGCATCTTAAAAGGCTTCAGGTTTTTTTCCAGGTTTCTTTATTTAGAAAAAGGTTAAGGTTTTGTAAGGTGAAAAAAGGACTCAGCTGAAAGTTTCAGCTTTCAGTTCATTATAAGCCCAGGAAAAAGCTAGTTACAGGTTTTTAAAAAGTTGTTCTTTCAAAAGGTATCTTCCACATGGAGTTAATAACCAGCTAACTCATAGCCCATTACTTACTTCCCACTTAATAAACACCAGCTGTCCATGCAATCCAGTGGTGGCAGGTGCCTACTGTAGGGTTGCCAGGTCAGAAGCATCTGAAACCCTGAAATTTCAGGGGTGGCCCTAATGATGTCACAGAAGCTGGTCCTAGTGATGACACAGGGGCAGGTCCTAGTGATGTCATTAAGCATGATACATTGAGCATTAACCACAGTTGCTTACAGCATACTACCCAAACAAACAAAATTCTCGGATTGGAAATTAAGATAGAAATCTTAGCTAAATTACGGTGTTCCCAGGTTCAGCTGAAGTGATGGGATTGTTCCTTCTCACCTGGTTAAGGAGTCTGGGTAGGGGACATTTAAGCTAATCTACTTGCTTCTGCCAAGAAGGGTTTAAGTGCCCTCTGGTCAGGCCAGTCACCAGAAGGCCATTGTAGGAAGAACAGAGCCTAGTATTCTGGAGATGTTAGATGGGAGCACTCAGGAGTAAAGATGCATGCCCCTGAAGGCTGCAATTCTAAACACACTTAGAATTCAAACATGACTTACTTCTTAGTAGATGTGGTTAGGATTGTGCTGTTGGTGAGGCTTGACTAGGGATCCTCTGCAAAGATATCCATATCCAAGCAGGGTTGGCAACCACTTGCCTGGAATGCCCTGCCTGCCTTTTAACGTGGCTGCTCCAAACTTCTTTATAGACTTGACCTTCACTGCAGAGACAGGTTTGAAAAACAAGTAAGAGTTAAGAAGATTCTCTATCCTTTCCTGCCTACCCTGTGGACTTCTATAAACTCACTTTGACAGCCAATCCAATTCCAGTAATAACTGACAGAAAAAAAACACATGGTTTGGTCTACCTTCACAGGCAGTAGCTTGGGAACAACAGCAATTGAAGCCACACTCCCCAGTATGTGAATAATCTTTTCTCACTATTGAGCATGAAACAAGCTATCATGCAAACAACAAGGTGCATCAGTGGGGTTAAGGGGGTTAAGGGGGTTGAGCGCAGTGCATGGAACCACTGTTGTTGCTTCTGTGGAAATAAGGGAGTGAAGTCAGAGATAAATGAAATGCAAATAGAAAAAGAAAAAGACAGTGATGATTTCCTAAATGCAATACCATACCAACCACAACAAGATTCCCTGGGGGCTGCAGTTAGTGCACAATGCTGCAGCACAATTACTGACATGAGTGAGACCCTATTAGCACATAATACTGCTCTGAATTCTGTACTGGTTTTTGATTTGCTACCAGGCCATGTTCAACATGTTCTTTCCATGTTACGGGCTCCACATAGCACTTGTTCTGCTCTTGAAGGAAATGGATCCTTTAGTGAGGCAGCCTTTATGCTTTGGAATTCCCTGCTTATTGACATTAGGCAGATGCCTTCATTGTACTCTTTTCGGCACCTGCTAAAAACATTTTTTGTTTAGGCAAGCCTACTCAGGCATGTAGAAGCTATTATGCTTTTTATCTGTTTTAACTCATAGTTAGTTTTATTATTCTGAATGTTTTTAAATACCTGTTTTTACTGTTTTTGCCAATAATTTTAATGTTTTAATTCCTTCTGTAAACTGTTTTGAGGCTTTTTACAATAAAGTGGTATATAAATATTTTAAGTAAACTACACTGTGGCCCTTGGGTCTCTTTCCTCTTTTAGGAACAAATGAATCTGCCTTAAAATGACTCAGGCCATTTGGTACTATCTAGCTCAGTCCTGATGACATGGACTAGCATTGGCTGTCCAGGCTTTCAGACAATACTGTTTTCCAGACACTGAATTTGCATGCAAAGCATATGCCCTACCACTGAGTTAGAGTCCTTGCCCTGTTTGAAAAAGTATCTTGTTCAAACTGAACACTGAAATTGTTCTTTTCAGTTTACTAATGAATGCACAGCATACCTAGGGCAGATCCACACCATGCATTTAAAGCACATTCAATGTAGCACATGAATCCCACCACAGAATCACTGGACCTGTAGTTTGTTAAGGGTCGTGGGAGCATAACTGTGAGGGGGAAACTACACTTCCCAAGATTCTTTGGGGGAAGTCATGTGCTTGAAATGTGAGTTGGATGTGCTTTAAATATATTATGTGGATCTGCATTACTTCATAAACTTTGCCTGCATATAAATAATTTTAATTAAATTTTAAAATGGAAATCAGCTACAACGTTTACTTGGTGACCATGGGTTCCTCACCATCTCTCAGCCTAATCTGCTCGTCAGGGTGAGAACAACAGAGGGTGACCATGACCACCTCAAGCAAGAGGGGCACGCTTAAAAAGTAGAGGAAATAATAGTGTACAACCATAGTGTAAAATCAGATACATATTGAGACACTGTATGAAGAAATATTTATATAAGCATGAATGTAAAAGATGTTTATTATTTACACAACCTGGTAAAAATATTTATAGTGCAATCCAATGTTTGTTTACTCAGAAGCAAGTCCCAATGTATTTAATGGGGCTTACTTAAACAGGGAAGCATGCACAGGACTGCAACCTCAAATGATAAGGAACTTCACTTACCCAACCCAAAATTCAGAATCATGCTACTTTAACCTGTTTTGTAACTGTTTTATACTTATTTCATGATAACTGGATTTTAAATGGATGTATTTCTTAATGTGAGCTGCCTTGGTTTCCAATGCTATTTCACAGGGTTGTTGGAAAGATTCCATATACACACACTGGTGATCTAAAAATACATATACCCCATCTAATAGTTTATTGACAAAATCAGCTGGTCATTGCAGAACGTTTTAAAAAAATCAGTATTAGTTTCCTACCAAATAAAAACAGTGACAACTAAGTAATTGCTTACAAAAAAAAAAAAGATTGGAGGGGGAGAGAAAGATTTCCAACTAGGGATGGGATTCGCTGCCTACTTCTGATTTGCTTGTATTCTGATAGTCCATTGTTTGATAGTGATGCACCCTTTTTTTGTTTCTGCTTGCTTTGGCACTTGCTGATTTGATCCACTGGGGTGAGTTTTTTGGTTGTGAAAAAAATTATGTAATTTTTAACATAAATGCCTATGTAAATGACCACTGTGTTCCATGTGATTTATTTTTATGTATCACACCTACATACTGTTACGAATAGAGGAAATTATGAAGATAATTATGTAAAATTGGGGGGAAATTAGGAAAAAATCTTTGGTGATTACAGCTGCTGCCTGCCACAAAAAACCTGTGCCAATTGTAGCTGTAGACGGCTGCAAGAAATCAGTGCCAGTCCAAAAAGATAGCGGACTGTCAAATTCAGTCAGAATCTGGTACTATGTCTGATTTAGCAGATATTCTCCCCATCCCTATTTCCAATACAATACTTTGCTATGTTCACTCAAAAGTCCAATTGATTCACAGCACAATCCTAACCATGTCTGCTCAAAAGTAAGTCCTACTAAATTCAATTGGGTTTATTCCCTGTTATGTGGAATTAGCATTGCACCTTTCCTCCAAGGAAAGTGAGTAAAGGATTAAAGCTTCATATTGGGAAGGTTTTCACAACAGGGTATGAATTGGGGGGGGGAAATGTCCTCTTCAACAGCCCAGGAAAATTTAAACTTGTTTGACTCCTTATAATTAGAAAAGTATAACACATTGTAATGGCATCATACGCCGCAGCATGTATCCTTTTTCAATTTCTGTTCAAAAATTATTTGAAAGATAGAATGTATAGTATGCTATTTTTCAAGTAATTAAAAATACCTGCATGTACACTTTTATTATAATCATAATTGAAATTCTTTACTGTGTGTGCATGGCTGCCAAGATCCTGCTGTGATCTTCAGTTCTAGATTTCCGGCTATATTATTGTAGAAAGGCAATCTTGCTATTGCTGAAAGTTATACTCATGAGAACATAAGAAGAGCCTGCTGGATCAGGCCAGTGGCCCATCTAGTCCAGCATCCTGTCCTCACAGTGGCCAACCAGGTGCCTGGGGGAAGCCCGCAAGCAGGACCCGAGTGCAAGAACACTCTCCCCTCCTGAGGCTTCCGGCAACTGGTTTTCAGAAGCATGCTGCCTCTGACTAGGGTGGCAGAGCACAGCCATCATGGCTAGTAGCCATTGATAGCCCTGTCCTCCATGAATTTGTCTAATCTTCTTTTAAAGCCATCCAAGCTGGTGGCCATTACTGCATCCTGTGGGAGCAAATTCCATAGTTTAACTATGCGCTGAGTAAAGAAGTACTTCCTTTTGTCTGTCCTGAATCTTCCAACATTCAGCTTGTTTGAATGTCTACGAGTTCTAGTATTATGAGAGAGGGAGAAGAACTTTTCTCTATCCACTTTCTCAATGCCATGCATAATTTTATACACTTCTATCATGTCTCCTCTGACCCGCCTTTTCTCTAAACTAAAAAGCCCCAAATGCTGCAACCTTTCCTCGTAAGGGAGTCGCTCCATCCCCTTGATCATTCTGGTTGCCCTCTTCTGAACCTTTTCCAACTCTATCATATCCTTTTTGAGATGAGGCGACCAGAACCGTACACAGTATTCCAAATGTGGCCGCACCATAGATTTATACAACGGCATTATGATATCGGCTGTTTTATTTTCAATACCTTTCCTAATTATCGCTAGCATGGAATTTGCCTTTTTCACAGCTGCCGCACACTGGGTCGACATTTTCATCGTGCTGTCCACTACAACCCCGAGGTCTCTCTCCTGGTCGGTCACCGCCAGTTCAGACCCCATGAGCGTATATGTGAAATTAAGATGTTTTGCTCCAATATGCATAATTTTACACTTGTTTATATTGAATTGCATTTGCCATTTTTCCGCCCATTCACTCAGTTTGGAGAGGTCTTTTTGGAGCTCTTCGCAATCCCTTTTTGTTTTAACAACCCTGAACAATTTAGTGTCGTCAGCAAACTTGGCCACTTCACTGCTCACTCCTAATTCTAGGTCATTAATGAACAAGTTGAAAAGTACAAGTCCCAATACCGATCCTTGAGGGACTCCACTTTCTACAGCCCTCCATTGGGAGAACTTTCCGTTTATTCCTACTCTCTGCTTTCTGCTTCTCAACCAATTCCTTTTTTTTTTTTTTTTTTTTCCAATAATTTTTATTCAAATTTTCATAAAACATACAAGACAAAATCATAAAACATTCAAAGACAAAAAACAAAATCAAAAACAGTCAAACAAAAAGAAAAAAAGAAAAAAAAAAACAAAAATAAAAAATAAAGAGTAAAATATTGACTTCCCATTTGTCAAAGATCAAATCAGTTATAAGTCTATAATATATAGCAATCCTGTCTCTTAAGTCATATTATAAAATCACTTTCCTCCAGTAGTTATCTTACTTAATCATCAAATCTCATAAACATTACTTTATTCTTTCCACAAAAAGTCAAAGAGAGATTTCAATTCTTTAAGAAATATATCTATCAATTTTTTTTTCCAGATAAGCATATCGATTAATCCATCTCATTACTAATTATGATAATCTTATTGTCATAACCATAGTCAAAATAAACATTTCAATTAATCCATCACATCAGAATCTGTTAGGTTCAGTAATTTCAGTAGCCATTGTTCTATTATCTCTATTAGTTCCATTTTCCATCTTCCATCTTCAGTAGTCTTGTTAAGTCCAGTAATTTCAATATCCAATCTTCCATTATCAGTATTCCATAATAATCTTGCTGTCAAAGCCATAGTCATATAGTAAGAGTCTGATGGGAATTACCTCTATCCCAAATATTTTCTTGCCATCCATTCTGAATAGGTTGCTGAAATACTGCTGTAAAATCATATCTCTGTTCTTTTTTTCAAAATACACTGGGTCATCTCTTAAAAGTTTTTCCATTGTCACATGGCTGCAGTTAATTCCATAGATTTTCTCTATATTGGGCTCCATCACATCATTCCAGTCCAGAAGATAATCCATGCCATTGATAACTTTATCTCTAGAATCTTCATTAATTTCTTCAGAGATAACATTGAGTTCCAAACAATAGATTTTATTTCTAAAGTCCATAGACTCCAAATCTTGTTCCTGTTCCACGTTTGTTCCAATCTCCGGGATCTCCTCTCTCACAGGGACCCCTATTCCAGTCTCCAGGGTCTCCTCTCTCACAGGGACCCCTGTTCCAATCTCCGGGGTCTCCTCTCTCACAGGGACCCCTTCCAGGGTCACCTCTCTCACAGGGACCCTTATATCTTTAATCTCCTGCTTCATTTTACTCAATTCAATTTTCGTTATCTCAATCTCATCCATTATTTTCTGAAACATAGTTATTTCCAGATTCTCAGCCACTTTCTTAATTGCCATTTTAAAAGAAAAATATAGGAAAACCACTTCTTATTTCAGCAACAATTGGATTAATACTCCAAACTTGGTGACATCACAGTATAAACAGAGCAGACAGCCTTATCTCTCCAATAGTTAAGTAAACAAAATGCAGTTCCCAGGATCGAAACAATTAATGGCAATCGTCAAGAAACAGATTCGTCAAAATAAAATAGACCAAAAAGAGAGTAGTCTCAAAACAGTATAATATTTTTCAAAATAAAAATCTGGAATAGAAATCCCTCTTCTGTGTGTATCTTTAGAATGCAAATCCAGGACAGCTTTTTGCAACAAAAACAGAGATAAGCTATTAATTAGTGCGTAGCAGAGAGAAGTTACGGCTCCCCAGTGAGATGTCAAAAACCGATCAATCTGGCAAATCTCTTTTAAACAGCAACAATTTAAGTCAAGTAAAAGAACAATATAGAAAGAAGGGTGCTTGCCTGTTAATGCGTTCTCTCTTAGAAGATAAGATGAACGTTCGCTTTAACAGATAGAGCTTGCTGTTGAAAATCCGTCCCACCTTCGTCGGCTGGACCTCGTCCCATAAATTAATGAGATCTGGTCGTCCCAACAAAAATAGGCTTTGAGGTTAATCTCTTCGTTTCTCCCTACCCGGGAGAAGTTTAATCAGTCAAAAAAAAAAGAAAAAACTGACTGATATATCTGAATAAGCTTCTTTTGAGGCAGGAGCCCGTCTCAAAAGCAGGCACAGGCTAAGTCACCCTTCCCGGAAGTCCTTCTCAACCAATTCCTTCTCAACCAATTCCTTATCCACAAGAGGTCCTCTCCTCTTATTCCATGACTGCTAAGCTTCCTCAGAAGTCTTTGGTGAGGTACCTTGTCAAAAGCTTTTTGAAAGTCAAAGTACACTATGTCCACTGGATCACCTCTATCTATATGCTTGTTGACACTCTCAAAGAATTCTAATAGGTTACTGAGACAGGACTTTCCCTTGCAGAAGCCATGCTGGCTCTGCTTCAGCAAGGCTTGTTCTTCTATGTGCTTAGTTAATCTAGCTTTAATCATACTTTCTACCAGTTTTCCAGGGACAGAAGTTAAGCTAACTGGCCTGTAATTTCCGGGATCCCCTCTGGATCCCTTTTTGAAGATTGGCGTTACATTTGCCACTTTCCAGTCCTCAGGCATGGAGGAGGACCCGAGGGACAAGTTACATATTTTAGTTAGCAGATCAGCAATTTCACATTTGAGTTCTTTGAGAACTCTCGGTTGGATGCCATCCAGGCCCGGTGATTTGTCAGTTTTTATATTGTCCATTAAGCTTAGAACTTCCTCTCTCATTACCACTATTTGTCTCAGTTCCTCAGAATCCCTTCCTGCAAATGTTAGTTCAGGTTCAGGGATCTGCCCTATATCTTCCACTGTGAAGACAGATGCAAAAAATTAATTTAGCTTCTCTGCAATCTCCTTATCATTATTTAGTACACCTTTGACTCCCTTATCATCCAAGGGTCCAATCGCCTCCCTAGATGGTCTCCTGCTTTGAATGTATTCAACTTCTAATGTGCAGACAAGCAGAAAAACTGTTTTCAGGATTTGTAATGGGTTCTAGCTATTGCCTGGAGGTCAGCAAATCTCTCATCAATCACAACCTTGACTTCACTTATTGACTAAAAGCCTGAAAGGGCAGGGATTAGAGCAGCCAGTACAAGCAGAAGTTGTGAAGGGGGTGGCTAATATTTTGGGGTATATCTCTTGAACCAGCCCGCCTACAAATTTATTTATTTTTTAATGAAAGCTAAGAGTCTGGAGATTGAGGTGACTCACCCGAAGACCTGGAGAGGAGCACCAAAAACCGGTCTCCAGGCACAAACTGGAGATCTGGAAACCTTAGCCTACTAGGTGGGGACCTGGTAGAGCTACCAAGGGGTCACAGCCAATGAGAGATCACAGGGGCACATCCTATGAGAGGTCACGGGGGCGTGGAATAAAATACAGGAAAATTAAGTGGACTAGGACATGGGAGACAACAGTTAAAACCACCACTCAGCCAGGAAATTCACTGTGTGACCTAGGGCAAGTTACTGTCCCTCCGCCTAACCTACCTCACACAGTTGTTGTGAGGATAATGTGGAGAAAAGCAGAGCTATGAATGCCATCTTGTGTTCCTTGAGAAGTTGGATATAAAGGTAATACTGATAAATAACGATTACTCAAAATTAAAAAAATCCATCTCCAGCCTGCCTGTCCCTGATTTTGAATTGGAAGAGGGGTGATGGTATAGATTTGGAATCATGGGAAAAAACCACCTAAAAAAAGAAAAAAAAGAATCTGGAACACAACCAGGATACTCAGACTGAGAAACATTGGACTTTACATATAGGCCCTCAGCAAATCTGATATGTGGCTGCTTGCTGGTTTGTGTGTGTGTGGGGGTGCAGGCAGGATGTAATCCATGCTAACATACTACATCTAGGCTCTACACACTGCATTCTGATCTGAACCATCCCCTGAAACTTCCTACTTTTTGTAATATGATTTTATTATTTATTTATTTGTTTATAAATACATTTTATAATTATTTATAAATAAATATTTATAAATATATTTATTTCTATATAAATAAATAAGTAACAGGATTTTAAATGCCAAATGCGTTATACTCTGTAAAGTAGGTCACAGTACAGTACAATTTTAGCGAAACAATAGATTAGTACTACCACTGGGAGGAGCAATCCAACCCGTGGGAAGTTGGTGAAAGAGGTGCCAGCAGAGGAGGAGCCAGTGCGAAGGTCCATGGCATCCATTTGCTGTTTGGGAGCCACCAGGCCAGTACAACATTGGCTCGGCCGGGAACTGCACACATGAGTAGAAAAGAAACAGTTGGCTCTGATGAATACCTCTACCAGCAAGTAAGAGCTTCACATTGACTTCTCCAAGAGAAAGGAAGTAGTGAGCAGTGTACCACAGGGCTTGGTCCTGGGCTCAGTGGTCTTCAACATTTTTATTAATAACTTGGATTTCATAAGCATTCCATTTGCAGATGATACAATATTAGGAGAATAGCTAATTCTGTCCGTGGAGGACAGAAACAAAAAAGTGATCTTGATAGGTTGGAGCATTGCACTGAAAACAACAGGATGAAATCTAACAGGGATAAGTGCAAAGTTCTACACCTAGGAAAAAGAAAGGAAAAAGAAACCAAATGCACAGTTATAAGATGGGGGAAACTTGGCTCAGCGATACTACGTGCGAGAAGGATCTTGGAACTGTGTTGATCACAAGCCCTGGGCTCCTGCTGGGAGGAAGGGTGGGATACAAATTAATTAAGAGATGTTGGTACTCCATACCAGTGCGATCAATCAGACAAAAAGCACTGTTTTTAGGTAAGTGTGCACAGGGAAGATTGCAGCTTTAATCTGTTTGTTTCTTTGTTTTGTATCGGTATTTTACAGTATATCCTGCCCTGCAACAGAAGGGTTAACAAAATTGGATAAACAAACTTCAGTGCTTAATGTGAAAGTGTCCATAGTGAGATATGAAAGTGAATGAACAGAAAACACAAAAGCTCTACAACAATTAATCACATACTTCCTAAATTGTCTTTCTTAGAACTAAATATCCTAATTTTTTCTGGAATTTCTCCCAACATGTTTAGCCTGATGGGTCCAGGAGCTGGCCGATGAATCTGTGGGAAGCTGTCCCCCTATTCCAGCTAAGCTGTGAACTATGCACTGTACGCTTATCTATCTTTTAATTAATAAAGTGCACATGTTATGGACTCCTACCCTGCCTTCATTCTATTCCAACACATTTCATTCATTTGAAGCCTGAGCCCTCTGCCAAACAGGCCTACATTTGTGGAAGGGAAGGAAAGGCCTGTCAAAACTACAAACGACTCTCTGTTCTACTTAATTCAGTTTGGTGGAATTTCAGTTTGTCAAATGACAAGATTCTGTATTTTGACAGTTGCCTATTTATGCTAAACTGGAGGCATAATAAAATCAGTTTGGCGTCTGGCTTGTTCTGTCTGTAACTTTTATTTAGGAACGTGATGCTCCTCTTAACAATTTGACTGGCGTTGGCATTTAGGTTCTGCTTTTCATTTTTAACAAAACTCAGGGACTGGTAGTAGTTTCTGAGCTGCTCATTTCCAGCTGCTTATATGAAGAATGAACATAAACACAAATGGCAGTCTTTTCTTCCTGTTTTACGATTAAAGTCTCATAAAGAGAAGAGCAGAAGTCTGAAAAGAAAAAAATATTGCATTTCTCTAAGCAAAGCATCTAATATAAAAATTCAATTTCCTGGATTTCATCACACTCTAGAATTACCAGGAAATGAAATCCATTGGTGGAACTATATAGAGTGGGTGGGGGTAAGAAGATTATAGTTTGCCCAGTTTTCAATTGCCCCGTCTGAGAACTGTTGCCATGTGTGTGAAAATCTTATACCCATCTATTTATTCCATGTACTTGGCCTTACACAGGGATGGACAGGAATGTCTATTTCCAGTCCATATCACTTTCACATATTTTACCCATAATTCCATTCTGTTTCATTTCCACATTAAACTGTGACTTAAAACAAGCGTTCTTCTCAAAATGCATATATAAATGAACATTTACTCTCTAAATAATATCTAAATGCAGTTTTAGTACTTTTAAAACTGCCTGTCAACATCTGGAGAACTGAGACATCAGGCAGATAGCAAAATTCCAATCTGTGCATTAATCCAAGAGGTGTGGATCAGATCATTTTGAATCAGAATGCTCAAAGAAGGAATTCTTTAAGCATCCCAAACATCACATGAAACTGGATTCCTGGCATCTACATGTGTGGTGTATTAGCATACTGAGATGACATGTTCTGAGCCACAGATCCTGGCTTCTTACTGCTACATGCGTAAGTGCCAGTTTGAATGTGATACAGAGTGTATGGAAATCCACATTGATAAGGGTTTTTTTTAATGCACCCAGCACTATGTTAAAACCAAATGCAAGTTCTATGTGAGCAAGTAAACATTTTTCAATTGGAAAGACTGTTAAATTAGAGGCAACTCCTGCCCAAGAACCTGGAGCCACAGGGAAGCATATACATTTTACACCTTTTACTTTCTCTTGTATAAATGAATATCTGCCATTCAATGATATAGGAAGAGAGTGCAGAACTATATTATACAGCTACAAGAGTGGCTGTATACTATAGCCAGCATGGAGTTTTTGCATTCCTCAATGTTAAATTGAAAATACCCGTCATGCCATTCTGATGCTTCCCATAAGATCATTTCAAAACAAAACCTTATAAAACTTATAGTCCTGAACTCAGAAACGCTTGCTTAACAACCCTCTAAGTTTTGATGGCAATACACAAAACAGTCAGAGAGAATCGATAGTTCAAAAAGTAAAAAGAGAGAGAGAAAAAGATCTCTTTTGGACTTTTTTCTGCCAGTGTTCTCATAATCTGTTGAAATTCATTAAAAATCAGCCATGTTCACAGAGTACCTGTAATCCTGTTACTGACCTTGCCCCATACTCCGACATTCATTTTCTGCAGTTTAAAAGTTAAAAAAAATGCATGGCTGATTTTTAATTAATTTAAGAAATTTAACATTTAAGTCTATTATAATGTCGAGCATGCTCAGTAAGAACCAACTGTCAGTGTTCTAAAAGCTAGACTCATAGCTGCTGGGCTTGCCTAATCAGGGGGCCACATCCAGGCCAGACCTTTATTTCACTTTAGACAGTCATGGTTTTCCCCAAAGAATCCTGGGAAGTGTAATTTGTGAAGGATGCTGAGAGGAGACTCCTATTCCCCTGATAGAGCTCCAGTGGCCTGAGTGGTTTAACAGCCAGCCACTCTGATTGAAGCTCTGTGGGGGAGGCATCTCCTAGCAACTCCCAGCGCCCTTCACTAGCTACACTTCCCAAGATTCTTTGGAGAAGCCATGACTGTCTAGAGTAATAGTCTGGTGTGGATGTGGTCAGTGACAGCTTTGGTTTAAATTTGGGTGGGAGACTGTGCCTGCTGTAGAATAAAAAGGTGGGGAAACTCTGAAAAACAATGATACTGTTGACAATGTTTTCCTTTTGGAAGGGAAAGGGACTTCACTTCTGCCCAGTGCCCATCCACCCAATCTCTTCCCCTCCAAATTGTTACCAAATTCTTTCAAGCTACAGAGAGAGTGGATTGGACTGTGATAGACCAACCCAAACTGTGTTTGCATTTTTACAAATTTGTAGGGCAGTACAATAACTCAGAGAGGAGGTCAGGTCTCCTGCTCCCCTGGTGCATTCACTATAGCTGCCCAATTTCCCTGCTTTTTAAAGTTCTAGTGACACATCAAGAAAACTAGTTGTGGACCAGGGCTCTAGCCACTACTCTACATTTTCAATTTGTTCTGTAGTAGTCAACATCATCATCATCATCATCCAGACATGAAATTTTAGCTAAAACCTTACAGCAAAAAGACCAAAATGCAGTAAACCCATCACAATAAATTTGCAAGAGGACTGAGAGATGAAGTGTGAATTCATTCTACATACTGTATGAAAAGGCAGTTGACAAAAAAATGTAAATGTATGCCAAAATATGCTAAGATAAGTTATCTCAAGTTCTCCATACACAAGCACCCTACCCCAAAAAAGAGAAGAAAAACCATGCAAACTGGCCTAATTCATTCCGTAACTCTAGTTCATGATTTTGGAGTAATAGCCAGAAGAAAAAGCTAGTCTTAAATATCAACATTTTTTTATCAGTCACAAAGAAAATTAGACATGAGGACCTGCTCACAATAGTGTAATGCACATGGAATTCTGAAGATTAAATGCACACTGAGTTATAACGAAAAGCTTGAGGCATAAAACTCCCATATTTAATGTACCAAGCTTGCTTTTCAAAGCTGTTTAAAAACAGTGGCAGCTGTTGATGAAAGCCAGACTTTAGGTAACAAAATGTAGGAGAAAGAAACTTAGAATTACAGCTTTGTTGAGATATATTGTCTTGGAATAATTCAGTCTTGATCTCAGATTCTCCTCTGCATCATATTCAGGTCTGATTCTTGTGTTCTTGGTGAGGTGAAAAGGCTACCACAAGCTAACTCATTAGCTCTGCATAGTGTCAGACCTGATACTGACCACTGCCTGGAGAACAATCAAATAGACCAAGCCATTGGGTCTACTTTGTTAGGGATAATTCAGATGAAAGATTCACCAAGCTCCCAAGAACTCTGCCCTCATGGTCAGAAATCAGGCAATGTTCAGCTTTTAAGAGCACCACGACTTTATTCCAATTACAACATAGAATATGGCTGACTAAGGGCCAATCTACATGTTATGATACACGCCTTTTAAAAAACCATGCTGGCCATTTTTAATTTTGGGGTGGGGAGCAGCATGGGGCTCCAATCAACATGCTTCCAATCCAGATCAAGCCTTACAAATGCTTTTTCTTCAAAATAAAAGTGATCAGTTTAAGCACTCCTTTTAAAAAAGTGTATTTATTGTATATCTTAGTCTATTCAAACAATGTCAGAAAGACACACCCAGAGAGATCTGGGAGGAACAGAAAAAGGGCATCTTACTGTTACCTTCACGTATCACACAGAAGGAAGTTCCATATAGTAATTAGATGCAGTAAATATACAAAGCATAAATTACTATGCAAACTCTACCACCATCCATGGACTGAGAAGTGGGGCTATATACCCACACTGTGAGCATTTTATGGAAGTGTTTCTTGGCAGTTGTCCAATCAGATAGCTCAAATGATTTGAACAACAACCTTCATCTAACCATACTGGGGTGCAGGATGGGGAAGCATTTAGAAAATACACTTTGTGTCATGTGATTCCTGTTTCGAGCTACTCTGGTATATTACATCAACATCTGGGTTAAATACTCAATAAATCAACCTCAGAAGGAAAGGAGCCATAACAGGGCTGTTTCCCCTGGCCCTATTTCTTCATCATAATGTTAGTCCACCTCTATTACATTTGATTTGGAAGTCCTAGGTACTGAGAGTTATGGATAAATGACAAATTCTATTCAGTTCACATTTAAAGCCAAATTTATCAAATTCACTCTTTCTGAAACAATATGAATGAATGAATGAATGAATGAATGAATGAAATATAGCCATCCTTTGAAATTTGCGCTTATCCAAATTTTGCAACGCAGTTCTTCAGCCAAGCAGTGTTTTTTAAAATGCATATATTTGGGGAAAGTGTGCACAAAATTAATGTATTGGTGAAAATAACATACAAAATGCATAATATTAGGAGAAATTGCTTGAAAAATATGTACATTGGTCAAAACTGCTTATAAATTGTATCAATTAGGATAAATCAAACTAAAATGCTGAATGATTTTTATGAGGATTTTTTTAAAAAAACACAGCAAATTGCTGCACAAATGTGCAAATTTAAGATTAGAAAGATGAGAAACTGAGAGAGAACAGAAACTGGCAGGTCTTTCCATTCCTACTGAGAGTTCACATGACTGGAAGTATATATCCACTCCATTAGTAAGGTCTGTGTTTCAATGCAAGGCACGCTTAGGGTCTTTTCTCACAAGCTGTATTTTGCAGTCCCAGTTTTTCCTTCTGCCAAGATGGATTTCTTCCTCTCTTATACACAATCTGCATACACAGTTCCTGGACAGTGAAGAAATGTACCCCCTTATACTCCAGGGTCCGACACCACTGCTTATACATTTGTTCCAGCCAAATGCAAACTCCTTTTGTGACCATTTCAAAGTTAAGGGGTCAGATTGTCAATCTTGCATTATTACATTTGTCCTAAGAGTAAAACCATGTTCTTGTAAGTAACCTCCATAAAGGACGTGAAGAGCCAATAAACTGCATAAGCAAGATTTTTTTTATCTTGATCCTGGATACATTAGGTTCTCAATGTGCCCTATTAGTTCTCACTCACCTCAGCCCCGATCCACCAGATTCCATTTTGGCTCTACCCTGACCCACTAAGTTGTACTGTCTCTACCACCCTTTCCACCCCAGTTCCACCTACTGGTTCTGCCCAGTATGTATTGGGGATAGGAATGATTTTGAAATTAAACATTGGCAGCATTATAAGCAGTCATTCTTGACATTCCATATCACATGATCCTGCTAGATCTTCATAATCATGCTAAGTGGAGCAAAGAGTACCAAATGAATTTGAGAAGGAAGCTGTCGGAAGGAAAGTGCGGCTTCATCCAGATCAGGTTTGAGTCTTACTAGGGCTGTGGCTGCATTAGGGCTCAAGTCAAAATTTCTCAGAAAATAATTTCCCAACAAACTTATGGCAAAAACCTTTTAAAAAAAGAGCTGTTGGAGGATTTCAGTCCTCCCCGGTTTCACCTTCTGGAAGTTTTGGACACAACTGTCAATCCAGTTTTAATGTCATTTAATATCATTTTAATATTGTTGAAGGGAGCAATGGCCTTGGCCCCCACTTCTTCTAGTTCTCCTCTCTTAGCCCAGGGCTTCCTTCATCCACCAAGATGAAGTAACTATAGAAAGTTCCATACAACATTAAGTGAGCAGAAATTTCTCAAAGGAGTTTTCTGAGAAAACCTGTGGGGGAATTTCACCTCCCCCACAAAAAAGACCATTTTGACTTAGTCCTAATCATAATGTTTTGTTTATTAATTACTATTCTCTGGCACTGGAGGGTCGTTAAGGTGTAGGGCCAAAAGTTTAGGTATGCGTAGATTAGACGCTCAGCCCAGCATTCATTCCAGATTTTCACCCTAGAATAGATAAAGAAAGAAGGTATGAAAATTCCCCTGAGCAGGTGAAGAATACCCTTTTCTTTCTTCATTAGGATGAATGGTTTCCATTTCAGAGAGCTTTGTTCTCAGACTTGAGCCCAGCGCCTTGTTTTACTCTACAAATTGGACACTGATATGAAGGCCCTACTGCATGCCAGTGATGATTCATGACTTTATTGTTTCAATGCTCTAGCTGATTAATGTATATCCTCTCCTTAAACAAGAAAGTATCAGTATATTATTATGTGCAAATAAGTATCATGAAGGTTTTAATGTGACACTGTACTTATAAGAAGATCACAAGAGTCCTACAGCTAGATCAGACCAACTTGCAGAGCTTGGAAAAGTTACTTTTTTGAACTACAACTCCCATCAGCCCCAGCCAGTGCATGCTGGCTGGGGCTGATGGGAGTTGTAGTTCAAAAAAGTAACTTTTCCAAGCTCTGCAAAGGGGGGCTATCTTGCCCAGTATCCTGTTTCCTGCAGTGGCCAACCAGATACCTCTGGAGGGAAGCCCGCAAGCTGAGCATGAGGGCCATGGCACTGATCTCCCAGCAACTGATATTCAGGGACACACTGCAGCTGATCCTGGAGGTACTATATAGCCATCATGACTAGTAGCCATTGATCAAGACTGCATAGGGGTTGCAATCAAGTGTTCATTGCTGCTTTAAGAAGCCTTACCTTTTTCCATTCTGCTAACTCCCTTTCATTAACCAAAAATAGAGCCACATGATTATATCTTCCAATACCCAATAGGAAGCAGATGTAAAGCATCTTGATTCTAAAGTTCTTTCCAAGGCCTATTATAAGTTTTGCCATGTATGTCAGCATGAGTCAACATGTTACTTTTTAGTGACAGGTTAGTTTGGTTTCCGATTTTGTATTGGTTGAAATTGAAATGCTGTAAATCTATTTGGTCACAGAACAGTGAATCCTAACAGAAAATTATTCTTAAAAAGCACAAGTGAAATTTTCCAATCCATTTTATGTGTCTTCTCCCAATTTCCTCAAAATTGCAGTGTAAAGGAATTTGGCGATCAAAGTGAATGAGACTGGCAGGGCATGAATCAAGAGAAAGAAACGAGGATCCCAATTTTAGACTGTTTTGATTAAATCCATACATTGGCTCTACCTACATTTTCTGTGTGTGAGCTACAGCTGAACATATCATTTCCCCTTTCCAAAAATTTACTCTACAATGTTGTATTTATCCATTACAATCCTGATAGGTCAGCATTAATTATAATAATATAAACAATTTGGCCTATAATAGGTCTATTTTTCTCATGTAAAACTGAAGCTTCAGAGGCCAAAATCACACTATTATTAAGCCACAACTTCATGTGCAAATAGGTATTCTGGATTGAGTGGTTAAAAGGCCTTTTAAAGAGGAGAACAGATTTATAGCACAAAATGGAAGAATCTACTTATATTTTTTTCAAATATTTCTGATTCAGGGATATGGAATTTTCCCAGCACTCAAACAGTTACTGTAACTGTGTGATCCAGCTGAAGAGGAGGCTTCTGCTCATTAATGCCTCACTGGATAAAGTACACTTATGCAATCTAGGAGCTGGAGCTGTTCATGAACAGCCTTGGTCAGAAAAGCAGTAATCGCATCAATCAGCTCATCAGGATGAAGGGACCTGGGCTTATTCCTGTTCCCCACCAGGTAGCCACAGATAGATGGGTGAAATTCCATCTACAGATAGATGTATCACCAGAAAGATGGGTGAAATCCTGCATTTGCTGCAGTCTCTTTCCATTGACTGACCCTGTAGTGTGGGGGGGAGGGAATGGGGGCCCCATCCCCCCACAGGTGTACTACCCCCTCATTTTTTTGGAAAATTGACTTCATTTTAATTTGTGACATGACAAGACAATAACAAAAGTTTTTAACTTCTTAGTTATATCATAAACTATTCTGGTTGTTTTTCACCTTTTGATATCCTTTTGTTCACTGTATCATAGAATCACAGAATCACAGGACAGTAGAGTTGGAAGGTGCCTATAAGGACATCAAGTCCAACCCCCTGCTCAATGCAGGGATCCAAATCAAAGCATTCCAGACAGATGGCTGTCCAGCTGTCTCTTGAATGTCTCCAGTGTCAGAGCCCATTACCTCTTTAGGTAATTAGTTCCATTGTCGTATGGCTGTAACACTTAGGACGTTTTTCCTGATGTCCAGTCGAAATCTGGCTTCCTGCAACTTGAGCCCATTATTCAGTATCCTCCACTCTGGAACAATCGAGAAGAGATCCCGGCCCTCCTCTGTGTGGCAAACTTTCAGTAGAATCATAGAATCATAGAACAGTAGAGTTGGAAGGGGCCTACAAGGCCATTGAGTCCAACCCCCTGCGCAATGCAGGAATCCAAATCAAAGCATTCCCGACAGATGGCTGTCCAGCTGCCTCCTGAATGCCTCCAGTGTCGGAGAGCCCACTACTTCTCTAGGTAATTGGTCTCATTGTTGTATGGCTCTAACAGTTAGGAAGTTTTTCCTGATGTCCAGTCGAAATCTGGCTTCCTGCAACATGAGCCGATTATTCCGTGTCCTGCACTCTGGGACAATCGAGAAGAGATCCTGTCCCTCCTCTATGTGACAACCTTTCATGAAGAGTGCTATCATACCTCCCCTCAGTCTTCTCTTCTCCAGGCTAAACATGCCCAGTTCTTTCTGTCTCTCCTCATAGGGCTTGGTTTCCAGTTCCCTGATCATCTTTGTTGCCTTCCTCTGAACCCATTCCAGTTTGTCTGCATCCTTCTTGAAGTGCGGAGACCAGAACTAGACACAGTATTCAAGATGAGGCCTAACCAGTGCTGAATAGAGGGGAACTAGTACTTCATGCGATTTGGAAACTATACTTCTGTTAATGCAGCTGTTACGAGGCAGGGCCATGGAGCTTGCTAAACTACAATTCCCACCCACACCCCACACCTAATGGTATGGCTGGTTATGCTTTCCCACGAGGTTTTGTGCGAAGAGTAACAAGGGCAGAAATTAAGATACAAAAACTAAAGCTACAGCATAAATGTTCTGCATAATTGTTATCTTGTTCCTTTGGCAGATTTCCCTCACCCACAGTGAATCCCATTGTTTGTTAGGAGCCTTAGTTTTCAGGGTCAGTTAGAGATACACACACACATACACAACATCACCAGACTTTCATACCCTCCTTGGCAGGAGGGGGAGAGAGGAAAAAGTATTTTAAAACCGAGGCTTGAAGGTAGAAAGAGAGGGAGGAGAGGAAGAAAGAGAAAAGGGGGGCTGAGGAACTCCAGAGCTCCGACACACGTGTACGACGCTCTCAAGGAACGCATCAAGGACTGCAGGGACAGAACCGGGGAGACTCAGGGTCTCGGTGCAAAACCTTGAGACCAAGAGATTCCTTCCTGGTTTTGGATCAGAGCTCTTCCACATAGCTTCAGCTGTATTCAACCACCCATTCCAGGCATAGGATAGGTAACATCTCCTACCTTTCACCTCTTATAGTAATAGGGTCCTTTGATTTCTTTAGTTTAAAGTTATGAATGGGTTAGGATATTAATGATTAATGCTGCCATGCACCCAAGTAATTCTGTAATGTTTTCCTACTCTTTCTCTCAATAAAATCAAGCTTTGCTTTATTTTGGTTTGGACCTGCATTTCTTGGGTTAAATATATACACCATTTAAGCACATTTCAGGGCAAAGCGCTTGTTTTATCCCTAGCAAAAGATCCCCTCCTCTCAAGGAGGTGTGTTTCATGGGACATGAGGGTGGCAAATGCACACACTCAGGTTCCCAAGAGCACATGTCGTAACACAGCCTAATATAGCATTTGCCTTTTCTTTTCTTTTTTTTATCATTAATTTTTATTCAAATTTTCAAAGACAAAAAACAAAACAAAACAAAAATAATTAAACAATAAGATAAAATGTTGACTTCCGATTTGTCGCAGATCAGTTATAGGTCTACAATATATAACAATCCTGTCTCTTAAATTATATTATAAAATCACTTTCCTCCAGTAGTTATCTTAATTAATCATCAATTCTCATAAACATTACTTTATTCTTTCCACAAAAAGTCAAAGAGAGGTTTCAATTCCTTGAGAGATAGATCTTTCAATTTTTCTCCAAATAGACATGTCGATTAATCCATCTCATTCAAATTTGTTAGGTCCAATAATTTCAATAGCCATTCTTCCATTATCTATATTAATTCCATCTTCCATCTTCAATAATCCTGTTAAGTCCAGTAATTTCAGTAGCCATTCTTCCATTATCAGTATCCCATAATAATCTTGTTGTCATAGCATAGTCCAAATAGACATATCGATTAGTCCATCTCATCAAATCTGTTAGGTCCAATAATTTCAATAACCATTCTTCCATTATCAATATTAATTCCATCTTCCATCTTCAATAGTCCTGTTAAGTCCAGTAGTTTCAGTATCCATTCTTCCATTATCGGTATCCCATGATAATCTTGCTGTCATAGCCATAGTCATATAATGAGTCTGATGGGAATTTCCTTTATCACAAATATTTCCCCGCCATCAACTCTGAATATGCTGCTGAAATATTGTCGTAAAGTCATATCTCTGTTCTTCTTTTTTACAAAATGCACTGGCTCATCTCTTGAGAGTTTTTCCATTGTCACATATCTGTAATTAATTCCATAGATTTTTTCTATGTCAATCTCCATCACATCATTCCAGTCCAGAAAATCATCCAAGACATTGATAACTTTATCTCTAATATCTTCATTAATTTCTTCAGAGACAACGTTGAATTCCAAACAGTAAACTTTATTTCTAATATCCGTAAACTCCAAATCTTTTTCCACTTCCACATTTGTTCCAATCTCCAGGGCTTGTATCTTCCCTTTAATTTTTCTTTTCTCATCTCTAATCTCATCAATCTTCTCTTTCACAGAATCCCCTATCTCTTTAAGCTCCTGCGTCATTTTGCTAAATTCAATTTTCATCTCCTGTCTACCCTGTCTCAGGGTTTGTTTCGTTATCTCAATCTCATCCATTATTTTCTGAAACATAATTTCTTCCATGGTCTCAGCCACTTTCCTGGTTGCCATTCTTAAAACCACAAAAACAAAAATTATTTCAGCCACAATTGGGTTAATATTCCAGGCTTGCTGAAATCATAGTGTAGACAGTACAGCCTGCCTTATCTCTTATATGTTCAGGAATACAAAACAAATTTAGTTCCCAGCATCAAAACAATTAGTGGCGTCGTGAATAAGCAGATTCATCAAAATGAAATAGACCAAAAAGAAAATAGTCCCGGACATATAATACTCCAAAGTTCATAAATCAAATTTATTTATTTTTTTCCCTCCTAGAAATAGAAATCCCTCTTCCGTTAGTATCTTTAGAATGCACTTCCAGGCCAGCTTTTCGCAATAAAAACAAAGATAAGCTTTTTCAATTTCTTTCCTTCTTAATTTTGTGAGTAAAAGAGAAGAGTTATAACTCACCCAGAAATTCTTTATAGCTGATTCATTGACAAATCTCTTTTTGCTGCAGCAATTTAAACCAAGTGAAAAAAAGATAGAAAGAAGGATGCTTGCCTGTTAAAGTCCGTTTTTCTTTGAAGAAAAGATAAACGTGTCGCTTAATCAGTTAGAGCTTGTTGGAAGTCCATCGGCATTGCTGGCTGAACCTTCTCTCATAAATTAATGAAATCCAGTCCTCCCAACCAAAACAGGCTTTGTGGTTAATCTCTACGTTTCTCCCTGCCCGGGAGAAAATCTTTACCAGTCAAAAGAAAACATTCTGACTGATTTTTAAACTGAAAAAGCTTCTTCTGAGACGAGAGCTTGACTCAGAGGCAGCACAGGCGAAGCAACCCTTCCCGGAAGTCCCAGCATTTGCCTTTTCTGCAGCCACATCACACTGTTGGCTCATACTCAGCTTCTGATCAACAACAATTCCAAGATCCTTCTCACATGTCGTATTGCTGAGCCAAGTATCCCCCATCTTATAACTGTGCATTTGGTTTCTTTTTCCTAAGTGTAGAACTTTGCATTTATCCATGTTTAATTTCATTCTGTTGTTTTCAGCCCAATGCTCCAGTCTATCAAGGTCCCTTTGAATTGTGTTTCTGTATTCCACGGTATTAGCTATGCCCCCCAATTTTGTATCACCTGCAGATTTGATAAGCATGCTCTGTACCTCCTCATCGAAATCGTTAATAAAAATGTTGAAGAGCACTGGGGCCAGGACTGAGCACTGTGGTACCCCACTCGTTACTTCCGCCCAGTTTGAGAAGGAACCATTGATAAGCACTCTTTGAGTACGATTCTGGAGCCAACTGTGGATCCACCTGATAGTTGTTCCATCCAGCCCACATTTAGCTAGCTTGCTAATCAGAATATCATGGGGCACTTTATCAAAAGCTTTGCTGAAGTTGAGATATATTATGTCCACAGCATTCCCACAGTCTACAAGGGAGGTTACCCGATCAAAAAATGAGATAAGATTAGTTTGGCAGGATTTGTTCTTCATAAATCCATGTTGGCTCCTAGTAATCACTGCATTGTTTTCAAGGTGCTTACAGATTGACTGCTTTATAGTCTGCTCCAGAGTTTTTCTAGGGACTGATGTTAGGCTGACTGGTCTGTAGTTCCCCGGTTCCTCCTTTTTCCCCTTTTTGAAGATAGGGACAACATTAGCTTTCCTCCAGTCATCCAGCACTTCACCAGTCCTCCACGATTTCGCAAAGATAATAGACAGCGGTTCAGACAGTTCTTCAGACAGTTCCTTCAATACTCTAGGATGCAGTTTATTGGGCCCTGCCGATTTGAACTCGTTCAAAGTGATTAGGTATTCCTTGACCATTTGTCTATCAAGCTCAAGCTCCAATCCTGCCCCAGGATGGTCATAGACCCTTTTTTGGGAGAAGACTGAGCCAAAGTAGGAATTGAGCACTTCTGCCTTTTCTTTGTCATCTGTTATCATTTTGCCATCCTCATTGAGTAGCTGTGCCACCATTTCTTTTCTCTGTCTTTTACTATGGACATACCTGAAGAAAGCTTTTTTGTTGCTTTTAGCATCTCTCACTAACCTCAGCTCATTCTCAGCTTTAGCCTTCCTGATGCCATCCCTGCAATTCCGTGATACCTGCCTGTAATCTCCCTTTGTGACCTGGCCTTCTTTCCACTTCCTGTATGTGTCCTTTCCCCCCTCCTCCCAGGTCATCTCTAAGCTTTTTGTGAAGCCAATTGGCTTCTTCTGCTGTTCCCCCCCTTTTTTTCCTTTTTGAAATTGCTTGCCATTGTGCTTTTAAAATTTCCTTTTTTAAAAACTCCCACCCATCTTGGACTCTTTCTCATTAGGCTCACTTGCCATGGAACCATACTTACAATTGTTCTGAGTTTATTGAAATCAGCTTTCCTGAAGTCTAGGGTGCGCGTATGGCTACTCTCAGCTTTTGCTTCTGTTAAAATCAAGAATTCAAGTATGGTGTGGTCACTTTCCCCCAGAGTTCCTGTAAGTGCCACTTCATCCACCAAATCACCTCTGTTGGTTAGAATCAAGTCCAGGATAGCTGATCCTCTAGTTGCTTCCTCCACTTTCTGTAGGAGAAAGTTATCTCCAACACAAGTCAGAAATTCCTTGGAGGGGCCGTGTTTGGCAGAATTGGTCTCCCAACAGATATTAAGATAAGTCCCCCTTTACTACTACATCATGACTTCTCGAAACATTGGCAATTTACTTTTCAAAAGTTACATTCTCGTCTTCTCCTTGATTGGGTAGTCGGTAGTAGACTCCAAGCACCACATTCCTTTTATTACTTGCCCCATTAATTTTAATCCAGATACTCTTGGTGGAGCTACCAAGCTCATCTTCCTGAATTTCTATGCAGGGATATATATTTTTAACATATAGCACAACTCCACTTCCCTTTTTATTCCTTCTCTTTTTTTTGAACAAGTTATATTCTTCAATTGCTGTATGTCATGGGAGTCATCCCACCAAGTTTCAGTTATACCTATCAAGTCATAATTGCCCTCATGTATTAAGGGTTCAAGTTCGTCCTGCTTGTTTTCCATGCTCTGCACATTAGTATACAGACATCAAAGACCATGTGATTTATGGCTTGGCTTCCTTACTAATTTTTTCTGAGGACTGTTACTAGGCCCTATTAGAGCTGATCTCTCTGTTCCTATTACTGTGCACAAGCTTTCATCAGTCGTTACCACCAAGTTTACGTCTCCCTCCCCCTTAGGATTCAGTTTAAAGCCCTCCTGATGAACTTCTCCATGCTGTGGCCAAGCACATTCTTCCCAGTCCTTGTGAGATACAACCCATCACTTGCCAGCAGTCCATCTTCTAGGAAGCATAGCCCGTGGTCCCAGAATCCAAATCTCTCACGTCGGCACCACCTTCGTAGCCATTCATTCACACATCATTAACATCATTTTTTTCTTATGAAACAAAAAATATGCCAGTCACTTAATTCATGGTGTTCATACTAAAGTTCCTGTTAACTTGACCTTTATATAGCTCATTATGTAAGTTAACACACTTTTTCCATGGAGGGTGTTTCCTTTCCCTTCCCCTGAACTGCCCCTCACATTCTCGTGACCACTGGGGGAGGGGGGATTGGCAGGTGCTAAGCACTCCCCCCCCAAATGCCCTATCTAGAAATGTGGTTGCCCCACCTAACAATGAAGGCTGGCTAAAGGGCTGCAACTGGACCCATGGACTAGATATCATTCTGTTACTTTTGCACTGGTATCTGTGGGGCTGTTATGAAAAAGCAAAAAATGCAATGGACATATTTTGACTGATTGCCTTGATAATCTCCAAACTGCTGTCACTGACATTCTATTAAGGAAAGCATTAGGGCTAAACAACGAGAAGCCAAATGTAGATCTCTTGCCTTTTAAAAAATGATTTATAGGGAGCCAGAGCTAATTAACTTCAAAAGATGCAATCCTGCTTTGAATCCATCTAATGTGAAAAGTATCCAGGCAGAGGTTCTGCAGAACAAAGTTCTGGAACTCACTCTATTTCCTGGAATCATTCTTCATAGCTTTTCAGGGTAGGGTATCTTTATGACATCCCTCACTGTTTGTTCAAGAAGCTGTTTCTAAGAAATGTGATCACCTCTCAAGAACATAGGATGTTCAGTCATGCTAGTGGCAACTACTGGAAAGGTACTGTTCTGCAAAACAACAACAAAAACATTTTAGTTCAAATGCACAATTTGGACATTTTTATTCATCCAGTTACATCAATGGTGACATTATGTTCTTATCTGGTAATCATCATAATACGTTACTCCTTTGCACAATAACCTTTTCATGCACACCAAAGAGATTTGCTTTGGCAACTATAGCTGCATTTGTCCCTCAGTGCCATATAACTGTATGCTTTTTGGGAACTATAAGTAAGGCTCCAATCCTATGCATATTTACTTTGGAGTAAGTAAACTCAGTCAGAGTTACTGCTGGGTAAACACACGTAGAATTGGGCTGTAAATGTGTTTATAATCAGGAATTAAACTATTTCCCCCTAAGCTAATGCAAACATTAACATTCAATTTGAGCCAAATCCTAAATCACTGCCTTTCAAACAGGATACACCAAGAGTTTTTTTAAAACCAGATAGAATTTAGTATAGCTTGATTGAAATGTGTGACTATCATGGTATGAAATATTTTTGAGAATTAATTCTTAATTGGCCCAACCTGGAAGCCAACCAGACACCCTCAAAAGGACATTGAGTAATAGGAACTGGGTGGGTGGGGATGCAGCGGGCAGATAGCAAAACAGAGAAAACGAAAAGATCCAGTATAGGTTAAACTGGGGCAAAATGTAACCAGGAATGGGTTAAATGGGCTTTTTAAAGTGTGACACACTTTATGGATGCAATGAAAATTAGAATATCTAATAAGCCTAATTCAGGCATATCTTTTTGGATGAGGAACTTCAAGAATTTCTCTCAGGATATTGATTGTGACAGAGCCACAGTCCTGATCCAAATTCAGGTACAGCTACTATTTGCTAGAATTTTAAAGAAATGGAAGATCCAGTCATGAATCTCCAATAGCTCTCTTCTTCACACGTGAGGGGGGAAATGGGGATGGGCCCAGTGGATCTCCCCCTCCTGCACATATCCATCAAGATTTCTGCAGACCTCTATGTGTTTGCGGGCTGAATGTTTGCAGTCCTACCGGCGTTCAGCCCACAAGAAGTGGGAGTGGGGTGGGCATTGCATGAATAGTGGCAGGGATATGAGGAAGATGCCAAGGGACTCATTCCTACTCTCCCCCTCACGGGGGGGGGGGCAATGAATAGGGCTAATGTATTATTTATTATTTTATTTATTTATTTATTTTATTTATTGCACTTTTAAACCGCCCTTTAGCAACAGGCTCTCAGGGCGGTGTACAACAGAATAAAACCACATTTAAAAACCAGCGAATGTGGATTACAACATATAGGTCTAGTTTGGTTCTGAATTGCAGGTTCAGGTCAGTTCAAAGTACTTCTGTACAAAATTAAGCCATGTGAGCACACCTTGGTTTGGTTCAAACGGTGTTCTGGCATCTGCATGGTATCAGTAGCCCTATCAGCAACAATATGTCCCTTACATAACCCCTTCTCATGCTTCCTACCATATTAGACTTAAATGGTATTAGTACAGCTAAAAGGACTCTCCATGGCATTGGTTTTTACTTCCATGTATGACATTGTGGCCAGCATTAATTGTGGGCCTAGATACCTCACTATTCTTTCATAAAACTCTTGTACAATCCCTGTTGGATCCCCCACCCCACAATTTTGATCCTGCCTTTATAAACTGTTGTTAACTAAGTAGCACATCTGGCACTATCAAGAAACTGAAATGGACAAGGAAGTTCGACTGACACTGCATTTGTGAAAAGAGCAGGTTGTATAAATAAATACAAAGTTCTGTGAATTCTCTAGTGTCATGGAGAAAGCTAGTCTGATGCATGTCAACCTGTAGCTTTACTTTAGATGAATAAAAGCCCGACATGTACCATAACAACGTTTACAAGAAACATAAAGGAGTTTTCCCACAAGGTGAAACAGTCATCAAAATTCAGATTAAAGTCATTAATTAACTTTCAGAGACCTAAAGCTTCTGGAGCAAAGAGAGGGAAACTTAATTTATTAGATATACTGTATATTTTGAAACAGTGACTTGCCATTTTGCTCCATGTGGTTGCAGTAGCATGCAGCAGTAGATGTAATTCGAATCAAATGCCCACGATGCAGACTTGTAAAGATATGAGTATGTCATCCAGAACTCCATGGTGCCTGGATATCACTCCAGCTGACAGCACTCCTCCCTCCAGCAAACAACTAACATTGCCAAGGCCATAACTGGAAGAGGCAGCCGCTCCATTGTGCTTACTAGATCCAGTACCCCACCATGTCCTCATAGATTACTGTCATTTTTCTGCTTTTGCATTGCAGGGCAGGGGAGAAATTTTATTAAAAGATTTTGGGGCTGGAGATGGAGGTCTTGCTTGCTTTAATAAAAGTATGATGTGGGCAAGGGGTCCACCTCATGACACAAAGGTTTTTGCCATTCTTTCCAAAATTCTTTAAATCTCCCTTAGGCGCAGCAACTTATAGCTTGCTGGAATATCCGGGGGAGGAATCCCCTGGACATTCCGGGATATACAGACAGCTGTGCAAGGGAGGGCCCCTCAAAAACCGGATGACGTCGTTAACGTCATCTTTTAACTTCAGGAAAAAAAGGTTGCCTGGCTTTCAGCCTTTCTTGCATGGAAAGAAGCTTTGAATATGCAGGGTGGATCAGCTGACACAACCTGCAATTTCAAAGCAGTCTTTATAACCTGTGGGAATGCTGTGGACATAATATATCGCAACTTCAGCAAAGCTTTTGATGAAGTGCCACATGTTATTCTTTTTTTTTTTTCAATAATTTTTATTCAGATTTTCATAAAACATACAAGACAAAATCATAAAACATTCAAAGACAAAAAACAAAATCAAAAATAGTTAAACAAAAAGAAAAAAAAAAAAAATAAAAAATAAAGAGTAAAATATTGACTTCCCATTTGTCAAAGATCAAATCAGTTATAAGTCTATAATATATAACAATCCTGTCTCTTAAGTCATATTATAAAATCACTTTCCTCCAGTAGTTATCTTACTTAATCATCAAATCTCATAAACATTACTTTATTCTTTCCACAAAAAGTCAAAGAGAGGTTTCAATTCTTTAAGAAATATATCTATCAATTTTTTTTTCCAGATAAGCATATCGATTAATCCATCTCATTACTAATTATGATAATCTTATTGTCATAACCATAGTCAAAATAAACATTTCAATTAATCCATCACATCAGAATCTGTTAGGTTCAATAATTTCAGTAGCCATTGTTCTATTATCTCTATTAGTTCCATTTTCCATCTTCCATCTTCAGTAGTCTTGTTAAGTCCAGTAATTTCAATATCCAATCTTCCATTATCAGTATTCCATAATAATCTTGCTGTCAAAGCCATAGTCATATAGTAAGAGTCTGATGGGGATTACCTCTATCCCAAATATTTTCTTGCCATCCATTCTGAATAGGTTGCTGAAATACTGCTGTAAAATCATATCTCTGTTCTTTTTTTCAAAATACACTGGGTCATCTCTTAAAAGTTTTTCCATTGTCACATGGCTGCAGTTAATTCCATAGATTTTCTCTATATTGGGCTCCATCACATCATTCCAGTCCAGAAGATTATCCACGCCATTGATAACTTTATCTCTAGAATCTTCATTCATTTCTTCAGAGATAACATTGAGTTCCAAACAATAGATTTTATTTCTAAAGTCCATAGACTCCAAATCTTGTTCCTGTTCCACGTTGGTTCCAATCTCCGGGATCTCCTCTCTCACAGGGACCCCTATTCCAGTCTCCAGGATCACCTCTCTCACAGGGACCCCTGTTCCAATCTCCGGGGTCTCCTCTCTCACAGGGACCCCTTCCAGGGTCACCTCTCTCACAGGGACCCTTATATCTTTAATCTCCTGCTTCATTTTATTCAATTCAATTTTCATTATCTCAATCTCATCCATTATTTTCTGAAACATAGTTATTTCCAGATTTTCAGCCACTTTCTTAATTGCCATTTTAAAAGAAAAATATAGGAAAACCACTTCTTATTTCAGCAACAATTGGGTTAATACTCCAAACTTGGTGACATCACAGTATAAACAGAGCAGACAGCCTTATCTCTCCAATAGTTAAGTAAACAAAATGCAGTTCCCAGGATCGAAACAATTAATGGCAATCGTCAAGAAACAGATTCGTCAAAATAAAATAGACCAAAAAGAGAGTAGTCTCAAAACAGTATAATATTTTTCAAAATAAAAATCTGGAATAGAAATCCCTCTTCTGTGTATATCTTTAGAATGCAAATCCAGGACAGCTTTTTGCAACAAAAACAGAGATAAGCTATTAATTAGTGCGTAGCAGAGAGAAGTTATGGCTCCCCAGTGAGATGTCAAAAACTGATCAATCTGGCAAATCTCTTTTAAACAGCAACAATTTAAGTCAAGTAAAAGAAAAATATAGAAAGAAGGGTGCTTGCCTGTTAGTGCGTTCTCTCTTAGAAGATAAGGTGAACGTTCGCTTTATCAGATAGAGCTTGCTGTTAAAAATCCGTCCCACCTTCGTCGGCTGGACCTCGTCCCATAAATTAATGAGATCTGGTCGTCCCAACAAAAATAGGCTTTGAGGTTAATCTCTTCGTTTCTCCCTACCCGGGAGAAGTTTAATCAGTCAAAAAAAAAAGAAAAAACTGACTGATATATCTGAATAAGCTTCTTTTGAGGCAGGAGCCCGTCTCAAAAGCAGGCACAGGCTAAGTCACCCTTCCCGGAAGTCGAAGTGCCACATGTTATTCTGATTAGTAAGCTAGCTGAATGTGGGCTGGATGGAACAACTATCAGGTGGATCCACAATTTATTTATTTATTTATTATTTGATTCATATCCCGCCCTTCCACCCAGCAGGAGCCAGGGCGGCAAACAAAAGGACTGAAAACACTTTAAAACATCATAAAAACAGACTTTAAAATACATTAAAACAAAACATCTTTAAAACTGTTTTTTAAAAAAGCTTTCAAAAATCTTCAAAAAAAAAAGATTTAAAAACTTAATAAAAATAAAAAGGTTTAAGAACATATTGAAAAGTAGTTCCAACACAGACACAGATTGGGATAGGTCTCAACTTAAAAGGCTTGTTGAAAGAGGAAGGTCTTCAACAGGTGCTGAAAAGATAACAGAGATGGCGCCTGTCTAATATTTAAGGGTACAATTGGCTACAGAATCATACTCAGAGTGCTTATCAATAGTTCCTTCTCAAATGGGGGGGAGAGGTAATGAGTGGGGTACTGCAGGGCTCAGTCCTGGGCCTAGCGCTCTTCAAAATGTTTATTAATGACTTGAATGGTGAGGTGCATTAAGCAGGGGTTGGACTTGATGGCCTTATAGGACCCTTCCAACTCTATTATTCTATGACTCTATGCAGCAGGTCTCCCCTTGCCCAAGGTATGAGACAAGATAAGTTTTGGAAGTGCAGGGAATGCCAGCTGATATCCATGGCAGCCTATTCATTTTCCACGGCAGGGGGCTTACCATTATGGGAGTAGGCAGCTTAGTTTAGTTTTAGTTTATAGTTTATTTATATACCACTTTTTGGCCAAAAGATCCCCTTTTATTAAAACATATTACCAAAAAAAGAGAAAGAAATTACATAAGAAATAACCAGTAAAAAATATACAGTAAAAATGCAATGCAACAAGAACAAAGTAAAAAAAATTGCAACAAAAACAATGTTTTCAAATGATGCAGAAAGTTACCACAGCAGACATGATCTTAGGAGAGACCAGAGCTTGGAAAAGTTACTTTTTTGAACTACAACTCCCAGCAGCCCCAGCCAGCATGGCCACTAGATTGGACTGATGGGAGTTGTAGTTCAAAAAAGTAACTTTTCCAAGCTCTGGGAGAGACATTCCTTCTTTTCTTGAAAGCGCATGATGTCGTCAGCCAAGTTGTCCCTCTCCACCTCCATGTGGCCCTTGTTGGTGAGCTGGTCCACCTGCGCAAGCTACGGAGAGGATGTCCGACTCCCCAGGTGGCATGCTGCTGCCTCATGCCTGGCATGGACCTGTAAAGGATGGCGTGGAGCTCCTGGGCGGTGACGTGGTAGCTGGACGGGCGCTGCTTGCAGTCCAGAGCTCCATCAGGGCTTCTCTTCTTGGGCAAGGCTTCCTGGGGGTTGCACCGACACAGCGTGGCGAATCTCAATTCCCGGGGAAGGGTGCAGCAAGGCCCGGCAAGGCCCGGGGCATTGGTGAGGGCTGGGGCAGAGGAAGACCAGGCGCAGGGGACACAAAGACACTGGGCAGGCCCGAGTCAGAACTGCTCCCTCCAGACCTTCCTGCAGGGCTGGCAGGCCTCCCTGAGGCAGGTGCAGGCAAGGCAGCCCGTGTCCATGACTCCCAGCGAGCCACAGCACATGATGAGCTCCAGCAGCTCCAGCAGGGTCAGGGGACTGCAGATCCATTTAGTTGTTTATATACATTAGTGACTTGCTATGTAGAACCAGTGAGCTACCTTTCAAATGGAGCCTAGGTACTGCCTGCAAGCCCAGAAATCCCTCAGGCAGCAAAGAGTTACTGTTACTTTATTTTAACAATTGGCACTGGAGCTGCAATCAGCAGCTTCTACTTAATATAGCAATGTCCTCCTAGAGAATGGCCCCATGGGAATGGTGTCATATGTTGTTTCTAGGGGCACTGTTGGGGAAAATAAATGGGTTCCCCACTTGAAGTGGTGGCAGGTTTTCTTTAAAATAAGTCGAACCCTCTTCTGTGCTTCTCATAATGGTAGGTCCCCACATACGACAAAATTAATAAACTTTGCCCGTTCCCAGCAAAACTGGCTGAAAGTGTCCTCTTCACTTTTGCAGGGACCCAAATGCCCTTTCCCAAGTGGGAGGGTTTTGGAGTGCGTTGTCATCAGTATGCTGATGACACACAGCTCTACTTCTCCTTTACATCTTCTTCAGGTGAGGCAGTCGATGTGCTGAACCGTTGCCTGGCCGCGACAATGGACTGGATGAGAACTAACAAACTGAGACTCAATCCTGACAAGACTGCGATGCTGTTGGTGGATGGTTTCTCTGATCGGATGGTGGATATATACCCTGTCCTGGATGGGGTTACACTCCCCCTAAAGGAACAGGTGCGTAGTCTGGGAGTCATCTTAGACTCTTCCCTCACACTTGAGGCTCATGTAGCCTCGGTGGCCCGGAATGCGTTCTACCAACTTCGGTTGGTAGCCCAGCTACGTCCCTATCTGAGTAAGGAGGACCTCACATCAGTGGTACATGCTATGGTAACCTCACATCTGGACTACTGCAATGCGCTTTACGTAGGGCTACCTTTGAAGACGATTCGGAAGCTACAGCTAGTGCAAAATGCGGCGGCCAGACTGCTAACAAGAACTAAGCGGTCTGAGCATATAACACCTGTGCTAGCCCGTTTGCACTGGCTTCCAATATGCTTCCGGGCCAGATTCAAAGTGTTGGTACTTACCTATAAAGCCTTATACGGCGTGGGACCACGATATCTGTCGGAACGCCTCTCCCGATACAAACCGGCCCGTACACTATGGTCTACTACGAAGGCCCTCCTCCGGGTTCCGACTCATAGGGAAGCCCGGAGAGTGGTGACAAGATCTAGGGCCTTCTCAGTGGTGGCCCCCGAACTATGGAATGGTCTCTCCGAGGAGATGCGCCTGGCGCTGACACTATCGTCTTTTCGGCGCCAGGTTAAAACCTTTCTCTTCTCTGAGGCATTTTAATTCTTGTTAATTGTAAATTATTATATTTTGATTTTAGACTGTACAGTTTTGTGTACAGTTTTGTGTTATTTTTATTGTATTTTTAATGATCACCGCCCAGAGAGCTGTTGCTAGTCGGGCGGTATATAAGCTTAATTAAATAAATAAATAAAAACCCAGAACCAGTTGTTAGTGTTTGGCCCTCAAAGGCAATGATAGGAGTAAAGTGTCTGCTGCAGAAAAGTGGTTGTGCTCTCTGTACGGTTCAGCAGTGCATGATGAAGCTTATGTTGCAGAATATTTGGAAGAGTTCTGAGAAGACAAGTCTAACCAATATACTCTTCTTGTTTACACTCTTGGCTGTTAGGGAAAAGTGCTCCTTTTTTCCTGCCAAATGCCCTTTCACTATAGTGCTTGCCTGCCACCATAGGACTTGATGCTCAGGGTGTGCATGCCATTGGCCTCATGCTGCACACCCTATCTTCTGAGTTATGAGTTCCCTGTCAAGGGTTTCTGTACTGGGGTTGGTATGCTGTCACTGGGTGCAGAGAGAAAGTGGATAGCATCTTTTCAGAACCTGTGTATTAGACTAATTTGGACTAAGAACAAGAAGATCTAGTTCCAGATCTCCTACTGATCCCACTCACCTGTGAAGCTCACTGAGCCAGTCAGTCTCTCTCATGCTATCCTACCCCTCAGGGCTGTTGTCAGGATAAAATTGGGGGGAAGAGAACCTTATAAGCCACCCTGAGCTCTGTGGAGGAATGGCAGGCTCAGGGCCGGCCCCAGGCATGCCAGGGCCCTTTGGCACCAGCCTGCCCTGGGCCCTGGCACACGCATGCATGCACATACGCATGCATGCATGCCCCACCTACCTACCTACCAGGTGGGTGGAGGGGCAGGCAGGCAAGCGAGTGAGTGAGTGGGTGGGGATGTGGGATGGCGGGCAAGTGAGCGAGCGAGTGAGCGGGCAGGGGGGCTGGGGGGAGGGTGAGCAGGCGGGGGGCAGGGACAGTGAGCAGGCGGGGGGCAGGGAGAGTGAGCAAGCAGGCAGGGGGAGGGGGAGAGAGTGCACCAGCAGGCAGGCTGGCAGGGGGGAGAGCAAGCGGGTGCAGGCCGGCTGGTGAGCAAGGGGGCAGCTCCCTCCCTGCGATCCTCTGCAGTGAACCTGCCACAGAAGGAGAGTGCTACTCCCCCACCATAACGAGGGACCCTGGCCCACCTGGCCACCCTTTGGAGCTGGGCCTGGGCAGCCTAAAACTGACACCTTTGACACCTGACATTTATGGGGCGACTTCACATATTAAAACACCAGCAGGTATATTTACAGTTATGACATGTACCCGCTTGACATGAAAGAAGATGCATGTGTTTATGTGTGCAAAGTAAAACAATATCTTGGGGAACCTCAACAAATTAGCCATGGGTCCTTGCATTGTTTCATCCAGTTTGGAAACCTGTACCTATCCTGGCTCTTTGCAGCTTTTCTGCATGCTGTAAATGCAGTGAAAGATAGGCATGGATTTACTTCAGACAGTACAGGCACAAGAAGGGATACAACAACTTTTGTGAAATGTGGAATGGACTGTATGTGCACCTTTAATCACAGATACCTGAAGTTACATAAAGGGTCCAGAGTTTCTATCGCCAGGGTAGCATAAAAGAGTTATAGCTGATTGCCTCCTTAAATGGGAGTTGGCTGCGTTTACATTTTTCTTCCCCTATTATTTTCAAGGTCTCAGTGGTTCAGATAACTGAGACATGATTTCCCAAATACAGCAGATCCTTCCCCCATGACGTTGGTTGCAGAAGGCTCAGGACTTCTTTGTGACTAAATGACTGGAATTCAAGGCTCAGTCGTGTGCCAAGCTGAACCCCTCACACGGATCCCATTTGGTGTCTCAGACATGGGCAGAACAAAAAATTCATTGCTGCACTCTTTAAGCTGGTGCCCAATGATAGCTCCTAGCTGGAAATGGGAGGGTACCAATAAGGGGAGCCCTACAGAGGGGCTTGGAACGCCGATGCTTAGCAGAAGGCTGGGGGGGGGGGAAACAACGCCAAAGCGGAGGAGTGAGGTAGGAAAGATTAAAATGTTTAATGCTTCTCACATGTATTTTCATTGTGGAGAAAATCTCAGACACATGGACGTCTAGCAGTAAAAACATAAATAATCAGATATAGTTTGTAAAAATTGTTCAAGAGGTTTGCAGGAATAGCCTGGTAGTATCAAAATCTATAGGTTCTTGGTGGGCTTTTGCATAGATCCTACAATGACAGCCACTTCAGCATTCATTGAAATTTACATAGGGCAAGCAAAATAGAAGGGCAGACAGATATTGTGCCAGCAAAATATTTAGCCTAGCTTGGGCGGGTGCCAAAGACCTGTTGCTACCCTGGCCCCTCTTTTCTAGTGCTCTGATGAATGGCTGCCATTGTAATTGCCCAGAATGTCTTGCAGCAAGCAATTAAAATGGCAGGCTCCTGATGCTCACTAGAGGAACTTCTCCACCATTTTCATCCTCCTTCCTTTTTCTTTGTTGTTGATGCTGTCACTAAGCCCAACTCACCTGCCTCTCACTTTGGGCATAGGGGGGTCCATCACAGGGTCCCACACCAAGACAAATAAATCTGCAAGACACCTAGATGTAACGAGGAGGCTTAGTGTGGCATGCCCCATTCCGCCGTCCCATAATTCTTGTCTCATACCCCTGAACTATAGGGTTGTTTATTGCTGTTGTGGACTTCTTGCACAGTACAGGAGTCTGAGAAAGCTCTGTTCAGGAATTTGCAGGCTTTCTAACTGTGTAGGACAAAAAGTCTGGGAAGAGGCTTTTTCACTCTGCCTAATATGCTGACAGAGTCTGGAAAGAGGCTGTTTAATTAGTCAAAACAAACAGTAGATGAGCTCGTATGGGAGAATGCTTTCACATACACTGATGGGGGGGGGATGCTTCACAGCTGTGTTCCCAACCAGGCTATAATGACTTCAAGGTCACTGTGGGATTAACAAAAGTCAGAAGTGTGAGAACTAAGTACACTGACCAGTGGGAAAGATAAAAATCTCACAAGTATAGGTGCTACCTGTGCCCTCTCCCAGAGGGTCTTTTTAGTATAAATAAAGGGCCCTAGATCTGGGAAGATAAGCCTCAACACCAGCCTGAAGAGAAATTCAGTGTGGTGTAAATCCAAATGGGGCCATAAAGGGAATCTCTCCTGCTGTTGCTGTCTAGGGCTTCCAACAGGAAAAAGGAGAACGTAAGAAAGAGCTGTGTTCATCATTAGCTGCTTATGTGTAAGTGCCTGCCTGCCAAAAAACAACTGCTTTTGCTTGAATAAAGCAGTAAATTTTCTTGCCTTACCAGTGTGTTTCATGGTCTTTGAGGTCCAGAACTTTCTTGCCTCTGGGAAAAAACATCTTTGGCAAAACAATCCCCCTCAAACCTGGAGCCAGCCCTGGGTGACAGGCATCTAGGTTTGCCAGCTTTTAGGCTACGTGCACACTAGTGGCTAGCTGTGGTTTAGAATGTATTTGCCCACAGTTGCATATGTCTCCCTTCCCCACTGCTGATGTCAGACCTTCTGGACCGCCCACAGCAAAGTGTTGGGCTAACTACTGGCTCTGCCTGATCCTACAGCAAAGTGTTTCCATTGGACACAACTTGGAGTGGCAATGGGATTGATGGCCAGTCAGTTCTGAAGTCTGTGTGAAGTTGACTTCAAGGTAAACTGCACTGAATCTCCAGTTTCCCAGATTTTGAAGTTTAAAAGGGGCAGAGTTTGACTGACATTGTATGCCCCTAGATTCAGAAAGCAGGTGGCGACAGGGTGAAACTAGTACAACTGCAAGTGTGTCTCCAGCCATAACCTGGCAGATTTTGAACACTCAGTGAGGTGAAACTAGTAGGACATTAAAGGACTTAACATGAGCAAAGTTCAGAATGATGCTACTACTGCTGATGCTGCTAATGATGATGATGAAGAAGAAGCATTGGAAACAGTGGTCTGTAAAGTTCCTTATTATCTTATTTTAACCTAAACATTCTCTAGGCCAGGGCATGACATATATACAGTAAATGTTCACCTGAGTAAATCAATATGAATGAACATGACACCTTTGAAGGTTACTGAAAGCAAATATCCTTGCTTGTTGGAAGAAAGCTTCACAGTAGACATTTAATTTTTCAGGCCAGTGTAACAGCCTATTCTAATTTGTTCAAGCCCTGTGTAGACATTATTTTGTACACGTGTGGGGGATTTTCATGACTGTTGTGGCCCCACATCCTCCATGTGCCCAAACTCCACACATGTGCATAGTGGCCTACACATATAGACCCCTACAGGCTTGAATCCAGTCACCCAGTCTGTACTCTAGAGCATTGATTCCCAACCTTTAATGAGCACGGGAACCCCTTTATAAGCTGAAAAAAAATTGTGACCCTCTTCCCCCAGGGAGGCAGGCTGGCTGCCAGGAAGGAAGGAGGAAAGCAGCCTTTCTTTGCAGGCTTGCTTCTTTTTGCTTCACAAGAAGCCCTCTCCTCTCATTCTAAGCAAGGGTGTTGCCAGTAGCGGCAGTGCAAGGAGATGGGAATTAGTGATAGTAATCCCCTCTTTTTCCTGGTAGCTCCACCTTCAGCCTCCTTTGGCATCTGCCATGTATTTTATAGGCAGATGTCTGCCCTTAGTGCACCTGAAAGATGCTCTGGAGCTTCAGAAAAGGCCTCCCCTCTTGTTTGCAGCAAGGGGGAGGTGTCATCTGCAGCAGCAGTGGAAAGCAGACATTGTAGAGGGAGTGAAGATTTTTTTAAAAAATAATAATAAATAATTCATTTCTTTACTGTTCACGGCCCCCTCTGGATTACTTCGCGGCCCCCCTGTTGGTCCCGGCCCCCAGGTTGGGAACCACTGCTCTAGAGTATACAGATAGCAGAACTGAAACCTGAATGTACGCCTGGAGGCCATTAAACACATGTTTAGCCAGGAGCAGCCAATATGGTAATCTGCAGATGTTGTTGGACTACATCGGCCATCAGCTCCAGCCAGCATGGCCCATGGTCATAGATGATGGGAACTGTAGTCCATAATTGGACTTCTGGGAAGGGTGACTTCGCTTGTGCCTGCTTTTGAGACGGGCTCCCGCCTCAAAAGAAGCTTATTCAGATATAAATCAGTCAGAACATTTTTTTTTGACTGATGAAATTTCTCCCGGGCAGGGAGAAACGTAGAGATCAACCTCAAAAGCCTGTTTTTGTTGGGAGGACTGGATTTCATTAATTTATGAGAAAAGGTCCAGCCAGCAATGCCGGACGGACTTCCGAACAAGCTCTATCTGATTAATGCGATACGTTTATCTTTTCTTCAAAGAGAAAACGGACTAACAGGCAAGCACCCTTCTTTCTATTATTTTTTTTACTTGGTTTAAATTGTTGCAGCAAAAAGAGATTTGTCAAATGAATCAGCTTTAAAGAACTTCTGGGTGAGCTATAACTCTTCTCTGTTATTCACGAAATTAACAGCTTATCTCTGTTTCTATTGCAAAAAGCTGTCCTGGAAGTGCATTCTAAAGATATAAACAGAAGAGGGATTTCTATTCCGAGGAACATTATATTGTCTGGGACTATTCTCTTTTTGGTCTATTTTATTTTGACGAATCTGCTTCTTCATGACGCCACTAACTGTTTTGATGCTGGGAACTAAATTTGTTTTGTGTTCTTGAACATAGAGAGATAAGGCAGGCTGCTCTGTTTATACTGTGATGTCATCAAGCCTGGAATATTAACCCAATTGTTGCTGAAATAAGAAGTGGTTCTTCTTTATTTTTGTTTTGTTTTGTTTTCGTGGTTTTAAAAATGGCAATCAAGAAAGTGGCTGAGAATCTGGAAGTAATTATGTTTCAGAAAATAATGGATGAGATTGAGATAACGAAACAAACCCTGCGACAGGGCAGTAAGGAGCTGGAAATTGAACTGAGCAAAATGACGCAGGAGCTTAAAGAAATAGGGGATCCTGTGAGAGAGGAGAATGAGATCAGAGATGAGAAAAGAAAAAATAAAGGGAAGATACAAGCCCTGGAGATTGGAACAAATGTGGAATTGGAAAAAGATCTGGAGTTTATGGATATTAGAAATAAAATCTACTGTTTGGAATTTAACGTTATCTCTGAAGAAATTAATGAAGATATTAGAGATAAAGTTATCAATGGCTTGGATAATCTTCTGGACTGGAATGACGTGATGGAGCTTGATATAGAGAAAATCTATGGAATTAACTGCAGCCATGTGACAATGGAAAAACTCTCAAGAGATGAGCCAGTGCATTTTGTAAAAAAGAAGAACACAGATATGACTTTACAACAATATTTCAGCAACTTATTCAGAATTGATGGCAAGAAAATATTTGGGATAGAGGAAATTCCCATCAGACTCTTATTATATGACTATGGCTATGACAGCAAGATTATTATGGAATACTGATAATGGAAGATTGGACACTGAAATTACTGGACTTAACAGGACTATTGAAGATGGAAGACGGAATTAATATGGATCATGGAATAATGGCTATTGAAATTATTGGACCTAACAGATTTTGATGAGATGGATTAATCGATATGTTTATTTGGACTATGGTTATGACAATAAGATTATTATTATTATTAACGAGATGGATTAATCGACATGTTTATTTGGAGAAAAATTGATAGATATATTTCTTAAAGAATTGAAACCTCTGTTTGACTTTTTGTGGAAAGAATAAAGTAATGTTTATGAGATTTGATGATTAATTAAGATAACTACTGGAGGAAAGTGATTTTATAATATAATTTAAGAGACTGGATTGTTATATATTGTAGACCTACAACTGATTTGATCTGCGACAAATGGGAAGTCAACATTTTATTTTTTTGTTTAATCATTTTTGTTTTGTTTTGTTTTTTGTCTTTTAATGTTTTACGATTTTGTTTTGTATGTTTTATGAAAATTTGAATAAAAATTATTGTAAAAAAAAAAAGGAACTGTAGTCCATAACACCTGGAGAGCACCATGTTGGATAATATGTGGTGATTTGACACATCGAAAAAGTGGGGCCTGCCATCATGATCTGTAAAGAACATGCAGAAGGCTTCTCTCTTTTTCTTGGGCTTAAAGGATGGATATTGATTAAACATTAGATAGTAATATAAATGTCACGGGGAAGATTGTTATTATGACTGGCTCTGAGTTTTCATTGAAAGAAAAAATAAGAGAACCAGTATTCCGAAATAGCCTATAAATACCAGGCACAGTGATCCACACATTATGAAGAATGAAGAGATGCTAAATGTTTTTTCCACTAATGTGCTAATTTACTATATGTATGTTTTTTTAAAAAAAAGTATGTAGAGATTCTAGAATACCTTCCCCCTTCCTTATGTTTGTAGACTGAAGAAGTTTCAGCATTACTATTGTTCGTGATGCTCAGACACTCTTAGTAGCTTCAAATAGTAGCATAACTTTGTTGAGCAAGATCGCGTAGTCAGCAACTCTTTTTGCCTTCCTTTTCTCATTCTCCCTATCTGTGACAACTTCCTTCTCTTGAAATGACACAACTTTTAGCCATAAAAATTAGATAGCACAACAAGGTTCCTGACTGAAACCAATTTATCCGTTCATAATTAATCTATCATTCAAAGGGATATTATCAATATGTTCATATGTTGGTTTTTCCCCGTGGAGATTTTTTCACTTTCCTTTCCAGTCACCCCTTTGTCTTCTTTCACTCATTTTAGAACTATATTTCTGCCCAAGCATTCAAAAATGCTGAATGCCTAAAAGTTTTTTTTTTTAAAAAGAAGAAGAAGAAGAAAGTTGAATGCCTGAAGCAAACTACTAGAAAAAGTGTGTTTCTCTACTGTTCCCTGGCAGGCCTTCTTGTTCAAACCCTGCTTTAAATTAAAGCACATGTGGCTTCAGTTTAGCATTATCATGAAAATGAAATTACCACTTTAGAAAAGTCAAGTTATTTCGCAAGTGAAAACTGCAGGTCAGAGCCCACCAAAATTCCCCCCAAACTTGTTCAAGAAACATCTTGCTGAATGTTCAGGGCTGCTGAAGCAGATGCTGCGTCCCTTTTTCTGTACTGTGATTTATGAAGAGGGCTCCCCCCCCTAGCTTCCTACATTTGCTACATCTTTTAAGTTACAAAGGAAAACTCCCTTTGAACATTTCTGTTGCCACTCCAACTCTGTCTACAGCTGAACTCGTAGCAAGAAAGGAAGTTGTAAGATGTCATTTAAATGGACTGAGGCTCATCTTGTTGTTTTAAAGTCTGTTACAAACTGGCCAGGCGGCAGTAACTAAAATAGTACTATGCAGTGTTTTGTTTGTGTGTGTGTGTGGAAGAAGGAGATGCCAGAACTCGTACCTTGATAAATTATAAAGATACCTCTTCCATCCCTCCCCTCTTCTTACACCCCCTTTTTGGTGGCAGCTGATAGTCATTGGATCTGGTGAGGCTGCTAGGAAGTCATAGAGGTGTGGGCAATGAGGTCATGGGGTGTAGCGAGTTGTCCTAGTTTTCTCCCCATCTTCCTCACTTACAAAGATACCATGGACACATAACTATTGCACTTGTACAAATACTGAGCACCTAAGTAAACTGAAAAGTGTCTTGCTAAGTAAACTGAAACATGTTTACAAGGGGTCCCTGCTGTCACAGAAAAGGGGTGTGCCCCCACTCCTGTGTGCTAGTTCTCTCCCTATCTTCTTCCTTTGCAAAGTAACAGTGGACACAAAAACTGCCATTTTTATTAATATTTAACACCCAAGTGTCTTACGCTGCTGTCACAATTTTGAGTGTGGACTCATGCCACAATAACTATAAATTACTCAGAATGAGCCTACCTGAATTCCATGGGGAATGCTCCCTGATAAGTGTGTACAGGATTTCAGCCTGAACAGATTAAACTTTATTTATTTATTTATTTATTATTTAGTTTGTATCCCGCTCTTCCTCCCAGCAGGAGCCCAGGGCAGCAAACAAAGTGCTAAAAACACTTTAAATCACAAAAACAGATCTTAAAAAACAAAACAGCGTTAAAAACATTTTAAAAACAACAACTTTAAAAAAGGGTTAAAAACATTATTGAAAAACATATTAAGCAATTCTAACACAGATGCAAACTGGGATAGGTCTCAACCTAAAAGGCATATTGAGAGACGAAAGTCTTCAAAAGGCGCCGAAAAAATAGCAGAGATGGCCTGCCTAATATTCAAAGGGAAGGAATTCCACAGGGTTGGTGCTTAAAGATGTCACACAGGTCTGTCAATGAGGGACCCCATAAATTTCCAGACCTATGGAAAAATATTATTCCCCTCCCCCAGCTTATTCACTTCTAAATCTTTTTTTATCTGGAATGCGAAATAAGATAGAGGGATATTAAGTGGAGCAGGTCCTGAGAGACCAGGGCTAAAATCACCACTCAGTCATAAAGTTCACTTGGAAGAAACCTGGAATGGATATAAAATCAATGCTGATGAACAAAAAATGATAACAATAAAAACTGTCTCCAACCTCCCTACCCTTGATTTTGAATTAGGGAAAGCGTTTGTGTGTGGCCAGGTTTGGAATCATGAAACAACCAACACTAAAAATCAAAGAAAAAAGAATCTGGGGCACAACCAGGATATTAAAGCCTGTAAATATTGGACTCTACATGTAGGTGCCCAGAAAATCCAATGTGTGGCTCTCTGCTGGGACAGAACTGCCTTGGTAGGTTGTGCAAGCAGGGTACAATCCATGCTTCTGTACTACACATAGGATTTCCACATTGAGTTATCATCTACACCATGCCTTGCACCACCCTACATTTTGAAATAGTATTTTAAAGTTCCCAAAATGTTTTAATGCTCTTTTTTATAGCTTTATAACAATCCTGTAAGTAGATCATAGTGCACTTTTAGCAAAACTATGATAATAATTCACTAATAGGCAAAAAAACCCATGCAGTTTAAGAATGTACCTATAGCCAACAAGTATTTCTATCAAACTTTAACAAGCAGGGAAATTGGGCAGCTATAGTGAATGCACCAGGGGAACAGGAGACCTGACCTCCTCTCTGAGATATTGTACTGCCCTACAAGTTGGTCAAAATGCAAACACAATTTGGGTTGGTCTTTCACAGTCCAATCCACTTCCTGTGTGGCTTGGAAGAGTTTGGAAATCTGCCTCTGAGCATATGGTGAGTGGTGGCAACACCTGCCATCTCCAAAGATGGAAAATTACATTTTTGTATTTTGCTGGTGTTCTTCTTACTTTGCTTCTCTCCTGTGTTACTACTGTTTCTACAGAGAATCTAACATAGAAAATTATATTCCTCTCATTATTCATCCTAAAAATCTGTGTCAAATTTATTTTTATTAATTTCAAAGCCTTTTTATTGGTCAATCACATATGATGGTGAAGACAGCTTTTGTGTTTCAATCTGGTGGTTATCCTCTATTTCTATCTTGGGCGCATTAACAGTTGAATCTGAAACTGCAGTTTGATGTAAAATTAGACTGACTACAATACGTTGGTACTTAAGCAATGACATAGGTGTTGGAAAAAACAAACTTAGCCTGCCCAAGATGCATGTTTTCAGCCTGCTATGCTTAAACTACTCCACTTAAGGAATGGTGGGCATGGTCAATTAAAAACATAGAGCACACGTAGAATTTTGCTAGAATATATTTCACCTCCACTGTTTTATCTTCTGCAAACTGAGACACTCCTCATGTCCATTGGAAACTATTCTGCAGAATAGTCAGTGTCATTATTCTACAATTGTTTTTCGGGTTATTTTTAGTGTTGCAAAGTATTGCTGTACTTCACATATTCACAGAGACAGAAGCAAAAGAAAATGATTTCCTATAGGAAACTTCACTAAAATTGCAAAGTAAAACAAAGATATTTAAAGTGAACTATATCAACTGTTTTAATATTGTTGCTTCCGCCCTGCTAAAACAAGATCAGCAGAGCACATGTCTTGTTTCTGTTATTTGGGCTGACTGAAGGTGTTGCCACCATTCACCATATGCTCAGAGGCACATGTGACCAAATTCTTCCAAGCTACATAAGAAGTGAATTGGACTGTGAAAGACCAACTGAAATTGTGTTTGCATTTTGACAATATCTCAGAGAGGAGGTCAGGTCTCCTGCTCCCCTGGTGCATTCACTATAGTTGCCCAATTTCCCTGCTTTTTAAAGTTTGATAGAAATATCTGTGGGCTATAGGTACATTCTTAAACCGAAAGGTTTTTTGCCTATTAGTGAATTTCTCTGCTTTTTAATCTGGGATGTAAGAAATGGGATCCTGTGCAAGTTTGCTGAGAATGCATCGATCATTTGCATGCTTATTGAGTTGAGTGGGATTTACTCCCCTGTAATCATGCTTAGGATAGGTGAAACTGGCCACAGGGGATTGGGTGGGGAGGGGGAGGGGATCAGGCAGGAGGGAGAGGAGGAGGGCAGGTTCGATAATTTGCATGCTTATTGAGTTCAATGGGATTTACTCCCATACAATCATGCTTGAAAATGAAATGGACTGCCTTCAAGTTGATTCCGACTATGGCGACCCTATGAATAGGGTTTTCATGGTAAGGGGTATTCAGAGGTGGTTTACCATTGCCTTCCTCTGAGGCTGAGAGGCAGTGACTGGCCCAAGGTCACCCAGTGAGCTTCATGTCTGCATGGGGATTCAAACCTTGGTGTCCCAGAAGTCCTAGGATAGGTAAAACTTACCATGGGGAAGGGGGAGGGGGAGGGTGGGGAGGGGTGAAGGAAGGGGGAGGGAAAGGGCAAGAGTGAGGAGGGAGGAGGCAGGAGGAGAGAGGAAGGGCAGGTTTGATCATTTGCATGTTTTTTTAGTTCAGTAGGATTTATGCCTATGCAATCATACTTAAGAGAGGTAAAACTGACCTGGGGGAGGGGCAGGGAAGGGAGAAGGAGGGAAGGAAGGGGAGAAGGAGGGGAGGACGGGGGAGGGGAGGACGGGGGAGGGGAGGATGGGGGAGGGGAGGACGGGGGAGGGGAGGAAGGGGGAGGGGAGGAAGGGGGAGGGGAGGAAGGGGGAGGGGAGGAGATTGGATGGGTGGACACTATGCAGAGGGGAAGCCCCTTTCCTTTCCAAAAGGAAAACATTGTGAACAGTATCATTCTTTTTCAGGGTTTCCCTCACCTTTTTATTCTACAGCAGGCACATGTAGCCTCCCACCCAAATTTAAACTAAAGCTGTCACTGGCCACATCCACACCAGACCTTTATTTCACTTTAGACAGTTATGGGTTCTGCCAAAGAATCCTGGGATGTGTAGTTAGCGAACGGTGCTGGGAACTGGAGAATATTTTGGATACACAGCCCCCTCAAAATGCTATTTTACAGTCAGAGCAGGCATCGCCTCTCCCAGCTCAAGCGGGTGCCATTTTTAGCTCTGAAATACCCAAACGCTCTAAAGAGAAGCCGATGGCATTGTCTCCTGAAGAATTAACTTTTATTGAGCAGTTTACCCAATTGTCAATGCAAGAGTTACAAAAAGGGCTTGCACCCGAGTTAAAAGCAAAGTTTGAAATTGTAGCTACATCCACTGCCCCATTTGCCCAATAAAGTTGAAAAAAGGCAGCGATTGAGGATTTACCTCTATCCACTTTAATCCGGAAAACTTCCCTGGGTGTTTTTCCGAAGTTCAGCCAGCCACGATGTATCAGCTTCGCCAATATCCCCCACTCACCCATGGGCTGCACATCCCCTGGGCAACCGCAGATCTCATGGAGTGGTCCAATACCTTTCCGAAACTTAGTGAGGCTCCCAATGAATTTAAAGAAAAACTGGAACAAATCATTAGTGTTTACAGTCCAACTTGGGCTGACATGAACCAGCTGCTCTCTGGACTCCTGTCCCCAGAACAACAATCAACCCTGATAGCCCAAACGGGAGTAGGAGAGGGCAATGAGGTGCTTGCATGGCCACCTGAGGATCCTGGACATACCACACAAGCTGAGAGAACGGGCTTAGCCAATTTGCACACCCGGCTAGTTAATAAAAGAAACAGCTAGAAGCCGAGAAATACTGCAAACCAAAAGTAAAATTGCTCTGCCCTTCCCTGTTAACCCTTCACTGGCTCCCCACTGCATGCTTGCAGCAGTAGTGCTCAAGAGGATGACCTTCAAGACAACTGGGGCCCCTACACTCCATCACCTCCACAGTTGCCTCCAGAGGAAGAGTTTCCAAAAAAAAAAATTAAGCATGCTCAACTATTAACCTCATGTTGTCTCAACAAACTAATTTATCCACCTCTGATGCTACCATTCCTCTTACAGTTGCTGGCCAGCCGCATCAATTTCTCATAGACTCTTGTGCTTCCAGGTCCACAGTTCATCAAGCTGACCTGTCTCATCCACCATCAGGAGAAATAGTGACTGAGTTTGAAGTAGGAGGTCAACTAGCAACTTATTCAGCTGCTCCACTCACCTATGACCATATCTTTCTTTCCCTGGTACCAGTTCTGTCAATTTCTGTGTAAATTGCACAATACTGTTATTGCAGCTCTGATGGGTACATTTGGATCTTCCCTGCTGTAATCTGCATGATTGTTCCTTCTGAAGCTACAGAGGACTTCCCTTGGAGGAGATGTCCCAACCCCGAATGGGAGATCTACTATCAACGGTTCCTGCCTCCTTGCGAAAGCTGCTGGCAGTGGAACCAATCAAGATTCAGTATCCACCTGATAAATCTTACCCCATCAGTAAAGCAATACACTCTCTCAGCTGAAGCAATTGAGGGCATCCAGCCTGTGACTGCCTCACTGCTACAGCAAGGTACTCTTGTATGTAATGTGTTTCCCTGTAATAGGAAAAAGCCACTTTGGGGTTTTTTGGGAGCGGCTAAATACTAGGCATTGGATCCCAAACTTTGCAGCCTATTGAATGAAAGGCAGAATGTGAGACTTCCTTTGTGGAGTTAAGAAAGGCTGTGGCCCAGACTCCTGTTATGTTAAACCTTTTTTCCTCTTTTACCATCAGGGTTCTGCTGCAGAAGTACTCTGTTGACCTGGTGGCTACAGGATACCCTCATTGGAGTACAGCTTTGCTTGTCCAGAAGTCTGAGGACTTGGCACAAGGACGTTCCCTCGCTGTGTTGGTTCCCCATTCTGTGCATTCTCTCCCCATTCTGTGCATTCTCTCCTGCTATACAGACAAACTCAGTCCCTTTCTTCTCAACGTCAAACCTCCTATGGAACTATTCTGCTAACCCCTCCTAATCTGGTCTTTGAACGCTGTCCCCCTCTCAACCCTGATTCTCTTCTACCCCTTCCTTCTGATGGAGAACCTCCTTCCTTTGCCTCTCTCTCTCTTTTTCACGTGCGTGTCCACACGCACATTGCACGACCCTCCCTGTCAGCACAACTCACCAAGCAGAGGATGGGATGGGAGGGGTTGGGGAAAGACTCCGCTCGCCTTCCTAACAAGCACCACCCTGCATTCTCATTGGCTGCCCCTGAGGCCCAATGAATGCCCAGGCTTCCTCGGCAGCGGCAACATCAATCAGAGAGAGGAAGTGAGGGAGTTGGCTGGCTGGCTGGCAGTGGTACTAATGGAGAGGAAAAGGCACTGCTGCAGCTGCGCTGGGAAAGGCCCCAGCTTTGGGCCTAGGGTTTTATAGACCTGCTGCCTGGCGCCTGCTTAGCCCATTAGGTGGCAATCTGGGTGAATGCCGAGTCGCAGAAAGGGAAGTACTGTGCCTGGGAGGGAATTCAGACATAATCCCAAACCATCCCCAATCCTATAACAGCATATAGCCTGCTACAGATTTTGTTAAAAATAATTATATCTCACCTTTCATTCATAGATACCATGGGTGTCCGCAGGGGGTGGACAGTTTCCACCCCCCAATTCCAGTTTTCAATTAAAAATGTTTTAGCTTCTATTACTTATAGTTACGAGATATGAGGATAAATATTCAGACACTATTTCTGCTGGTCTTCCCTGGTGGGGAAGTTATTGTTGCTCACAGAAAACAATTCAGATACCCAGGATTTCAGCCTAGCTCTGTTTAGGGATTAGCATGCAAACTTCAAAACAAAAAGGAACAGCAAAGAGAGGAGTTCATTAATTTTCTAGCTCAGGTCTTATATATCTGTTTGTAAACACTTTAAAAATTATTCAGTCAATGCTGATAAAATTTGTCATTTTTATACGGATATTGCAGAGGATGGGGTTGTGGCTGAAAGAGTGGGCTATGCCAGGTCTGCAAAGGAACCAAGTGTTATACCCATTTTGCAGCGGGTGAGGAGTTAAAGGAGGAGAATGACAACCCTGTAGTCCAGTATTATCATCCCGGTGTGGGGTTTTTTTTTTGAGGGGAACTGCAGTGGGGAACTGTGCAATTAACTGTATCAGCACTGCAATTAATTAAGGGTGGAGGGAATGACGGGAGCCTGTGAAAGTTTGTGAGGTTTTCAGCAGTGGGAGGGACTATTTTGACTGAACGCCAGATACACCGGTAGGTGGATGGATGGTCTATCCACTGTGAAACAATCGAGAAATTGACTTAGGCTGCAATCCAACACACACTCCTCTGGAAGTAAATTTCATTAAACCCAATTGAGCTTACTTCTGAGTAGACATTTATTGGATTGCAGCCTTAGAATACAAGCTTTGCCGAGGACAGGTCTCCCCACTGTATAGACATTAGATCTACTAGAAATGGTAGATCTGTTATCTGATGCTAGCTATGTATGCACGTATGTATAGTTGGAGTACCTTGCCCTCCACCCTAGAAAAATTCCTACAGATAATAGATGAGATAAATACAATGATGGGCAAAATATTTAGGAGGGGCCTAGGGCAGGCAGCAGCAGCGGGTCCTGACGGTAAGATTTCTATCTTAATTTCCAAACAGAGAATTTTTTTAATGGTATGCTCCAAGCAACTGTGGTTGATACTTAATGTATCATGCTTAATGATGTCACTAGGGCCCGCCCTTGTGACATCACTAGGGCCCGCTACATGACATCACCAAGGCCCGCTCCCCATGATATCTCAGGTTTTGGGATGCTTCCGACCTGGCAACCCCTGGTCCAATAGTCCTGAAATGTTATGGAACTATTGTTTCTGGTCAGGCCCAAACCTCCTGAAAAGTTTTAATTCAGGTATTTCATGCTGGACTCTCCCTTTAAAACTCTTTTGTTGAAAAAATGGCCACCTTCTGTTTCATTGCAGAGAGTTTAAAAGTTAAGCCAATTGCTAATGGCTGCTCTGACCATGACTTGTCTACATTAAGTGTTCAGGGAATGGCTTATGCGACCACAACATTATCCCATGCTAGTCCCCGGCCTTTCCTTGCCAGGCCATGCTGCAGGGAGCAAAGACTGTAGGACCCTGTACTGAAAAAAACACTCCATGAAAGCGGCTGCAAACATAGATATTTGGAGGGGATCCCTTGAAAGCTAATACATTTTGCATTGAAAACGTCACTTTTTTTGGCAATTTAGGTTTACACTAAAGATGTTTATAAGTAATGACAGCACTCTTGTAAGCATGTTATTTATTAGCTGATGGTTCATGTACGGATATGAAGGGTGAATATATTGAAATAAGGAATGATGGAGAAATAATTCACAGAACTATTGACAAATAATAACATGACAGACAACAATTAATTCTGAGTGCACAGAGAGGAGCAGAAGTCAAACTCCGATTATACTCTCTCCCCTGGGTCTCCCAATATTAATTGGAACCTTGAAAGAGCTGCAGTTGGAGCACCAGCAGTGACATCTAAGCCCGAGGGAGTGGACACAGTGAGCATAGCTGTCTCCCTGCCCCCACCACACTCCAGGCAGGAAGAGGCAGGAACTATAGGCAATGCAGCCACCTAAGACAGGGCACCCCAGGGACAAAACGGTGGGGGGAGGAGTGATTTTGCCATGGGGCCACTTGCAGAGCAGCAGGTGGAACATGGAAACTTTTTTCAGTCCCCCCACTGCCACCTTAAAAAAATAATCTTGTATTTACTATGTATTAATTCTCTTTTATTGTCTTGGAAACCTGTTTGTCAGGCAGAAAGTTGGGACATAAATATTGTTTTTAATGGTATTTAAATGTTGTACACCATTTTACACGTTATGATATGGTGGTATAGAAATACTGTTTCAAGAACGTTCTTGAAAACACCTTTGATCCCAGTGCTATGTCGTCATAATCTGACATATTGAAATCCTACTTCAGCTTATTGTTCACCAGGCTCTCACACTCACTGGAGGTGGGTTACTCATGTTTTTCCAGATTGTATATGGTATAAGCAATATTGTGCAATGAGCTTTGACTAGTTAATGCCTTTCGTATACACTACTTTGGATTCACGTCCTTACTGTAATATAGAGAGAAATCGGCAACTATAGGCTCACTGGTGAATGCCTGATATTTGGTGGATGTCTTGTCAATGAGGAGTTTGGTGGCTTTCCATATCGTGACTGGTTAAGCTGTTTAACACATTTTATTGCCTCCATGATTTATTGCCTGATGAGGAGACAAACAAGGCTGAGAGCCTCTTTGGGACTTAGTGAGCTGGTACATATTTTATGCTGGTTTCAAATAAATCAATGTCTGCCACAGCTTAAGAAACAGGAGCATTGGAAAGAACATTGTGGAGAACTATTTCCGGAGCTTTGTGTTCTGCTTCATGCACAAAGCAAGAGAACTTCATTAGCTTGGAAGTATGTGCATGTGAACCTTTAAGCTCCTTATTAATCATTTTGGTGACTAATGCATAGAGCCCTGTGATTCCCATATGCTTCCTAAAATAAGCCATAATATTTGTGCAATGTTTCCTCAAAGTACTGACAAGCTTTTATTTAACAAATTTTCCTCTTCACTGAATATAAACCCTTTTTGCATACCTGAGGGACAATTGTATTACTGTACATACACATTAGGGATATGTGAAACCCCTTAAGAAATTTCACTGATTTTGTTGGAACATATTTGGGTTCTCTCAAAATTCCTCAGATGCTACTCAAGCAGGAACCTCCAAATTCACCCTGAGTTTCTTAATTTAGGCAGAACTAAGTAGAAGCCAACATATGTTCTAAAGAAATATTTTGTAAAAGTCATGCAAGAAAGAGATAATGTTTTAGAGGACTGACAAAACCGGAGAGCAGAACTTTGGAACAATGGAGTAAAATTTTCTTGAAAATCCTTCGGAGCAGAAATATGTTATACTTCTTCAAACCTTTCTCTACACCTGAAATAAGATTTTCAGGAAATCAAATTTTGTGCTAGATTCTCCTGCACACTTGTACATAAGAGCTTAAAATCCATGAAGACAAAGAATGTTACAAGTGAAGTTATTATTGTGCACCACCCCAATCTTCGAGCGGTGCAAGACTTCCAGAGGCTCCTCGGAAAAAGAGGACAGCAGAAACTGAGGTGTCTTTTTGAGATAAGGTTTATTTACACATATTCACAACCTGAGCTTAAGATGGAGTGGTTCACAGCATTAACAGTCCAATAGATCTTGCTTCCTGGACATGAACATATTTGCTTAAAAGAGAGCCAGTGGGGTGTAGTGGTTAAGGTGCTGGACTACGACCTGGGAGACCAGGGTTTGAATCCCCACACAACCATGAAGCTTACTGGGTGACTTTGGGCGAGTCACTCCCGCTCAACCTCAGAGGAAGGCAATGGTAAACCACCTCTGAATACCGCTTACCATAAAAACCCTATTCATAGGGTCGCCATAAGTTGGAATTGATTTGAAGGCAGTCCATTTTCAATTGATTAAAATTACATTTTCTTTGTGTAAGAAAATTCACATTCTCAGTCTAAAAGTGGCTACCTTTCATTTCCTTTGTTTCTATTTCTAATTGCCATTTCTAACATCAGTGGCTAAGAGCAAATTGGCATTTATTACAAAGCCACTCTATACATCTAAGAAATGAGGCACATTATCATTTAAATCTCCCTGGACTGGGGGTGAGAGACTTTGTCAATTTCAGTTTCTCTCAGTTTCTCAATTTTTCAATCTTAAATTCTCCACATTTCCACATCTGTTTGCGATTATTTTTAACAAAACAAGTCCTCATGAAAATTCATCAGCATTTTAATGTGAATTTTTCCCAATATACATATTTTAATGCAATTCTCCCCAATATGCACTGTTTTTGCAAATCAATTTTCCCTAATATAATGCATTTTTGCATGTTATTTTTACTAATATATATGCATTTTTAGGCACACCTTACTCTAATATAGTGCATTTTTGTAAACATTATTTGATTGGAGAAGTGCATTGCAAAACTCAGAGAACTGAATTTTGAAGGATGGCTGTGTTTCATTTCTCATATAGTTTTGGAAAGTGCAATTTAGGTAGATTTTCAAACTACATGCTGTTCTTAGGAAGGTCAAATCATGTGTACTCAGGAAATATGAGATGGTTGAACAGTAGTTCAAAGAGAAATTTGTCTGTTATTTGCCTTAACAGATATTAGGGTTTCTTTGCACATTATAGAGATTCTGTAGAGGCAGTGTGGTGTAGTGGTTAGAGTGTTGGACTACGATCTGGGAGACCAGGGTTCAAATCCCCACACAGCCATGAAGCTCACTGGATGACCTTGGTCCAGTCACTGCTTCTCAGCATCAGAGGAAGGCAATGGTAAACCACCTCTGAATACCGCTTACCATGAAAACCCTATTCGTAGGGTCGCCATAAGTCAGGATCAACTTGAAGGCAGTCCATCCATATAACATGTAATAGTTGTGGAGGAAGGCTACTTTCCCGTTAAGAATTTTGGAACATTTCCAGTTGATGAGCCTTTAAGCAACTTTTCCATCTTGCTTTCTCTAGTTCTAACTAGAGAACTAGAGGCTGCTACCTATAAAAGCTTATGCCATCTTATAACAAAAATGCTTTTCCAAGTTAGTTTCAAGATGCCATTAAAGACATGTTTCTATTTATCATAAACCTGGTGTGTCTTCTGAGCTGAGCCAAAACTAACTTAGGTTTAGGAAGTCAGATTGTTTAATGAAGAAAATAATTATTTAGAAGATAAGTCTTTTGCCTAAGTAGTCTAGTGTCTGGGACAATTAATAGAATGTAATTTTGGAAGATGTTATGGCCCTTTGCCATCATGGACGATCTTGTTTTTCAACACCCTCCTTATCATTATGAAATGCCTAATACAATTTTTCAGGACATAGTTGGCCCCTCTGTACAGCAGGAAGAATATGAGGTTTTATGTCCTGAGGGATATTCCAGTGATAATATATTCTTTTTCTACAATATTGTTCTAGAAGAACTGTCTGTTTCTTTCACTGGAACTATCGCTCCAAAATACAAGGAGGAAAACAGATCACTCTTTCATACAAAACAGCAGAATTTTGTGGTACCGAGCACTTCAAGAATCACTTGGGGAGAAAGCTGTGTATGAACAGGGGCAGAATGGTGTGCTCCCAGAAAGTCTAGAGATGAAAGGAAGCAATTATTGTAGCCTAAGCATACACTGGCCTCCTTCAGAAATGACTGAGGAGTTCAGTACCAGTGGGGATTATGCTAGGTCTCATCTCCTAGAAAACCCTTGAAACTCTGTGCCAACAGGAGATGCCTCTAATATGTAAAAGAACAAGTTCATGTTTTATTTTGGGACAAAATGTTCCCATTTACAGTCGGGATCCTTTTCTTGAGTTGCAAAACTTCAGGAGGACTGGCAAGCAATAATGTGAACAAAATGAACAGCACAATGGAACTGCGATATTTAAACAAGTTCTCAGTTATCACAAATCTTGCAACACATTCCAACATGATAAAAAGCATGCTATAGAGAAACCAGCTGAGCCAATATTTAAAGCTCTTGTAATTTAACAGAACCCATTCTTACAAAATTTAGGATATGTTTTTGGCTTAACTGCATGTCACATGATCTCCTGTCCACATGTGCTGGCATGTATCTCGGAATGTATCCAGCCAAACCACAGCATTTTCCCATTGCTTGAAAGTTGTTGCTGTAACTCTGTCATACGCCTCTCAGTTACAGAAGCACCACAGTAATACATGGTATAACGATAATAATACAGGACAGGCATTACGTTAACCATAATATTAGCATGTACCTAAAAATAGTAATAAAAAATGAAACTATCAAACTCACACAGATTAATGTGTCAGTCCAAGAAAACCTATCAAATATAAAAACTTCCTTGCTTCCTAATCACTTTGAACGAGTTTAAATCGGCAGGGCGTGACAAACTGCATCCTGGAGTATTGAAGGAACTGGCTGAAGGACTCTCAGAACTGCTGTCTATTATCTTTGCGAAATGATGGAGGACTGGTGAAGTGCCGGATGACTGGAGGAGAGCTAATGTTGTCCCTATCTTCAAAAAAGGCAAAAGGAGAAACCGGGGAACTACAGACCAGTCGGCCTAACATCAATCCCTGGAAAAATTCTGGAGCAGACTATAAAGCAGTCAATCTGTAAGCACCTTGAAAGCAATGCAGTGATTACTAGGAGCCAACATGGATTTATGAAGAACAAATCCTGCCAAACTAATCTTATCTCATTTTTGACCGGGTAATCTCCCTTGTAGACTGTGGGAATGCTGTGGACATAATATATCTCGAGTTCAGCAAAGCTTTTGACAAAGTGCCCCATGATATTCTGATTAGCAAGCTAGCTAAATATGGGCTGGATGGAACAACTATCAGATGGATCCACAGTTGGCTCCAGAATCGTACTCAAAGAGTGCTTATCAATGGTTCCTTCTCAAACTGGGCGGAAGTAACGAGTGGGGTACCACAGGGCTTGGTCCTGGGCCCAGTGCTTTTCCACATTTTTATTAACGGCTTGGATGAGGAGGTACAAAGCATGCTTATCAAATTTGCAGATGATACAAAATTGGGGGCACAGCTAATACCATGGAAGACAGAAACAAAATTCAAAGGGACCTTGATAGGCTGAAGCATTGGGCTGAAAACAACGGAATGAAATTCAACAGGAATAAATGCAAAGTTCTACACTTAGGAAAAAGAAATCAAATGCACAGTTATAAGATGGACTTGGCTCAGCAGTACGACATGTGAGAAGGATCTTGGAATTTTTGTTGATCAGAAGCTGAATATGAGTCAACAGTATTATGTGGCTGCAAAAGAGGCAAATGCTATATTAGGCTGCATTAACAGAAGTATAGTTTCCAAATCGCATGAAGTACTAGTTACCCTCTGTTCAGCACTGGTTAGGTCTCATCTTGAATACTGCGTCCAGTTCTGGTCTTCGCACTTGAAGAAGGATGCAGACAAACTGCAACGGGTTCAGAGGAGGGCAACAAAGATGATCAGTGGACTGGAAACAAAGCCCTATGAGGAGAGACGGAAAGAACTGGGCATGTTTAGCCTAGAGAAGAGAAGACTGAGGGGAGATATGATAGCACTCTTCGAGTACATGAAAGGTTGTCACATAGAGGAGGGCCGGGATCTCTTCTCGATCGTCCCAGAGTCCGGGACATGGAATAATGGACTCAAGTTGCAGGAAGCCAGATTTCGACTGGACATCAGGAAAAACTTCCTAACTGTTAGAGCCATACGACAATGGCACCAATTACCTAGAGAGGTAGTGGGCTCTCCGACACTGGAGGCCTTCAAGAGGCAGCTGGACAGCCATCTGTCGGAAATGCTTTGATTTGGATTCCTGCATTGAGCAGGGAGTTGGACTCGATGGCCTTGTAGGCCCCATCCAACTCTACTATTCTATGATTCTATGAAAACTTCCTCATTTCTCCCCTCACCTGCAACTGAAATCCTCTACTAAACAGAAAAAGCTTCCTTTAGCTTTCATCAGCATAGAAGCCAGTCTGTTTGTTAGATCTCAAGTTTATATTATATAATCTTAGGGTGCAATCCAAGTCATTTTTCCACTGGGCTGGGCGAAGTTGGATGTAGCTAACCCCTGGCTGAGCTGGCAAACTCTTGGCACCACCGGGCTCTGCCAGCAGAAGCCTCCCTGCCACAGCTGAGACACACTGCCACGGGGACCTTACCAAGGCTCGCCAGGGGCCCGCCAGGGACAGCCAGCCTGGCGGATGGAGAACCAGCAGAAGCTGGTGATAGCCCCCAAAACGGGCATTCCAGGAGCGTGGCTGGGGAGGAGACATGGAGGGCACTTACGCAAGATTCTCCTTGTGTTCGGAGCCCTCCCCCAGGTCCCAATCCAGCCAAAATCTTCACCAGCCAAAAGGCCAGCAGAGTAAAAAAATTGCAATGGGTGTTAAACATGGAACAAAGCCAGGAATATTGTCTATGTGCGTTACAAACTTTGGCTGCTCAGGGAGGCCAGTACCTGGCTAAGTAGTAATTAAGAGGAGGAAGACAAGAAGATCTGCCCTGGTGCTTTGCAAGGTGACTTAAAGAGACATGGCTAAGCTGCAAAAGTCTCCCATGAGGCTTTGTTTGGGGGGGGGGAGAAAGTTTGAACAAACGTACAGCAAAGAACGAGAGGTTGAAGGAGGTTGGTAACAATCGATAACACACAGATTGTATGCATATGTACATGATGAAATAAACAATCCCAGCTCATAAAAGATTTGCTTGAATGTGCATGAATGTGTACATATAGGGGAAAGGGGAAAAACACTTCTAATCCCCAACCTATCCCCTCCTCCCAGTGGTGCTTGCAGCCTTTCTGTACTTCTTGGGATATTCTTGGGGATGTTAGTAGTAGATCTATTAATAAGGTTGAGACAAACTGGGGCAATGGGGGGGGGATCCTGCAGAAAGAGAAACCCTGCATAGCTAATGATCATCCCCTCTGCAACATGCATAACCACACACAGCAGCCCTTGTTTATTGCTGTTGCAACCTGTTCTTGCGAGATGTGTCCTTCTGCCAATGTCAAAATAACGTCTAAGGACCGTTCAACAGGCATGGATGGAATTGTTGCAAAGAGGAAAAATCATAATGAACTTGCAAAATTGGAGAAGGGGACATGCAAGCGAGGCTGCAAGTGCAATATTCACAATGCTGATACCTGCTGCCTCATTCTCCCCTCAACATCTAGCACCACCACTCAAAAGAGACCACTTCTTTCCCTGTGAGAAGAATGGTACAGTAATGAGCAATGCATTCCTTCAGTTTTTAAAATTCACAGTAAGAAGTGGATTAAGTCCGTATGGGCTCCTTCCAGCAACAAACAACTTATACCCACACAAAGCCAACAAACAGCGATTGAGAAAAAAAGGAAAGTAATAGGACACCTGTTGGGACAGCATCATCTATACATCAGTGATTATGTATATAGCATAGATTGCATAGCAATTTATGTATGTATTTACGTATATGTGTGCTAAGAAACTATGGCAAAGAGCATTCATAGCAAGAATCCATGCTGCAATGGGAGGCTGAACAAGTGAATGGAAGGAAATCTGCCTGATAGTCCATTTTCCACTGAATCCTCTGACATCCCTACTGACTTTGCAGCTTCAGAACTTCAGCAGAAGGTTCATTTCTTGCCAGTTAAAACAGTGTTACTACATTCCATTAATATCTCTTAGAAAGCTGTGACTGTTCTCTCCTCTGTACTATGATCTCTCTTCCGCATACTAATACTGCCTTATTCTGGATAATACAGGCTAAACAGCAGCGTCATTTCTCCTATATGATCTATGCAGTAAAAAGTATTGACTGTCAGCCTCAGGTTTATTGCAAACCACACATCTGCATTTCAGAACACCAAACGTAGGTTAAAATGTGTTTATGGCAGATGTGGGGGAGACATATGCTTGTGCCAATCATGACAGTGACTTTGTCGAGTGCAAGAAGGGGAAGTTAAAATACACAGGGAGGTAGTGTGGAGCTGGGGTTAGCATGTCAGATTAGGAATGGGGAGAGTCGTATTCAATGCCATACTCAGGCATTGCATAGGATAACACTGTGGTGTAGTGGTTAAGGTGTTGGACTACGACCTGGGAGACCAGGGTTCAAATCCCCACACAGCCATGAAGCTCACTGGGTGACCTTGGGCCAGTCACTGCCTCTCAGCCCCATGAAAACCCTATTCATAGGGTCGCCATAAGTCAGAATCGACTTGAAGGCAGTACACACAACATCGAACCAGTCAGCCATTTCTCAGCGGAACCTCAATCACTAGGGAGAACAATGTATGCTGCCCTGAGGGAGGACAGGATAAAAATACAATAATAATGTAAGCAGGAGCTCCCAGAAAGGTGCTCAGACTGATATACATCCAATGCGCATCTGACCAACAGTTCATGTGTTTCAAGGTCCATTGTGATGTGAAAGCATCTGAACTACAGCAAGGTAACTGTAGCTTCCCAAATGTCTGAACAGATTGACTTGATTAGGCATTACATTTCTAAAACAGGTTGTACCAGTACTGCTGAAATAATTTGTACAGCATATGTTCTCACAGAAGGCTGCAGCGGTAGCTGGTGGGTGCCCACTGGACTTGGTGGGGCTGTAAGGAGACCACAGGGACATGGCCAAGTTGTTCGGGTTGTCTCCCCATGCTCCCTTGCAAAGACATTGTGGACACTTCAGCATTGCAGTTGTGCAAATACTTGGTACCTACTTTGAATGAAAAGTGTCTTTCTTTGGATCTGAAAGGATTCCAGCTGTTATAACAGTTCCTTCTCTGCTGGGAAAATTTGGGTGGTGTCTCATCTTCACCCTTTGTAACAAAACAGAGGACACTTAAACACTGCAGTTTTAGTAATACTTACCACCCAAGTGTCTCAACTTGGTTCAAAAAGCATCAGTGGTGTCATAATTTCTATTGTGGGTTCATGTATTACATTACTCAGAAGTAAATCCCACTCAATTCCATGGGAGTTTCTCCCTGTTAAGTATATATGGAATTGCAGTCTGAATTAGTCTTAAAGGTGGCACTTTAAGGTGGCACACAGGACTGTTAATGATGAGATCTCATACATTTCCAGACCTATGGGAAAAGATTATTCCCCTCCCCCAGAGCTTGGAAAAGTTACTTTTTTGAACTACAACTCCCATCAGCCCCAGCCAGCATGGCCACTGGATTGGGCTGATGGGAGTTGTAGTTCAAAAAAGTAACTTTTCCAAGCTCTGCCCTCCCCCAGCTTTTTCACATCTACATCTTTTCCCCAGAATCTGGGGAAATGTGGAGGGACATTAAGTGAACTAGGACCTGGGAAACCAGGGTTGAAGTCAGCCAGAAAACACTGTGTGACCTTTGGCCAGTCACTGCCTCTCAGCCTAAATTCCATTATAGGGTTTTTATGAGGATAACATGAGGAAAAAGAGACCCATGAAGGCTGTCCTGAGCTCCTTGGAGGAAAGGTAGAATTGATATACCAGTAATACTGATAAAAAAGGAATAATCAAAATAAAAATCTCATTGCATTTTAGGTTTGCCAAAGTGTTTTATAGCCTTTTATCTTCACAATAAACTAGATCATAGTGCAATTTTAGCGAAACCACAAAAAGAAAGTACTGGCACGTAAAATACTAACAAATTTATCATGGCATAAGCTGTCTTGGGTTAGAGTCCACTTCACCAGATGCATCATTCTTGATAATCCATAAAAGGTTATGCAATAATACATTTACTAGCCTTTAAAGTGCTAGGGACTATTGATAGTTTCTATTGTAAGCCATGGTGAGTTGACTACCCCAGCCATGGCTAGTTGGTACCTGCCTCCCCAAATTCGGAATCTCTGTTTGATTCAGGCTGAAATATAAACTCTTCATTGCCAGTCAGCCACATGATACATGGAATAAGCAGCGCAGTGGCCATGCTGGCTGGGGCTGATGGGAGCTGTAGTTCAAAAAAGTAACTTTTCGAAGCTCTGAATAAGTGCTATTCTTTTACCAAAATACCAAGGTACCAGTCAGAGCCTAGAGCAACTCTAGGCCAGGTTTTACCAAACAGGAGCCAATGTTACACTCCAGGCAAGGAACAAAATAATTCTTTAGTACTATTCCTGCAGTTTAACAGAGGCCTAAAGCAGGACACAACAGTTAAAGAACTCTTTTTCAGCTGCTCCAGAAGTCCCCACTTCCATCTCTTTCTGAGGCAGTTGAAGAGATAAGATTTCTGGTGGGCTTTTCTCATGCTTAAAGGATGCTCCATTTTGTTGTAAATAAAATGATGTGGAGTAGTGGTTAGAGTGTTGGACTACGACCTGGGAGACCAGAGTTCGAATCCCCACACAGCCATGAAGCTCAGTGGGTGACTTTGGGCCAGTTACTGCCTCTCAGCCTCAGAGGAAGGCAATGGTAAACCACCTCTGAATACTACTTACCATGAAAACCCTATTCACAGGGTCACCATAAGTCGGAATTGACTTGAAGGCAGTACACACACACACATAACCTTTGTGTATTATTGTGCTGCACTCCATCTCCAGACACCAAACTGACAACAGCCATCAGTACACTTACACAACAAATAATCCCCAGTTAAATCAAGCTGCAAAATTACTTCTATTGTCTACATCAGCAAGTTGCCAAATTCAAAGGACCCACAAAGAAATAAATGTCCCACCATGCTTTTGAATAATGCCGCTCATAGAATCATAGAATAGTAGAGTTGGAAGGGACCTATAAGGCCATCAAGTCCAACTCCCTGCTCAATGCAGGAATCCAAATCAAAGCATTCCTGACAGCTGCCTCTTGAACGCTCCCCCTCCTATCTCAGCATAATTAATTGTCCTATTTATTCAATCAGCTTTTAATAAGTGTGAATTGCTACAGGATTAGAAAACACTTTTTTAAAAAAATAGCAGGTGGTATTCCGTGGCAGTCCTACTCAGAGCAGACCCATTGAAGTTAAATAGGTATGTCTAACTTACATTAAGTTCAATGGAGCTAGTTTTAGTTAAATGCAACCCAATAATTTTAAGACTCCGTCTCTTTCCATTCCGTAATAAAAATGGTATAAGAAAAAAAAACTAGTACAGGGAAGATACCAGTGCATCTAAGTGGTGCTCTCACACACAAATGGGCAATTCAGTGAAATAAAAATTCAGCAAATATAAAAATAACAATTAAGCCAACAACTGATCAGGGAAGGCTGATCAGGGAAGACAAACACAGAAGGCTGTGTGGATTCAAGGAAACAGCCTTGAACATGTTCAGGCTTCATTTCAAAGCAGCCCTGCTAGTCCTATACTGAGTCTGGAATCACCCTCAAAATAACAGGAGGGAGGGGAATCTTTACACCAGGGGTGAAAAGCTGACAGACCTAGTACTCAAATGTCACATGATTTTTCTGCCCAGACACACATAGGAGGGGCCTCTTTGCCGTAGCTATACTTTTGGTATAGAGAACAGGAGATCGACAGAAATGCTTCCACAAGGGGATGGTATAAAAAGAGAGTTGGCCCATTATAAAAAAAAACTGATGCCAAAAACACTGGCATGTATTAGAGACACTTGAGAACAATGTTTAAGAACTAAAACCCTTCCAATGTTTCTTTGTTGACCAAAATGCCATCTAAAACAGAATGGAATGGCCTGGAATGGCAATTTCCAAGAAAGCCAGGCCTACCAAATTCACCAGCCACACATGACTAGACGGGATATATCCACTAAGCTACAAATGTCCATAGAAACCACATTCCAATACTTGTTCCGGGCTAGAATACATTTTTCCAGAAAATGACCTGGAACAGCAACTTCCCAGTGAGCCAGACCTACCAAATTCACCAGCCACACATGACTAGAGGTGATTGATGCAATAAGCCACAAAACTTCCAAGGAAACCACATTCTGATACCCTTTGCGGGCTACTGCAGGATACTCATTGTTACATTTATACCCAAATGTTATTTTAGTGTATAGCGTATATATATTTACACATATTTGTATATACATTGTTTTAGTTCCTGCTATGTGTGTTTATTTTACTGCATTCATGTTTTTCCAAAGAATATAGCTAACGAAGCTATATGTTAAAACATATTTAGAAGAACGAATAATCATTACAGTATTTTAGAACTACTCTTTAAAGTTATATTTATTTATTTGTGTCCTCATAGCAGTTTTGTGACTTATTGCATCAATCAGTTCTAGTTATGTGTGACTGGTGAATTTGGTAGGTCTGCCTAACTGGGAAGTTGCCGTTCCAGGCCGTTTGACAGAAAACCAGATTGTGGCCAGAATGGGTATTGGACAGTGGCTTCCGTGGAAGTTCTGTGGCTTGTTGCATCAATCCCTTCTGTTCTGTTCCAGATGGCATTTTGGCTGTTAAAGGGTCAATAAAATATAATATCAGAAGAGTTTTGATTCTTAAATATTGTTGTCAAGTGTCTCTAACACATCTCAGTGTTGGAGGCATCAATTTCTTTTATAAATGCCCCATTCCGGCCCATTCCATTCTGTCTTTTACATCGTCCCTTCCACAAGCCTCTTTAAGTTCGCAGAAGTATAAAATGTATGTAGGAAAGAAAGTTTGGCTTTGAGATTTTTTGGGAGGGGTAAAAATGGCTTGAGAGCCAGTGTGGTGTAATGGTTAAAGTGTTGGACTACGACCTGGGAGATCAGGGTTTGAATCCCCACACAGCCATGAAGCTCACTGGGTGACCTTGGGCCAGTCACTGCCTCTAAGCCTCAAAGGAAGGCCATGGTAAACCTCCTTTGAATACTGCTTACCATGAAAACCCTATTCATAGGGTCACCATAAATCGGAACGACTAGAAGGCAGTCCATTTTATTTTTTCAAAAATGGTTTGATATTCTCCTTGGGAAGCTGTGCTCCAGTCGCTCTAGTGGACCAGCATCCATTGGAAGACAGGATTGTTTAGGTAATGTGTGTTACCTTCCTCCAAAATTACCATTTTGCAATGTTAGAAACAAATTTTTATTGATTGCATTACATCTTTTTTAAAAAAAATGAATGCCCATGAATCCAGTAGAGGGAGGCATTACATAGATATGTCAGCCACAGGCAGCATTGCCTGGTTTTTATAGTCAATAATCTGTTGTGTCCATAAACAAATATATATCTATCTTAACATCTGGTGTGAGGAGTCAGATTTTTGAAATGAAAAGAAATCTTTTTATTCATATATATAAAACCATCTTTTATTGTTAAATTAATCTTTATGGCAGGACATGTTTATTTTAGTAAAAAACTTTTTTTATAAAATTCATCAGTATTTTACTGTGAATTTCTCCTAATATACATCTTTTTGTTTGTAATTTTTCGTAATGTACACATTTTTCCAAACCCTTGTCTGTAATGTATTTTCATGGATACAAGCATTTTTATGTACACTTTCCCCTAATATACACATTTTGAACACATTATGTGGTTGGAAAATTGCATCACAAAATCCAGAGAAGTGTGTGATTTTTGATTGACTGCTGCATTTGAGTTCACATATTGTTTTGGGAACTGCAAATTAGATAGATTTGCATTACAGTGTGAACCAAACCAATTTTCTCCTATATGATATCCAGAACTATTCTATAATCACAGGCAATAGTTCTTGATAGACCTAAGCAATAGTCACACATTACTGGCATGTAGGGCATAAATGTGCGGAGTGAGGAGGGGAGATATACCTTTAGCCCCACCCCTAATGCCATATCTTTCCCCTCCCAACACATGTTGCACATGGTTGTGTGAAAAGAAAGCCCAGTGGGTGAGCTCCTGCTTGAAAGTAGTGACTCTGTGTAATTGGGACATGAAGGTGCCCCGATTACATTAATCCCCTACTGATGAGCAGGAGCTTATCCATTGGGTTTTCTTTCCACACGTGCATAATTGTTGGGGGAGGGGATAGATGCATTGCCTGCGCTAAACACGTGACCCTGCTTTTCACTATATACGCTTATGTCCCAAGTATGAGTAACACGTGAACAGGGTTCAAATATCCCATGAATTCTGTACTCCCTTATAAAAGCCATTTTAAGGTCATGTCCATCAACAAATCTTGCGGTAGTGTGCTAGACTAGGATCTGGGAGACCAGGGTTCGAATCCCCACACGGCCATGAAGCTCACTGCCTCTCAGCCTCAGAGGGAGGCAATGGTAAACCTCCTCTGAATACCGCTTACCACGAGAATCCTATTCATAGGGTCACCATAAGTCAGAATCGACTTGAAGGCAGTCCATTTCCATTTTTTTTCCATTATACCAGGGTGAAACCAAAATCACAGTTAAGGTGAAATGTGTATTACAAATACAGAATTTTTTATTAAACTAATTATCATATATACCAGGGGTGGCTACTTTATGGCTCTCCAGATGCTGCCGGACTAAAGCTCCCATCATCCCTGATCATGAGCTGTGTTGGCTGAGACTGATGGGAGCTGTAGTTCAGCAGCATCTGGAGAGCCACGGAGTGGCCACCCCTGATATATACAAACACTCCAATGTCAAATCCTTAACAGGCCAAGTCCTAGGCAATGTATTTCAACATATTCTAAAGGTCTTCATCACTGCCCTAAGTACCACTTCTAAAATAAAACCCCCCACTGATACTCACCAAGAATCTTTGCCTCTTGCATATAACACTTCAAAAGAGGTGGGGAAAACCTCCATTCTAAATAGAGTGGCCAGCTGTTCATAGTTACATGGAAGAGGGAATTTCAGCAAGTGTGGCTTGGCATGCATATGATATGAGCCCTGCCTTTTTTTGTATCTGGCCACCCTAATTCTAAACAACTGTCCTGGATACCCTGACAGTTTTCTATAATTACCAATTAAAACCTTATAAACATCTAGCTTCACAAACCCCAAACTTCAGAACTAATTTTATTTTCTTTCCTTAGGTTCCATATTACCCAAGTATATAGACATTATAGCTCTCCTAATTTGGAAAAATTGAAACATTAGGGGTCTTGATCCTCCCATTGATGTTGGCATTTCCTCTTAAAACATGATAATTCTGACCATTTAGTACAAGGGTGGGGAACCTTTGGCCCTCCAGATGTTGCACTACAACTCCCATTAACCCTAGCAAGCATAGCCAATTTAGTAGTTTTTAAATAATATCTAAACCTGCCTTTTACCGATCCTTAAATGCTGGTATTGGACAAAAAGTGGGATTTAAAAAGTGAGATTAAAGGTCAGAAGTCTGGGAATATATTAGCTTTAACTCTGTACCATATTTCTAGTATTGCACAAACTAAGGAAACCCTGGCAATAATTTCTTCCCACTTATACTCGTTATACTACCACATGCTTTTAATGTCTCTCTTTGCGAGTAAAGACTCTGTTTCTATAATTTTGTTAGAAGCAAACCAATAACCAATCCTTTATCAAAGCCAATGTTACTACTTGATAATACCAAGCTATACTCAGAAGAACCCCCATGCCACCTTTATTTTTTTAAAAAATATATAATGTGTTTGCTGGTAACCTGGGTGTTATTTTAGCCAAAATAAAATTTAATAGCAGTTTCTGACATTTATCCAGTGTTGCCTTTGGTATTGATAAGGGAATATTTATAAATTAAAACAGTATTTTGGGTATTGCATTAATTTTTACTGCTGAAATTTTCCCCATCCATAATAATGGTAATGAATTCAATATCTTTTTTCTGTTTCTTTATATAATTTATCATGGTTTAGCATGGCTATTCCTGTTGTTACCCAACACCAAGGTATGAAAAAACTGCCTTTGTTGTCCATGGTATTCATGTTATTTGTACTAATTCAGTAATAATATCATTTATAAGGTTTGTCCCTAGTTATTCAGATTTTTTTAAAATTATTTTGTAGCCAGATACTTGCCTTTATGTAGATGATAATTGCATATGTAGATAATAATGTTGTGGATGAGATAACATTAATACTATATCAGCATATAGTATAAAATGAACCATATTGTGTTCCATATATATCAGGGTTGTTCCTTACTGCTATGGCTAATGGTTCCCTTATTGGTATGCTACTGTGAACAGCAAAGATAAGAGGGGGCATCCTTGTCTACTCCCTCAGGTTAGGTAGAACCTGTCTGCTAAGTATTCATTTGCAATTGCGTGCTGTAGGTTTAGAGTACAAATGTTTGATCCAATTTTTATTTCACCTCCTGTATTGAAATAGCCTAATGCAGGGGTTCTCAAACCTTTCTCTCCCTGGACTACTTGAAAATTGCTGAGAGTCTTGGTGGACCACTTAATGATTTTTCTGCCTGTTATATAGCAATTCTAATGCATTGTGCTAGATGCTAAAGTCACCACTGTGGACCACCTGAATGAAGCTCGTGGATCACTGGTGGTCTGCAGACCACACTTTGGGAACCCCTGGTCCAATGTTTTTAACAAGGATACCCATTCAATGCTGTCAAAAGCTTTTCTGCATCAAGAAACAATACATGTGGTTGTTTACTATCATTAATATTGTTTATTATATTTATTTATCTTTTGTATTTGTTGATATCTTTTTATAAATTCCATCTGATTTATATTCAAATAATTTCCAGCTATATTGTTTAGTCTTTTAACAATTATTGTAGCCCAAATCATGACATCCTGATTCTCAATTCACAAGGGAAGACTCCAGAAATGAAGGACACTGGTAAAACTATTATTTTGGCCTCATTCCAAGAGTTATATAATTTCTTTAACCTTACTGCTTTGTTGATAGTAAAAAGTAGTGAAAGAAATGTCTTATAAAACTCCCTAGGACGTTCATCTGTTCCAGGTGTTTTAGCATTTTTAAAATTCCTAATTGTTATTGTGGGAGAAATGCTGGAATTTCACCTTTACTGATAAGCGGGATTCAATATCAATATGTTTACATCTCTCTATAAAAGCTAAGATGCTTTCCTAAGTTCACATCTTAAGGGACTCTTTGCAGCTACAGAGAAAATAAGGAAGTGGCAAGCTCTGCCAGCTAGCTGGTAGAAAAAGGGAAGTTGTGGTCAGCAGAAATATTTGTAATATTTCTGAGCATTTTAAAATCTGCTTCTAGCTGAGTACAAAGGATGAGGGTACGTAACAGTGGGAAGGTACATCTGACACGTATAAAAGACCACCTCAAAGTGTGATATGTTTACCATATATGGAATAAATCTAGAATGTTCTGTGTGATGCAGGTACGACTATATAAGCCTGTGTGTCCATGACTGTGTGGCCCGGGTGTAATGCCAAATGCCTAGTCTTTGCCAAGCACAAGACCATTGAGTTCAGAATTTCAATAGGTGATGAACACAGCTGGTTGTGAAGGAGTTAACGGCTTTATTAGAGCAAAGAGAGTTACATTTAGGCCATAAAACACTAAAAGAAGCTTCATAGTTAACAGTCTCTGTCTCTCTCCCCTGTCTTACTCTCTCCCCTTTGACTGGAAGCCTCCCTACAGCCCACCGGAGATTCTTGCCTGGGAGGGGTTGATGTTCTTGATGTTTCTTGACAGTATGTTGAGGCTATGTTAGCCCCCTGGAGACTTAATCTTGATGGTATCTTGGGGCTCCTTCAGCCCTTGGAGGCTTAATCTCCCTGATCTAGGGGTCCTGTATTTATCCTCAAAGACCCCCTGGGAGGGGGCACCTTACACCTATTAAATCATTATCTTCCCATCATTCAGGTAGCTGGTTTCTCCTTCAGGTAATGTCTCCTGATCCTGTCCTCGTGACATCTTGGGCTTGAGAATGCAGTTGCATTCTCAAGGTTGACTGCTTGTTTTGATTATCAGGCTACTTGTTTACATTAGCCAAGTGAAAACATTTGTAAGCCAACTAGCTCATCATCCCTGCAAAGCTTGAGAAGACTATAAACAATTCCACCTGACAGGGCAGAAGCATGGGACAAGCTGCATTGTTTTGGTTACTGAGCAAAACCTTCCCAGACTCGGTGTTGTTTTCAATCTCTTTTTGAACGACCTGGGAACAAGGTGCCACTCTCCAAATTTCCATTCTCCTAAAGTAAGTGATCATAGATGCTCTATTCTGCTATATGCAGATGATGCGGCCCTTTTATCATTTTCCAAAGTTGGTCTCAAACGCCTACTCCGAGTTTTTATGTCATATTGCACCGATAATCACCTAACCATAAATTTTTCCAAAACCAAAATTTTAGCCTTTGCAAAGCGATCCACAGTCTCTCACTGGACAATCAATGGCCATCAAATTGCTCAAGTTACGTGCTATAAATGTCTTGGCATTATGTTTCATTCCTCTCTCTCTTGGGTGCCTCATATTTGTGCGGCTGTTCTGACAGCCCGGTCTACAGGGAAGAGTCTATTATGCTATTTTCACACTAAAGGGGGACAATTTATTCCTGCAGCTTTACAGGTTTTTAGATCTAAGATCATCCCTCAACTACTATATGGTGCTCCTCTGTGGATTTGCGCTTATAATACTACAGTAGAATCTGTACTTTCAATTTTTTTACGACAAATTTTTGGTGTCCCTAGTTGTGTCCTGAATGCCGCCCTTAGGTTAGAAGCTGGTCTAACCTCGATGGAATGCCAAGCTTGGTCTATTGCCTTCAACTACTGGCTTAAACTATCCTATGACTGTCTACCTGGGTATCTAGCACTTCTCTGGTATGATTCTTACCTTTCCACATGGATGAAATCCTTTCATGTTAAACTTCCCAGGTTAGGCCTCTCTTTAGAATATTTATCTACTCAAAATTTTGTAATGGCCAAACACACTATAAGAACCCGACTTAGGGATATAGATCTCCAAAGCTCCACCTGTGCGGCATGTAAAGTCTGCTCGCCCCTGCACCATAAATTGAGCTTTGACCCATTGAATCACGCCCTATACTTAGATTTTCTAATGGTTCCTAAATATCGGCAAGCATTTGCCAAGGCCAGATTCAACTGCCTAACCTCAGCACTGTTGGAAGGAAGATACCAGGGAATAGCTTATGACCAACATATTTGTCCCTGTGAATCGGGTAGTATAGAAACCCTTTTACATGTTTTTTTGTCTGCCCATTGTATTCGTCGGAACGTTATCAATATATACTTCCAATTACTAAAAAGTTTTCTAACAAATCTCCCGAGTGTCTGTTACTCTCTCTTGGCAGGCTCAGATAGGTCCCTTACGATCTCAGTAGCTAAATTTGTTCATGCAGCCCAATCCAAGCGATCCAAATCCTTGATCTGAAAGTCCTACTATAGATTTTACTTTGCTCTCATATTGTATTTGGTTTCTTTTAACATTTATATCACTGTATACTATTTTATTCTTGTATTCTATATTTTCTGTATGGGTCACTTGACCGCAATAAACATTCTATTCTATTCTATTCTCGGTGTTGTTTTGAGCACAGAGGTATAGGGAAACTTCCCAAATGCTGTGACTGTGTCAGGGACCCTGCATTTTGAGCTTCCAAGACTCCAATTCTAAGCAGTAACAGAGTACAAAAGCAATCATCAACCCCGTAAATCAGGGGTTTGGGGCAATAATTAGGGGACAGAGGCCATTCATGTGCCATTTCTAATCCTCCTCATTACATCAAGATTCTTGCAGTGACTGGCAATACACCGGGTTAGGACATTGACTGGTTAGCCTGGTAGCATAAATATTTGGAAATATGAAGATAGCATAGAAATTTCCCTAAAATTACTATGTTTTAATTTCTGTTCCTGTCTGGAACTCGCCTTATTTAGTGAAATTTGAGTTTAAGTATGTCAACCTATTAAGTATCCTACAGGACTGTGCTTGTGTAATTTGGATTGTTTTAAAGCATTTTGTACGTATGGAAAATATGTGACAGCAGCTGTTAAGTTTTTACCAACATGGTTTGTCTATATAAATGGTCAATCCAGTTGAATATATGAAAAGATTAGAGTAGATTTTTGAACAACACTTGGGCAGAACAGACACTTGAGCTACGGTCAAGCAGGCCATTGTATCTATATTCCTACAAGGCCTGCTCCCAAAGGTACATGAGTCCATAAAGACTCATGTTCTAGATTGGCAAAATAGGAGAATGTATGAAATAGTTGATATAGCCAACTTCCATTCTTTGCTCCTTCTTGGGATCCCATTTACTTTTTCACTATCAATATCATCTTTTAGTCATGACCCGCTAATCTTTTCTTATCCATATGAAAATCAAGAAAGGAACAAGACAGTTGTTTCCTTTGGACCCCTTTATATACCATTTACTTCTTATGGTTGTGTAGGCAGAATTGCAAAATTATTCGCCTGCCCCTCCAAGAACACAATGGAATGTTCCCCATCATCAACTGGTCAGCAATCATCCTGGGGTTCGAGGTCATCCTCCTTGTTGTGGCATCTCCTGATCCCGACCATCCTGTCTATAACTTGCTCTACACAAACCAATGCCACATGCCGTGATGAGACTACACAGACTGAAGATGAGATTCTAACATCTGTTTTGCTCCCTTCACCATTGCCACATCCAAGAATCTTTCCTTCTCCTCTATCCTCTCCTTCGCCTAAGGAGGGAGGGGAGGGGAGGGCAGAAGAGGTGGACAATAGATTTCAGAAGTTTGAAGAAACAATTGGTAAATTCTTTTTGGAGATGGGATGGCATGCTGTGTTTGGAGAAACTTTACCTGGGACCCTAAATGAACACATAAGGGAGCTACAGAGTACCATGAAAAGAGAAGAGATGGTGCTGGAGGGGAGGGCTGAGGGTAATAGCCCAAAACCTTCTGCTTCTGTTATGGAAATCGATAGATTGGGAAAATGCCAGAAAAGTAGGGATGCAGCAACACCATCAGGAGGGGGTAAAAGGGGATGTTTTTGGTGTGGTTTGCCTGGTCACTGGATATCCAGTTCAGAACGAGAACCACCAGTCAGAGACGAGGGTGCAATCAATTCTTGTTTTATTAAAGTAATGGATACATCAAAGGCCGTGCGCCTCATAGAAACCCCTATGCTAACTCACTACAATCCCTAACTGCACTCTAGACACGCTCTGCAACTTGTGAGGAAAGTTGACTCAGCGCCCACTTCCGGATGCAGTAGCCTCAAATAGAAGAGGTCTTGGGGCGTAACCTCTCACTCCGTCGCACACACGCCTCCTTCTGCCCTGTCCGCTCTCCCGAGTCGTGAGCGTGGTGAGGGTGGCAAGCCTCCGAGGGCTCATTGGAATGCACAGGTTCCTGATCGGCAGGCAGAAGAGCGGAGGGCATTTCTAAGATACTGCTTGGTGAAGAAGGAGTGTCTGCTCTCTCAGGAACATCCCCCAACAGTCCCGTGGGAGTGCTGGGGGGCTGAGCGCTGTCCCATTGAGGGGCAGGACCAGCCATGGGAACTGGCGGGGTGGGCGACTCGCTCTCTTCCCCAAGGTCGGAGTTAGACTCAACAACAGCTGGATCGTCCATGCTCCCTAACGGCTGAGGATTCTGAAACTCATGCCTTCCCCCTCCTTCCTTGGGAAGGAGGCTGGGTCCGTCACCCCTGAGCTCAACACTGGAAAAGGGACTGCAGATGGGAAAAAAATCCTTCTGCTTAGGATTTGTGTCTTGTCTGGTAGTCATGGTAGGTGGCCAACTGCTGTGACTGTTGGAATACGACAGTAAAGATTTGGTGGGGCACCAGTTCGGAAAATAATTGGAATATTAGGCTGGCTTTTGTAATTCATGAGCTCAAATGGTCTTGTTTAGATGATTGTTCGGCCTTATGGATTTAGGAATTGGACTCAAATGCTAATTGGGGCTATTGGATTAATCAAAAAGAGTGGAGGTCTTCTTGTTGCCAGTTCCCCTTCAGTATGGTAAGCTTACTGGGGGTGATTGGTTGCATCCCAAGGTCCACTTAAGGCTTAAATCACTGAAGAAACAAAATAATATGGAGAAACAAAATAAAAAATAATACTCATAAGTAAATTGCATCCTAGAAAGGGAAAAAAATGAAAATTTGAGTAGAGGCAAAATTGATGAGAAATTTGGATATCCCATGTGAGAGACTGTATGTGGATGCTGGATGGCATAGGATGGACGCCTGTGGGTCCAGCATTCATATCCTGATTAGGGAATTGCAAAATCCTACACGTGGTGAAATGAATTCAATTCAAATTTATACTTGGAGAATTTAAATTTTAGGGGGGAAAACATATTGAAAATCAGAAGGAATCATTTATTAGTGAAAAGAGTCTTATCATAACTAATATTAATTTGGGACAATGTGGTGCATTTAAGTATCCATTACAATTTCTTTCGTGTATTAGTTCGGAGTGCACCTGTGTTCCTACGTTGGCTAAGAGGAACCCATGTTCAACATTTCAAACTTTGAATGTAGACAATGGGTGCCCAGCTGGCGGAAGCAGAGCCAGTGGAAGGCGCTGCCACATCCAGCTGCTGCTCAGTACGTTTCCTTCTGCAACCCTCTTTCCCAGCATAACATCTGCCAGGACCAGGGGACTATAGGATGGAGCCAAACGAAACCTGGATGTTGCATAAGTCCCTCTCCCTTTGGCCCCTCCCCAACATGACTCTGCAATGCCCTTTTGGGGGGGCCTTGCACCACCTTCTGCTGGCTTCTCTATGCAATGCTGGGCTTCTCCAGCTCTTTCCTGGCTGAACTGGGTTGGGCTGGCTACCCCGTGACTGCACTGTGGCTGCATCAGGGGGAACAAACTTCAGGCACCTCTTACAAGAAGGTAAGCTAATACTGTATTGTTAGATTGCTGTCACCCCCACCAGACAGGTAAGAAATCTAAACAACAACGTTTCAAAAGTTGCAGACCTATTTGTCTCTAACTTGGTAGATTTCTGTCCTAGCGGTTATACATTCTCTCTTCATAGAAATAAAACAGTAGGGGAGATTAAGTAAATCCTTTCTTAACCATCCCAAACTAGGGTTAGGATCTCTTGGCCATTGCAGCTTCGACAGCATTCTGTCAACCCACAGGCGATATCTATTCAACTTTGTACTTTGTCCACGATCTGCTATTTTTACTAGTCTAATTTTTTCTCCCCAAAAATATTGACATTAATATTGATATCTTGAAAGGAAATACTGATATCTTGAAAGGAAATATCAATAAATGAAAGGAGATATCGATATGCTGAAAAGAAATATCAACAAAATATCTAGTCTCTAGGCTTGCCTTTTAATAATGTAACAGGTTAACACTACAGAAATTAGAAGGCAGTGAAGAGTGTCGCCTATGTTAAGGACTCTCTGGAAAGTCTTATAATCTTTGGATTATTCGAATGGAGGGAGGAAAGAGAGAAACCTGTACTGCTGTGCTGTGTATAACATCAATCAAAGAACAATATATTAGATGGAATATTTAAGAGAAAACAATTGGTGTTGTGGGAAAGCTGCTGAAGTCCAGAGCAAACAGGATCACTCCACAAAGTTGGAGAATATGTGGACCACTGAAAACTCTGGTGCTAAATCTGAATTCAGTGGAATTCTTACTCATCCCTATCCCAAACTGTGAAAGCTGCCCTTCCAGAAAAACTGCTGCAGTTGTCCTCCTGAAATTTGGCAGTATTCACCCCTTCAGAATGGGCTTATAAATTTCTTCCAATTCTGCCAAAAAATAAAAAGGTTAGACTGTTCCTTTTTCAAAACAAATTAATTTCAAGCTACTCAGCACAAAAAAACTTGAACCCATTTGTCTGTAATTTGGCAAATGCTATCCTGTCAGGAGGAGCAGATTTGCCAGCAAATTGCATCAATTTATGTCAGAAAGAAAAAAGTTATAGCTGCTTTTTTGATTTCCTTATAATCATGAATGCAAGACACATGAAGCTTCATTTTTCCGAAGCAGGATTCACATTTGGACCCCGAGCCAAACTGGACAGCATCTGAAGCACTTCGCACCAAATCTTGCTCTTTTCTGAAGCAGGAATGAGACCAAATCTTGTGATTGGTGCACACCCATAATAAATCTTTCTAAGACTGCAATCCAAATTGGGTTGCAGGGGTAGACTGGGCAGAGGGGTCCCTCTGTCCAGCACTGCTGATCTTCACAGGCCTCCACCCACAGAATGACACCAGCATCACTCTGCTCGCATGTAACTCCCCATTCTGCCCACAAAATATGTGGGCTAGTGAGCAAAAGTACTGCTGGTGGGATTCCCACTAGCAGCAGCCCATGGAAGCCCTATAATGAGCATTCTGGGGGTGGGGAGTGGTTGTACCGCTACAGGATCCAGTCGACCAAAAACAGGCCCACTTTCATCATGTGATGGCATTGGGCTGGGTTGCTATGCCAGCCCAGGCTGGTGTAGCCATTTGCCTGGCCCTGGCTCCTGTCCCAGCTGACATGCGTGGCAAGGCTGGTAGATATTATTCCATTAAGCTCTGGTACTTCCCATTCAGAGTTTGGATTCCAGCCCAAATGCATATCCAAATATGTAGGATATGCAAATTATATGCAAATCCTATCTTTTTGTTCTTTTTTGGGTGACGTGTTTCCTCTTTTTTGCATTAAGTGGCCCGTATAGTGCTAATAGTACAAAACTGTTATCCAAGACATACACACTTATAATCCTTTGAAATGAGTGGTGCTTACTTTTGAACAAATTATTTTTCCATCATAAACTGTTATATTTCTTGGCCTATGATGTTTACCTTCAGTAAGCAGTGAGTTGGACATAAGAATGGCGCTGAACATGTAGGTGAATATGTTTATGACATAATACATCATGCTATTGTTGAATTTCTCCTAGGCTTTTAGTGGCTTTTAGTGACAAATTATTCTGAATATCCAAAACGTTTCCCCCTGTAACTCCCACCTCCTTAACCCCAGGTGGGGTAGGGTGGTGGGAGAGAAATGTGTAGTTCCTTTACAGGGATTGATGGATGTTCAATATCTCATTGATGAAATTTCATTGACATAGTTCAAATGCCAGTATACTCTCAAGAGAAGCTTCTTTTCAAAGTTCAGCGGGTTATCATTTTCCTCTTGCTTGATTGGTGTTTATTTTGGTACAATGACTTTCACTAAAATGGCCTCTAGAGTGGATTGAGCAATGAAATAGTTTCCTACTTGTATATCTAAGTCTATTTTTGATCAGTCTTTTTGAGGACCTAATCATGCTCTGACACTTTTGATTCCCATTTTGTTTGAAAGTCTGGAGCTCATATATTTGCAGAAAAATTGCACCAGACCAATAGGGGCTCCCACATTCAAAAATATAGCCCTTCAAAACATTCCTCCTTTCATCCAGTAGGCCCCCAAAGTATAAAACCAATAGGAAGGAATTATTGGGAAGGGATTGAAACCGCTCCTTTTTCTGGGATGTTTAGGAAGTTAATTTAAACTGCTCAAGGCACAGTTCACAACCACAGTTTCACCACAACCTCAAAATAAAACTTGGCAACTCTGCTCCTACTGCAGTTTCAGATTTGAAGCAATCCCAAGTCATTCTGCTTGATTTCAATAGAAAATGCTATATGAGTAATGAAGCCAGCCTTAAAGACCCTTACCAGGAGCAGATAGGGCAGCACCTGTTGGAAATAGGCAAACTCGCATTCTGCCACAAGAAGGCAAGGTTATACTTTAGTACAGTAAGGGAGTAAGTAAGGGAGAAGTGTTGTTTCTAGCCAGACTCAAGAAAACCAACTTTTAATTGGTTTTTGCCTTCCACTTCCTCCTTCTTCAAGGACTGCATATACAGCACTGGTTAGGCCTCATTTTGAATACTGCATCCAGTTCTGGTCTCCAGATTTCAAGAAGGATGCAGACAAACTGGAACAGGTTCAGAGGAGGGCAACAAGGATGATCAGGGCAGCGGCGTCACTAGCGGGAGTGCGGGGGTGTGTGGACCTCTGGTGCGCACCCTCCCAGAGGCATGGATGAGGTGGCTGGGCTTGCGTGAGTGCACGCACTCGAGGCCAGCCACCCCGTCCATGCCCCTGGGAGGGCGTGCGCCGGAGGGGCACCCAGCCGGAGAAGGCCTGGGAACGCCGGCGCACCTCCCTCGCCCCGCCGATGCTGTTCCCGGTCTCGCCCGCCCACCTGCCTCCGAGGAGTTGGAGCAGCCTTGCCGGGCAGTGGTGCGGCACGGGGCGGCTCTGGGTGTCACCCCCCTCATGGTGACACCCAGGTGCGGGCCGCACCCTCCGCACCCCGGTAGTGACACCCCTGGATCAGGGAACTAGAAACAAAGCCCTATGAGGAGAGACTGAAAGAACTGGGCATGTTTAGCCCGGAGAAGAGAAGACTGAGGGGAGATATGATAGCACTCTTCAAGTACATGAAAGGTTGTCACATAGATGAGGGCCAGGATCTCTTCTTGATCATCCCAGAGTGCTGGACACAGAATAATGGGCTCAAGTTGAAGGAAGCCAGATTTCATAGAATCATAGAATAGTAGAGTTGGAAGGGGCCTATAAGGCCATCAAGTCCAACCCCCTGCGCAATGCAGGAATCCACATCAAAGCATTCCCGACAGATGGCTGTCCAGCTGCCTCTTGAATACCTCCAGTGTCAGAGAGCCCACTACCTCTCTAGGTAATTGATTCCATTGTCGTATAGCTCTAACAGTTAGGAAGTTTTTCCTGATGTCCAGTTGAAACAACCTTTCATGTACTTGAAGAGTGCTATCATATCTCCCCTCAGTCTTCTCTTCTCCAGGCTAAACATGCCCAGTTCTTTCTGTCTCTTCTCACAGGGCTTGGTTTCCAGTCCCCTAATCATCCTTGTTGCCCTCCTCTGAACCTGTTCCAGTTTGTCAGCATTCTTCTTCAAGTGCGGAGACCAGAACTGGATGCAGTATTCAAGATGAGGCCTAACCAGTGCTGAATAGAAGGGAACTAATACTCCACGAGATTTGGAAACTATACTTCTATTAATGCAGCCTAATATAGCATTTGTCTTTTTTACAGCCACATCACACTATTGGCTCATATTCAGCTTCTGATCAACGACAATTCCAAGATCCTTCTCACATGTCGTATTGCTGAGCCAAGTATCTCCCATCTTATAACTGTGCATTTGGTTTCTTTTTCCTAGGTATAGAAGTTTGCATTTATCTCTGTTGAATTTCATGCTGTTGTTTTCAGCCCAATGCTCCAGCCTATCTAGGTCCCTTTGAATTTTGTTTCTATCTTCCACAGTATTAGCTATGCCCCCCAATTTTGTATCATCTTCCAATTTAATAAGCATGCTCTGTATCTCCTTATCCAAGTCATTAATAAAAATGTTGAAGAGCACTGGGCCCAGGACTGAGCCCTGTGGTACCCTACTTGTTACTTCTGCCCAGTTTGAGAAGGAACCATTGATAAGCACTCTTTGAGTACGATTCTGGAGCCAACTGTGGATCCACCTGATAGTTGTCGACTGGACATCAGGAAAAACTTCCTAACTGTTAGAGCCATACGACAATGGAATCAATTACCTAGAGAGGTAGTGGGCTCTCCGACACTGGAGGCATTCAAGAGGCAGCTGGATAGCCATCTGTTGGGAATGCTTTGATTTGGATTCCTGCATTGTGCAGGAGGTTGGACTTGATGTCCTTATAGGCCCCTTCCAACTCTACTATTCTATGATTCTATGATTCTACTCTCCTCTTGAATCCTTCATTACTACACAGAGCAAGCAGGTGTGGGGTCACTTGCCAGAAGTGGAAAACCCATGGACTGAAAGAAACTTCCATTTTATTCTTTCTGGTTTCCTTAGCTGTGCCTGTATCACTGTATACTTGAAATGTTCATAAGTAAACTATTTTTTTTCTTAACTGGAGAGAGTTTGATTGCCTTATTCTGCTAGATTGTGTGAGTCAGGGCCAAAAGGGGGGGAAGGTGGGACTGGTTATTTCTCATTCCGTTTTTGCCATTTTTACGCTGGTAGATACAGATTTTTCTCACAAATCCCAAGAGGTTTTGGGCCCAGATATCAAGATAACCCCACAGGACAGGAGTAACACAAACACAAAAAGGATTTAGGCCCTCGTTTCACCAAGGACTGAAAGGAGAATCACTAAGCATCTTATATACAGTCACCTCTATGGTACATTTAATGTGTCCTCTCTGGGGAAAAATAAATATATCCTAATTTTTGTGAATCATTATTCAAAGTACTTTGTTATCTACCTGCTAAAGTCAGGCTGGATTGTGCCTGCCTTTAGTAGGTAGGTAATGAAGAAACGAATTGTATGCTGCAGTTACTTAGCTGCAGAAACTAACTGCTGATGTGCATGAGAAGATGTCTGGCATTGGCACTTTTGAACAGAAGCCACGCAGCTCCCATGCGCAGTGAGCAATGAGGACGGTGGATGACTTCAGGCCCTGGGTGGGAAGATATACGGTGCCGAATGGGCCTCTCCGTGCTTGGGAATAGAATCACTCCCATTCAAAAGCACCACTCCACATGCCTTCCTGCCCACCCCACACATCTGTTGCCCTAGTGGGGAAGAGGACAGCTGGCGAGTGATGGCAGTATACTACTACTACTACTACTACTACTACTACTACTACTATTACTACTACTACTACTACTACTACTACTACTACTACTACTATTATATCAATAACAACAACAACAACAACAACAACAATAATAATAATAATATACTGCCCTTCCTTCCAAAGGAGGCTAGGGTGGCAAACGTATGAAAACAATTTAACAGCATCAAAGAGAAAAACATTCTAAAACACAGTTATAGTTTAAAAATATTCTTCTATCCAGTATTTCCAGGTTGCCAGGAATAGTCCCCTTCAGCCATCACATGCCTGGATAAACAGGAATGTTTTCAACTTCCTTCAGTGGTGATGGAGACAGATGCACCTCATTGAGGTAGGCATTCCACAAATGGGGAGCCACCACTGAAAAAGCTCTGAAATGGGTCAGCACCAACTGGGTAGAGCTAAGTGGTGGTACCACCAATAAAGCCTCACCTACTGATTGTAGGGTTTGGGATGTCTGACACTGGGGAAGGCACTAATTTAGATATTTAGGTCCCAAGCACTGTAGGCCCTCCTGAGGTCCTGGGCCCTTGGCCGATAGTCAGCTTAAGAACATAAGAACATAAGAAGAGCCTGCTGGATCAGGCCAGTGGCCCATCTAGTCCAGCATCCTGTTGTCACAGTGGCCAACCAGGTGCCTGGGGGAAGCCCGCAAGCAGGACCCGAGTGCAAGAACACTCTCCCCTCCTGAGGCTTCCGGCAACTGGTTTTCAGAAGCATGCTGCCTCTGACTAGGGTGGCACAGCACAGCCATCATGGCTAGTAGCCATTGATAGCCCTGTCCTCCATGAATTTGTCTAATCTTCTTTTAAAGCCATCCAAGCTGGTGGCCATTACTGCATCTTGTGGGAGCAAATTCCATAGTTTAACTATGCGCTGAGTAAAGAAGTACTTCCTTTTGTCTGTCCTGAATCTTCCAACATTCAGCTTCTTTGAATGTCCACAAGTTCTAGTATTATGAGAGAGGGAGAAGAACTTTTCTCTATCCACTTTCTCAAGGCCATGCATAATTTTATACACTTCTATCATGTCTCCTCTGAGCCGCCTTTTCTCTAAACTAAAAAGCCCCAAATGCTGCAACCTTTCCTCGTAAGGGAGTCGCTCCATCCCCTTGATCATTCTGGTTGCCCTCTTCTGAACCTTTTCCAACTCTATAATATCCTTTCTGAGATGAGGCGACCAGAACTGTACACAGTATTCCAAATGCGGCCGCACCATAGATTTATACAACGGTATTATGATATCGACTGTTTTATTTTCAATACCTTTCCTAATTATTGCTAGCATGGAATTTGCCTTTTTCACAGCTGCCGCACACTGGGTCGACATTTTCATCGTGCTGTCCACTACAACCCCGAGGTCTCTCTCCTGGTCGGTCACCGCCAGTTCAGATCCCATGAGCGTATATGTGAAATTAAGATGTTTTGCTCCAATATGCATAATTTTACACTTGTTTATATTGAATTGCATTTGCCATTTTTCTGCCCATTCACTCAGTTTGGAGAGATCTTTTTGGAGCTCTTCGCAATCCCTTTTTGTTTTAACAACCCTGAACAATTTCGTGTCGTCAGCAAACTTGGCCACTTCACTGCTCACTCCTAATTCTAGGTCATTAATGAACAAGTTGAAAAGTACAGGTCCCAATACCGATCCTTGAGGGAGTCCACTTTCTACAGCCCTCCATTGGGAGAACTGTCCGTTGATTCCTACTCTCTGCTTTCTGCTTCTTAACCAATTTCTTATCCACAAGAGGACCTCTCCTCTTATTCCATGACTGCTAAGCTTCCTCAGAAGCCTTTGGTGAGGTACCTTGTCAAACGCTTTTTGAAAGTCTAAGTACACTATGTCCACTGGATCACCTCTATCTATATGCTTGTTGACACTCTCAAAGAATTCTAATAGGTTACTGAGACAGGACTTTCCCTTGCAGAAGCCATGCTGGCTCTGCTTCAGCAAGGCTTGTTCTTCTATGTGCTTAGTTAATCTAGCTTTAATCATACTTTCTACCAGTTTTCCAGGGACAGAAGTTAAGCTAACTGGCCTGTAATTTCCGGGATCCCCTCTGGATCCCTTTTTGAAGATTGGCGTTACATTTGCCACTTTCCAGTCCTCAGGCATGGAGGAGGACCCAAGGGACAAGTTACATATTTTAGTTAGCGGATCAGCAATTTCACCTTTGAGTTCTTTGAGAACTCTCGGGTGGATGCCATCCGGGCCCGGTGATTTGTCAGTTTTTATATTGTCCATTAAGCTTAGAACTTCCTCTCTCGTTACCACTATTTGTCTTAGTTCCTCAGAATCCCTTCCTGCAAATGTTAGTTCAGGTTCAGGGATCTGCCCTATATCTTCCACTGTGAAGACAGATGCAAAGAATTCATTGAGCTTCTCTGCAATCTCCTTATCGTTCTTTAGTACACCTTTGACTTATTATCCAAGGGTCCAATTGTCTCCCTAGATGGTCTCCTGCTTTGAATGTATTTATAGAATTTTTTGTTGTTGGTTTTTATGTTCTTAGCAATGTGCTCCTCAAATTCTTTTTTAGCATCCCTTATTGTCTTCTTGCATTTCTTTTGCCAGAGTTTGTGTTCTTTTTTATTTTCTTCATTCGGACAAGACTTCCATTTTCTGAAGGAAGACTTTTTGCCTCTAAGAGCTTCCTTGACTTTGCTCGTTAACCATGCTGGCATCTTCTTGGCCCTGGCGGTACCTTTTCTGATCTGCGGTATGCACTCCAGTTGAGCTTCTAATATAGTGTTTTTAAACAACTTCCAAGCATTTTCGAGTGATGTGACCAGCTTGGCCAACTGGTGTGCCAATATTCTCACTTGGGTGGTCTAACCACTTGAAATCTGATAGACACTATCGTACAGGTTTTGATGGGAGTCTGAAGGTATGCAAGCCATTTGTGGGCTGCAGGAGGGCTTGACAGGAGCATCTGCAGTGTACATCACAGAGAAAAACACACTGAAGAGACCTCTTATCTCAAGTAATGAACCCGCTTCCTGGCTTCATGCTCTCTAGTTTACAACAATGCTAATGCTAGAGGAATGTATCTCTAGGCATCTTCTAGATTCTGATTATTGTAAAAAATGGAAATGGACTGCCTTCAAGTCGATCGCGACTTATGGCAACCCTATGAATAGGGTTTTCATGGTAAGCAGTATTCAGAAGGGGTTTACCATTGCCATCCTCTGAGGCTGAGAAGCATTGACTGGCCCAAGGTCACCCAGTGAGTTTCATGGCTGTGTGGGGATTTGAACCCTGTCTCCCAGGTCGTAGTCCAGAACCTTAACCACTACACCACACAGGCTCTCAAACCTGTGCTTTTTTTGGTCACCTTCTTGAGTTGCAGTCAACTATACAGTATATAGACCTCTTGTCACCTAAGCTGTTATAAGGAGTTAAGTGGTACATTAAGCAAACATCATAAATCTGTAGAACATTTTAATGTTTACAGAAACTAAGCCTCAGCAAGAAAGGAAAGACACAGACCAATCATAGTCCCCAGTCCTCAGTGCTTTTACATGGTTCTTTACACTTTCTTCCAAGTTAATATACTTATGATTGGAAGTATGGTCATCATCTGCTGATCATGTGCTCAGCTGTTCTGAGTCACCATGTGCTCACCTGGGTTAGTGGAAAGGCTGAAGGGCTCCATGAGTGGAAAGGTTGTGTCCTGATAGCTGTTGATTGAAGGGGTGTGGCCTGTGTCTTCCCCAGAGCTTGGAAAAGTTACTTTTTTGAACTACAACTCCCATCAGCCCCAGCCAGCATGGCCACTGGATTGGGCTGATGGGAGTTGTAGTTCAAAAAAGTAACTTTTCCAAGCTCAGGTCTTCCCTGACTTCTAACTGAGCAGAGCAGAGAAAGCTGCCTCAGCTGGTCCAGAGGATATACAAGTGAGCCAGAAAAGGGGAGCAAACAGGAGTTTGGGAGTAGAGTTTGGGAGGGGAGGTCAAGGAGGAAGTCACTAACCAAACAAATCATGTAGCGCACATCATATACCAGAGTTTGGAAAAGTTGCTTTTTAAAACTACAACTCCCATCAGCCCCAGCCAGCATGTTAAGTACTGTGATGTGCACTTGTTCCAAAAGACATGGAAAGAGTTAAAAGCACACTCTAGAGCTCAAGGCCGCGGAGCAAGCGGAGACTGCAGCTGGCAGGACTACTGTCAAGGGTATATATTTCCTTGGAAACGTCTCTGGGAGTGGGGGGTGCATTATCGAAAGTGAAGGAGAGATGAAATTGTGTAACTTTTTTGTACAATTGAATCAGTAAAGGATTCATCATACAAGACTCCAAGTGTGTTGTCTCTAATCTATTCGTGCTGGTTTATACTGTGTCACACTGGCACACGCATTGCCTTAACAGGCTCTTCGCAATTCCAACAGATGGGAGTTGTAGTCCAAAAAAGTAACTTTTCCAAGCTCTGTCATATACCAGTGGGACTCTCCTGTTAACCCTCAAGGAGGACAGGACAAAGCGCAGGCCATTCCAATACAAGTCAAAAGAAATAAACAAAAGGTAATAAAGACTATGGGCAGTAGTGGTGACCTGCAATGTGTGTGCAATGTTTGTTTTCTTGCCTGAGAACAACATGGCGTATGAGTGCTAGGAGTGCAAGCTGGTTGCACTGTTGGAGCAGCAGGTGGCCACACTCAAGAGTATAAGAAAAGGAAAAGACAGGCAGAACACTGGAACAACAACAGTAAAGAAAAGTATAGGAGGTGGAAGAACAGCGAGTTGAAACAGAAGAGGGAGGTGTTGAAGAGAGAAGCAACCAAGTGGAGGAAACTGAGTGGAAAAGACTGATAAGAGCAGAAGAGTTAGAAGACAATCTGCACTGGTAGAACTATGGAATCACTTTCAGGCCCTTCATCATGAGACTGGAATACAGCCTGCAGAGGAGGAATTAGAGGGGACCCCACGGGACAGCGAGCAGGAGGCTGAAGCTCAGTCAAGCAGAGGCAAGGAAACCACAACAAGAAGAAGAGAAGACTAGTGGTGGTCGGAGACTCCCTACTGCATGGGATTGAAACCCAAGTATACTGAGAGGATCCATGGACTCGCCAGGTATGCTGCCTCCCTGGAGGATGGATTAGAGATTTATCTTGAAGGGTTACTAACACTCATAAAACCCACTGAACGTAACTTTTGAAAAGCAAATTGCCACTGTTTCAAGGAGGCATGACGTAGTAATAATGGGGGATTTCAATTATCTCGGTATCTGTTGGGAGACAAATTCTGCCAAACACGGCCCCTCCAAGAAATTCCTGACTTGTGTGGGAGATAACTTTCTCCTACAGAAAGTGGAGGAAGCAACTTTCTAGAGGATCAGCTCTATCCTTGACTTAATTCTACCCAATAGAGATGACTTAGTGGATGAAGTGGCAGTTGCGTTAACTCTGCGGGAAGTGATCATGTTATACTTGAGTTTTTTATTTTATTTATTTATTTATTTATTTATTTTATTACATTTTTAGATCGCCCTATAGCAATAAGCTCCCAGGGCGGTGTACAGCATAATAAAACAGGTTAAAATACAAGTGGATGTAAATACAATACACAATAAAACATAATTAAAAATTTCCAATTTTAAATTCAAATTTTTAAATTTTTAAAATTTTTAAAATGCCTGGGCGAAGAAGTAGGTCTTTACCTGGCGCCGAAAAGATAACAAAGAAGGCACCAGGCGTATCTCATCAGGGAGGGCGTTCCATAGTTCGGGGGCCACCACCGAGAAGGCCCTAGCTCTAGTTATCGTTCTCCGTGCCTCCCTATGCGTTGGGACACGGAGAAGGGCCTTCGACGTCGAGCGCAGCGACCGGGTAGGTACATAGCGGGAGAGGCGTTCCGCCAGGTATTGCGGTCCGATGCCGTTAAGGGCTTTATAGGTAAGAACCAACACTTTGAATCTGGCCCGGAAACATATTGGTAGCCAGTGCAGCTGGGCCAGGACAGGTGTTATATGATCATTTTTTTTTGTCCCAGTAAGAACTCTGGCCGCAGCATTCTGCACCAGCTGAAGTTTCCGAACCGTCTTCAGAGGTAACCCTACGTAGAGTGCATTACAGTAGTCCAATCTAGAGGTTACCAGAGCATGGATAACTGTGGCAAGGTTCTCCCTATCCAGATAGGGTCGTAGTTGGGCTACCAGCCGAAGCTGGTAGAACGCATTCCGTGTCACCGAGGCTACTTGAGCCTCCAGTGACAGGAGCGGATCTAATAAGACCCCCAAACTACGGACCTGTTCCTTTAGGGGGAGTGTAACCCCATCTAGGGCAGGTCGGACATCAACCATCTGGGCAGAGAGCCCCCCCACCAACAGCATCTCAGTCTTGTCAGGATTGAGTCTCAGTTTATTAGCTCTCATCCAGTCCATTATCGCGGCCAGGCAGTGGTTTAGTACATTAACAGCCTCACCTGAAGAAGATGAAAAGAAGGAGAGCTGCGTATCATCAGCATATTGCTGGAAACGCACTCCAAATCTCCTAATGACCTCGCCCAGCGGCTTCATATAGATATTAAAGAGCATGGGGGACAGAACTGAACCCTGTGGGACCCCATATTGGAGTATCCAGGGACTCGAGTAATGCTCCCCAAGCACCAACTTCTGGAGACGATTCTTGAGGTAGGAGCACAGCCACCGCCAAGCAGTGCCTCCAACTCCTAAGTCCGCAAGACGTCCCAGAAGGATACCATGGTCGATGGTATCAAAAGCCGCTGAGAGATCAAGGAGAACCAACAGAGTTACACTCCCTCTGTCTTTCTCCCGACAGAGGTCATCATACAGGGCGACCAAGGCTGTTTCTGTGCCAAACCCCGGCCGAAAGCCCGATTGACATGGATCCAGATAATCAGTTTCATCCAAGAGAGCCTGGAGCTGGTGAGCGACCACACGCTCTAAAACCTTGCCCAGGAACGGAACATTTGCTACCGGTCTATAGTTGTCAAGATTTTCAGGGTCCAAGGAGGGTTTCTTTAGGAGCGGTCTCACCACCGCCTGTTTCAGGCAGGGTGGCACCACTCCCTCTCGTAAAGAGGCATTGATCACCTCCTTGGCCCATCCGGCTGTTCCGTTCCTGCTAGCTTTTATTAGCCATGAGGGGCAAGGATCCAGAGCAGAAGTGGTCGCCCGCACATGTCCAAGCACCTTGTCCACGTCCTCGAGCTGAACCAACTGAAATTCATCCAATAAAACAGGACAGGACTGTGCTCCGGACACCTCATTAGGCTCAACTGCTACAATATTGGAGTCAAGGTCCCGGCGGATGTTTGTGATCTTATCTTGGAAGTGTCTCGCAAACTCATTACAGCGGGCTATTGATGGTATTATTGCGTTCTGAGGACCAGAGTGTAAAAGTCCCCGAACAACCTTATAAAGTTCCACTGGGCGGTTAGAAGATGACTGAATGGAGGCAGCAAAGTACTGCTTCTTCGCTGCCCTCACCGCCTTCACATAGAGCTTGGTAGAGATCTTCACAAGTGCAAGACCACAGCCGTCGGGAGTTCGTCTCCATTTGCACTCAAGCCGTCTCCTTTCTTGCTTCATCACTCTTAGCTCCAGGGTAAACCACGGAGCCAATTGAGCTCTGCAGAGGAGAGGGCGCACCGGGGCAATCGTGTCAACTGCCCGGGTCATTTCCGTATTCCACAGATTGACCAGGGTTTCGACAGGAGCGTCAGTTTTATCAGCCAGAAAACTCCCCAGAGCCTTCTGAAAACCTTCAGGATTCATTAGTCTCCGGGGGCGGACCGTCTTAATTGGTCCTCCACCCTTGCAGAGGGGAGAAAACATTGTGAGCCTACACCTCAATAGGCGATGATCTGTCCATGACAGAGGAATAGATGTAAAATCCCTCACTCCCAGATCACCAAAACAAAAGCTGAGAGCAGCCATACGTGTACCCTAGACTTCAAGAAATTAAATTTTAATAAATTCAGAACAATGATACGATTCCATAGCAAGCAACCCTAATGAGAAAAGGGGTCCAAGAGGGGTGGGAGTTTCTAAGAAATGAAATTCTAAAGGCACAATGGCAAACAAAATGGTCAAGGAATACCTAATCACTTTGAACAAGTTCAAATCTCCAGGGCCCAATGAACTGCATACTAGAGTACTGAAGGTATTGGCTGAAGAACTCTCGGAAACACTGTCTATTCTCTTTGTGAAATTGTGGAGGATGGGTGAAGTGCCAGATGACTGGAGGAGGGCTAATGTTGGTCCCTATCTTCAAAAAGGAGGAACCTGGGAATTACAGGCCAGTCAGCCTTACATCAATCCCTGGGAAAATTCTGGAGTAGATTATAAAGCGATCCATTATAAAGTGATCAAGCTAAATGTGGGCTGGATGGAACAACGATCAAGTGGATCCACAGTTGGCTACAGAATCATACTCAAAGAGTGCTTATCAATGGTTCCTTCTCAAACTGGGGGGTGGTAACAAGTGGGGTACCTCAGGACTTAGTCCTAGGCCCAGTGCTCTTCAACATTCTTGTTCATGACTTGGATGAGGAGGTACAGAGCATGCTTATCAAATTTGCAGATGATGCAAAATTGGGGGACACAGCTAATACCATGGAAGACAGAAACAAAATTCAAAGTGATCTTAATAGGCTGGAGCATTGATCTGAAAACAGCAGAATGAAATTTAACAGGGATAAGTGCAACACTTAGGAAAAAGAAACCAAATGCACAGTTCTAAGATGGGAGATGCTTGGCTCAGTAATATCACATGCAACAAGGATCTTGGAATTGTTGTTGATCACAAGCTGAATATGAGCCAACGGTGTGATGTGGCTGCAAAAAAGGCAAATACTATTTTAGGCTGCATTAACAGAAGTATAGTTTCCAAGTCTTGTGAAGTAGTAGTTCCCCTCCATTTGGCACTGGCTAGACCTCATCTTGAGTGCTGCATCCAGTTCTGGATGCTGCATTTTAGAAGGATCCAGACAAACTGGAACAGGTTCAGAGGAGGATAATAAGAATGATAAGGGGACTGCAAACAAAGCTCTGTGAGGAGAGACTGAAAGAACTGGGCATATAATAAACCAGGCCCAAGCCCAAACTGAAGTGGGTCCAGACAATCAGTGTCATCCAGGAACACCTCAAGTTGTTCCACCAGCACCCTCTCTAACCTTCCCCCCCAAAAGTGGCATTGGCAATCAGTTGGGGTATTGGCAATTGGTCAGTAGTTGTTATACATCACTGGGTTCAGGGTGGCAGGACCGCCACTAGTTTAAGGTCAGCTGCCACCATCTTGTCATGTAATGATGGATTCACAACACCCTGAACTCACCCAGCACACCATTCCAACTAGCTTTAACCATCCAGGAAGGGTAAGGATCCAGAGGGCATGTAGTCACATGCAGTTATCCTGTCCACATCATCAGGCCCATAACGCTGGGCCAGATGTCGCAATGGACACCTCAGCTAGATTTGCCGTGGTAGCAGCATCGAAGTCACTGTGACGCTGAGCGACTTGGTTTGTAAGACACTTCGAGAACAATTTGCAGCTAGTTATGTGCTTCAGGGTTCTGCCCCCCTGAATCTGGGCTAATGAGTCTTCAGTCTACATGGAACAACTCTGCTGGCAGACTCTTTGTGTTGATGGCTCTAGTCTTCTCACTGTTCCACAGCAAAATAAGAGTGTCAACAGGATCACTTGCTCTATATCATACTGCAGTTGAGTTGCTGCACTTGGTGAGAATTGCAGCTCAAAACATCCCCCTGAAGGATTATTCCAAAGTGCGTTGGGCCTGAAATAAATGTTTCTTCAAGCAGTCAGAGTTCCTCCCTCTCCCCTTCACCTGTGTCAGATGTGTAGTGCAGGTCACACACAGTCAAGTGGAATATACTTGCTTTATATCCCTTGTTATATTTGCATGGGATTTGGAAAGCTTATTTGCTAAGAACGAAAACCTTTCTGCTATGGGATAACTGCAGGAGTTTTCACTCCTGTGGGAAGATAAAAACAGACTCTCTGAGCTGGAATAAAGAGAAAACTTCCTTTTTGTCCTGAGAGAGTTTCCAGCTGGCATTTGTAACTATGGAATGCACTTCCTGTTTCCTCTTGGCCTCTTTCTTCTGAGAAAACATATGGCTGACTCTGGTTTGAAATATGGTTACCAAAGGACTGTTGGATTTCATATAAGGTTTTAGCACCCTAGAAGCCATAAGCCATCTAAGGCAGTGCAGGAAAATCAGGCACTATGCCAAATTAAACTTATATTCTTCTTTTGTAATTTTTGTTTTCTGCCTTTTTCTTCTAAATACCATGGAAACTCTTGTTTCCTTACGCAAGTGACTTTTTACTATTAAAGTGCGTATTGTTCTTTGTAGGTTCTAGCTCTGCCTTCTCAAGTCATGTTGGGTTACACATTATCTGATTTTGCTTACCAGATAGATCAGGAGTTATTTTTAAGTATGGGGACATTAAGGCATCCTCGATGGGTTACTGAAAAAAATGGATAATGCTGGTAAACTGGTTTTTTTTAAAAAAGGGTTCTGAGCCATGTGGGGGTCCTGGAAATGAGCTGGGAGCAAGAGCAGGAAGTTAAAGTAGTAACTCTACTGCATTCAGTTCACAGTTGTTTCTACAATCTCAGGGCTACAAGAGAAAAAGTCCTCTTGGCTGTTCCCATTAATTTTACAATAGGCACTTGCAAGAAGTCATTGCTACCAGATCTCAACGTGCAGGAGAGAATATATGGTGGTTCTCTGTCAAGTATCCCAAACTCAGGCTGTGAAGAGGTTTAAAGGTTATTTTGTTGGTATGTGCCTTCAAGTCGATTGCAACTTATGGCAACCCTATGAATCAGCGACCTCCAATAGCATCTGTTATAAACCACTCTGTTCAGATCTTGTAAGTTCAGGTCTGTGGCTTCCTTTATGGAATCAATCCATCTCTTGTTTGGCCTTCCCCTTTTTCTACTTCCTTCTGTTTTTCCCAGCATCATTGTCTTTTCTAGTGAATCATGTCTTCTCATTATGTGTCCAAAGTATGATAACCTCAGTTTCGTCATTTTAGCTTCTAGTTATAGTTCTGGTTTAATTTCTTCTAACACCCAGTTATTTGTCTTTTTCGCAGTCCATGGTATCCACAAAGGTCTCCTCTAACACCACATTTCAAATGAGCTGATTTTTCTGCATACCTTAAATTATTGATATTTCGCCCTCCATTTTTCACACCTCCTTAATCTTGGTCCAATCTTGCTTTCCATATATGTTCTGCATATACATTAAACAAATAGGGTGATAAAATACACCCCTTTCCTATGGGGAACCTATCAGTTTCTCCATATTCTGTCCTTGCAGTAGCCTCACAGTAGTAGTCCTTATAGTAGTAGGTTGCGTATCAGGACAATCACATGCTGTGGCACCCCCATTTCTTTTAAAGCATTCCATACTTTTTCATGATCTACACAATCAAAGGCTTAGTTGTAATCTATAAAGCACAGGGTGATTTTCTTCTGAAATTCCTTGTGGTCTGTTCCATTATCCAACGTATGTTTGCGACATGATCTCCTGTACTCCTTCCCTTCCTAAATCCAGCTTGGACATCTGGCACTTCTTGCTCATATATGGTAAGAGCCTTTGTTGTAGAATCTTGAGCATTACTTTACTTGCATGGGATATTAAGGCAATAGTTCAATAATTACTGTGTTCCCTGGGATCCCCTTCCTTTGGAATTGGGATGTATATTGAATGCTTCCAGTCTGTGGGCCATTGTTCAGTTTTCCATACTTGTTGACAATTTTTTGTCAAAATTTGGACAGATTCAGTCTCAGTAACTTTAAAGGTAAGCACCAGCAAATTGAGTTTGATCCAGAAACAAACTAGCAGCCAGTGAAGTTCAGAGGGAATCAATGGTAATCAACTTATTGTTGCATTTTGTACTAGTTTTGAGTCTCAGAATTTTTTTAAAAGTGCAGTTCCACACAGAGCACATTACAGGGTCTAAATGGGAAATTACAAGGATATGCGCCACAGTAGTCAAATCAATGTGTACAATACATATGTATTGGACATAGCCATATGTCATTGCAGTGGTCAAATCTGCATCTTCCAGAAAGGGGCATAGTTCATGCATCAGTGGGGAAGAGTTGTAAGTCATTGGCAGAGCGCATGCTTTGCATGCTAAAGGTCCTAGGCTCAACCCCAACATCTCCAGGTGAAAAGCCATTGCCAGTCAGTGAAGACAATACTGAGCTGGATGGACAACTTACATGATTTGGTATATGGCAGCTTCCTCTGTTCCTAACAGAAGTTGATAGAATGTGCTTCTGGCTATTGTGTCCTTAACCTGGGAATGCAGGAGGAGACCCAGATACAGAAGTACATCCAAATTATGAACTTGATATTTGAAGGGACCACAGGAAGTTCCTTCTTGTCTGAACTGAGCTAGTTTATTTACCCTCATCTAGGCCAATACTAATCCTAGGCCCTAGGGTCAAGGACACGCTTCGATCAGATGAAAAAGGAGAAACAGAATTGGATTATATCTTCTAATAAAGTCATCTTCTACCTCAGCTTCTTTTCCTCAAGTGTTCACTGATCCTATTGTCTTCAAGGATAAATCTCATTTTTGTTGACTTGTAAAATTTTGTCCATCTCTGTGGATTTTGGCCTACCATTACAAATCTGAAAAGTCGTCTTTTCCCTAAAAACATTCAAAGACAAATAGTTGCTTAACACTTTTGTCCAACTTCTGCCTGGTAATTTGCTTTGCAAGCTAACACTGTGCCTACTCGATTGTTGGCAGAGATGGGGGAGAAATTTGATTCAGTTTGCTTGTAGAGGGAAACCTACATAATTTTCACTTTCCAAAACAATACAAGAACTGAAACGCAGTCATCCTCTGAAATTTACACTTCTCCATATTTTGCGATGCAGTTCTTCAGCCAAGCAATATGTACCCAAAAATGCATATACTATGGTAGTGTGTATACAAATGCATATATTCATGAAAACAACATACAAAAATGTGTTCTATTAGGAGAAATTGTTTTGCAAAAATGTGTAGAGTAGGCAAGGTTGTTGCATACCTGCATGTGTAGATTGGGAGAAATTTGCACCAAAATGCTGATGAATTTTCATGAGGCCTTAAAAAAACCCTGTCAAACTGATGTGGAGAACTGAATTTAGGACTGAAAAAATGAGAATTAGAGAGGAAACCAAGGTTGACAGATTCACCCAACCCTAATTACTAGTAATGCTAGTCTCCATTATTTTCTCTAATGTTACATTCTGGGAAAAGCTGTTTTTCACAAAACTGTGTTCAGCACCCATTCATAAATTCCTCTGTTAAGAATTCTGTAGATGTTCATGTTCAAAGATGGCAGAACATCAAGTATACCTTGGTAATCTTACATTATCCAGATTCCTGGTGGTGTTCCCCTTTTAGCCTCATGTCAATGTAACTTTTAGCAAATATATAACCCCATGTAAACAGCGCTCCAATTTATCTTGGGCACCCACCAAGCCATTTAGACAAACTGAGCTGTGTTATAATTTAGGATTAGATGATACTGTAAAAATACTTTCACCCTGACTACATGTTGTCCATTGAATGTCAGCCAGTATCTACAGACTCCTAAAAACACTTATTGCATTTATTTAAAAATAGGTTGTACACAATGTAATCAATCTCTGTAGCTCCGGGCCTGAGTTTTCAGTCTTTTCCAGTTCCCAGCCTACGTACATGGTGGAGAGGGGCATTGCAGAACTAGAAAGAGTCAGGTAATCCTTGTTCACAGTGCTGGCAGACTGATTATTCGATAAAAGGTTCTCAGAAGTTTTTTAGAGGGGCTATCCCTGCATTCCTCATTGAGCCCTGAAGAGTTGCAATATATATTGTGATATGAACTGTGATATGACACAAGTTATGGATAAAGAATGAACCCCACATGCGCATGCAGTGTAGTATCATAACATCTGCATCCACTCTGAATGCACAGAAAACCTCCTACATGCATGGATCTCCTTTGCTGGATTGGAATTTACATCATTATTCCTCCCAGTGGACAAATAGCATCCTACCCAGCCCCCAACCCCAAAACAAAAAAACCCCAGAGGAGTCTAATTAAACCAATGGGACAATTTTAATCTGAACAAATACTTCATATTGAATTATTCTGTTTTTTAAAAAATAAAACGGTATGCCTCCTCAAATGATGAAAAGATAGAAAAAAGAGAAATACTAAAAGTCATAGCTACAAACTTCATAAAGTTTTCAGTTTTGCATTTCAACAGAGGTGAGAAGAAAAGCCAAAGAAGCCTACAAAGCCTTTCCCCCATCAAGGGTAGGACGTTACCAGAACCTTTGTAATTGCATCACTTTCATACTCTCACATGCGTACATGATCTGCTTTTCCAGCAAAAGTATGTGGCAGGCTCTGCAAATGGAAAGGCAAGGAGTTCCTCTCTTACAAGCCTGGAGTATTTGAGGAATCCTGTTGAGATGCTAAGGATGAGGCAAGGTGGCTAAAAGCCTTTGCTATGACAGAAAGATGGTTGTTCATGGTCTTCAACTCAACCAGTATATCCCCTAGAGTTGCAGGTGCCCGTTCAGAAAGTGGGGGAATAGCCTGGAATGGTGGTGGTGAGCAAACAAATTCAGGAGGCTGCTGCTTGATGAACCCTGCTTGAACATTTTCCCCTTCACTAAGTACAGGCAGATATGTGCTTCCACACCTCTTCATGTGCTCAGCTGGGCCACTCCCTGTAGATGGCTGTTGCCCCTCCTTCCCCTGCTTTGAGGTGGTCATCACTGAAGCAAGGTAGGGAAGCCAATCGATAAGATGGGGAGCAGGGCTAGGTGAAACGGCTACACCTGTAGGTGAGTAAAGGTTAGGTTGGGTAGCTGAAGCAGAGACAGCTGGTGGTACATTGTAAGGAAGCCCATGATTCGAGGAGAAGATGGAAGCAGATGATGGGTTCAGCGTGACAGAAGCTGATGTTCGTGGTGCCATTTCAGTATTCAAGGCCATAGTGCAGGTGGAGAGTGGTGGTGAAAACCTGGAGACCTCACAGCCATAGGGGGGGGATGGCGAAGGAGGAGCTGTGAGAGTTGCAGGATCTTCCGAAGATGATGGTGAGGCAGTGGCAGAGGGAGTGTCAGGGGTGCAAGGTTCTGAGTCTGCAACAAAAACGACAATAACTGTGGAACAAAATCAACCATCACCATGCACTATAAACAGAGGCAGGCAGAGATGCCATTGGCTGGATAGAAATAGAAAATCTGAGGTATATCATCCTAAGATCATATCGTTTCATCTCCTCCTAGTTCCTCCTCTCTTTCCTGAAATGCCCTTCACTTACTAAATTCCTGGTTGCTAAAAAGTACTACATGAGCTCAGTACGACTAGGGGATGGATGGTCCATGTCAATTTTGCATGCTTTCATGCTTAAACCCGTTCCATCCCTTTGCCACATTAATCTGATTTCTTTATTATAAATCAGTACACAAATTTCCTTCTTTGCGAAGAAGAGTGAGATGTAAATTTAAAAAATATATTTTATCTCAATATCTGCATTTGTAAACATATCTTATTCCAGAACATTCATTCTTATGCATTTTTGTACTTTTTGAGCCAAGAGTAGTAACGTAAAATTTGGAAAAATGCAAAATCTGAAAGATAATTATGTTCTGATCTATATATTAGTCAGTAAGGTGTAAATTCCGTCAGTTCACTTTAAAACTGTGAATTTATTAAAAATGGTGAAGTGTACCTGTCCCTAGGACAAAATTATTATCAGGTGGGAGTCTCTCCATCTCTTCTTCCCTCACTAAATGTTGGTTCAAAAGTTGTATATTACACCTGTATGTGAAGAGCACTGAAAAACACTGCCTCATGGTGGTGCTCCATGTGGTGACATAACTTTTGCTTTGGTTCATCCTAATATTGGCCTCCACACAAGAGAGAGGTGGAGCCAATATAAGGAAAGGACATAGTTGACTACCCTAGAGCATGAACCCTCAGCAATTCCTAATTCAGATTTTCAAAAATGCCCACATTAGTAACCAGCTATGCAAAACTCTGCTGTCTTAGGATTTGGGTTCACTGACTTGCCAATATTTTGTGCCTCATATATGCTTGAAATCTGGTGGTTGAAATGTAGAAATTGTGCTATTACCCTTCTTTCTTGGATTCCTTTTTGAAGTTTGGCACTGCCATGGAGTCCATAGCATGAGGAAGGCAATGAGCTAGACCTTACTGAGAGTAGGCCAGATGCCACAGGCAGACAGCTATTCCCAACCATTCTGGGTTCCAAGAATACAGTGAAGTATCTTACACAAACTGTCACTCCCCACAGCAATGAATAAATATTGGAAAGAAATGGGGAGGCACAAGAATCAAAGGTTGATAAAGTGTAAAAATCAAAAGAAGACAGCAAAACATTTGAGAAGAAGGAGCAGATTTATATTTAATTATATTTAAGCCACTTAAATATAATAAGTGAGCTAACAAAACTGTAATGCTATGAACATCAACAAGACTCTTGGCCTGACAAGACTGGAGGACAGTATGTGGTGGTGGTGGAAGAATTACCGGAGACCCCGTGCGACAACGAGCAAGAGGCTGAAGCTCAGTCTAGCGGGGCAATGAAACCATGCCCCACAACAAGAAGAGAAAAGTACTACTAGTGGGAGACTTCCTACTGTGTGGGATCGAAACCCAAGTATGCTGAGAAGATCCGTGGACTCTCCAGGTATGCTTTCTACCAGGAAGATGAATTAAAGATGTGATGGAAGGGTTGCCATCACTCATCAAGTCCACCAATAGGTATCCCTTTTTCCACATCCATGTGGGAACAAATGATACAGCCAAATGGAGCTATGAAGAAATCACATCAGATTTTGAAGCTCTGCGGAAGAAACTGAACGACTTTGGGGCCCAGATAGTTTTTTCATCCATCCTTCCAGCACTTAGAAGAAAGGGAAAGAAAAATACTCTGTGTGAATGAATGGCTACGAAGGTGGTGCCGACGTGAGAGATTTGGATTTTGGGAGCATGGGCTATGCTTCCTAGAAGATGGATTGCTGGCAAATGATGGGTTGCATCTCACAAGGACTGGAAAGAATGTGTTTGGCCACAGCATGGAGAAGTTCATCAGGAGGGCTTTAAACTGAATCCTAAGGGGGAGGGAGATGTAAACTTGGTGGATTAGATCGGCTATGATAGGGACCAGTGACAGTCTTCAGAAAAATGTAGTAAGGAAGCCAAGCCATAAATCACATGGTCTTCAATGCCTGTATACTAATGCACAGAGCATGGGAAACAAGCAGGACAAATTTGAACTCTTAATACAGGAGGGCAATTATGACTTGATAGGTATAACTGAAACTTGGTGGGATGACTCCCGTGCCTGGAATACAGCAATTGAAGGATATAACTTGTTCAAAAAGAACAGAAGGTATAAAAAGGGAGGTGGAGTTGCGCTATATGTTAAAAATATATATCCCTGCACAGAAATTCAGGAAGATGAGCGTGGTAGCTCCACCGAGAGTATATGGATTAAAATTAATGGGGCAAGTAATAAAAGGAATGTGGTGCTTGGAGTCTACTACCTACCACCCAATCAAGGAGAAGACGAGAATGTAACTTTTGAAAAGCAAATTGCCAATGTTTCAAGGAGGCATGATGTAGTAGTAATGGGGGATTTCAATTATCCCAATATCTGTTGGGAGACAAATTCTGCCAAACACGGCCCCTCTAAGAAATTTCTGACTTGTGTTGGAGATAACTTTCTCCTACAGAAAGTGGAGGAAGCAACCAGAGGATCAGCTATCCTGGACTTGATTCTAACCAACAGAGGTGATTTGGTGGATGAAGTGGCAGTTACAGGAACTCTGGGGGAAAGTGACCACATCATACTTGAATTCTTGATTTTAACAGAAGCAAAAGCTGAGAGTAGCCATACGTGCACCCTGGACTTCAGGAAAGCTGATTTTAATAAACTCAGAACAATTGTAAGTACGGTTCCATGGCAAGTGAGCCTAATAAGAAAAGGAGTCCAAGATGGGTGGGAGTTTCTAAAAAAGGAAATTCTAAAAGCGCAATGGCAAGTAATTCCAACAAGGTTAAAAGGGGGGAAACAGCAGAAGAAGCCAATGTGGCTTCACAAAAAGCTTAGAGATGACCTGAAAACAAAAAAGGACACATACAGGAAGTGGAAGGAAGGCCAGACCACAAAGGAAGAGCACAGGCAGGTATCACGGAATTGCAGGGATGGCATCAGGAAGGCTAAAGCTGAGAATGAGCTGAGCTTAGCGACGGATGCTAAAAGCAACAAAAAAGCTTTCTTCAGGTACGTCCATAGTAAAAGACAGAGAAAGGAAACGGTGGCACAGCTACTCAATGATGATGGCAAAATGATAACAGATGACAAAGAAAAGGCAAAAGTGCTCAATTCCTACTTTGGCTCAGTCTTCTCCTAAAAAAGGATCTGTGACCCTCCTGGGAAACATGAAGTAGAAGGGGCAGGACTGGAGCTTGAGCTTGATAGACAAATGGTCAAGGAATACCTAATCACTTTGAATGAGTTCAAATCGGCAGGGCCCAATAAACTGCATCCTAGAGTATTGAAGGAACTGGCTGAAGAACTCTCAGAACCTCTGTCTATTATCTTTACGAAATCGTGGAGGACTGGTGAAGTGCTGGAGGACTGGAGGAGAGCTAATGTTGTCCCTATCTTCAAAAAGGGCAAGAAGGAGGAACCGGAGAACTACAGACCAGTCAGCCTAACATCAATCCCTGGAAAACCTCTGGAGCAGATTATAAAGCAGTCAATCTGTAAGCACCTTGAAAACAATGCAGTGATTACTAGGGGCCAACAAAAATTTAAGAAGAAGAAATCCTGCCAGACCAAACTTATCTCATTTTTTGACTGAGTAACCTCCCTTGTAGACTGTGGGAATGCTGTGGACATAATATATCTAGACTTCAGCAAAGCTTTTGACAAAGTGATATTCTGATCATGATACTCTGATTAGCAAGCTAGCTAAATGTGGGCTGGATGGAACAACTATCAGGTGGATCCACAGTTGGCACCAGAATTGTACTCAAAGAGTGCTTATCAATGGTTTCTTCTCACCACAGGGCTTGGCCCTGGGCCCAGTGCTCTTTAACATTTTTATTAATGACTTGGATGAAGAGGTACAAAGCATGCTTATCAAATTTGCAGATGATACAAAGTTGGGGGGGATAGCTAATACCATGGAAGACAGAAAAAAAACCAAAGGGACCTTGATAGGCTGGAGCATTGGGCTGAAAACAACGGAATGAAATTCAACAGGGATAAATGCAAAGTGCTACACTTAGGAAAAGGAAACCAAATGCACAGTTATAAGGTGGGAGATACTTGGCTCAGCAATACTACATGCAAGAAGGATCTTGGAATTGTCGTTGATCACAAGCTGAATATGAGCCAACAGCGTGATGTGGCTGCAAAAAAGGCAAATGCTATATAAGGCTGCATTAACAGAAGTATAGTTTCTAGATCACGTGAAGTATTAGTCCCCTTCTATTCAGCACTGGTTTGGCCTCATCTTGAATACTGCGTCCAGTTCTGGTCTCCACACTTCAAGAAGGATGCAGACAACTGGAACAGGTTCAGAGGAGGGCAACAACGATGATCAGGGGACTGGAAACAAAGCCCTATGAGGAGAGACAGAAAGAACTGGGCATGTTTAGCCTGGAGAAGAGAAGACTGAGGGGAGATATGATAGCACTCTTCAAGTACATGAAAGGTTGTCACATAGAGGAGGACCGGGATCTCTTCTTGGTCGGCCCAGAGTGCAGGACACGGAATAATGGGCTCAAGTTGCAGGAAGTCAGATTTCGACTGGACATCAGGAAAAACTTCCTAACTGTTAGAGCCATACGACAATGGGACCAATTACTTAGAGAGGTAGTGGGCTCTCCGACACTGGAGGCCTTCAAGAGGCAGCTGGACAGCCATCTGTTGGGAATGCTTTGATTTGGATTCCTGCATTGCGCAGGGGGTTGGACTTGATGGCCTTGTAGGCCACTTCCAACTCTACTATCATTGTATCATTCTAACCCATGCATCCCAAGATGATTACTGACATCATCTGGAGGAAGCACTGTCAGTAGTCCCCTGTGGGCCAGAAGCACAACTCATGCCAATAGGGAGTCACACCATCAGTGTAAGTGAAGTGTGGGGCCAACTAGAAATCAGGCAATTTCAGAACCTGGTTAAAAATGTTTTATTCCATGAGGCGTTTGCACCATGAATGCTGGTTTGATGTTTTAATATCTGATATTTAATTCATGTTTTAAATGTTGTATATTGTTTGCTTCTATTTTGTAAGCTGCTTTGGGACACAGTGAAAAGCTGGATATAAATTGTTTAGATAAGTAACATTATTCACTAGAACACTTGTAAATGAGAAGGCAGGGTGGAGAGCAAATGAATTGGGCAGGGCTACGGCAAAGTGCAGTTGCACTAATGGGGCCACCACCAATCCAGCACTTTTCTGGATGCAATGGTATGCTCCCAACATTGCCACCAACCTGCCCCAGCCTTGCCCAGATAAACAGAGGTGATGCCAACGTCAGGATAGCTGCTCCATTCTTAAGAACACAAAACAGAAGCAGTACAGATGAGCTAGTGAAATTTGAACAATGTACACAGACTGACCTTAATGGGAACCCACACATTGAGAGATCTTGGGGATTACTACCAAGTTCGTAGCCTATCAGCAGTGCTCATGAACAGGCCACAGCAATTGTCCAATCTTCCTATATAAGAAAAATGTAAGACATTGTGCCGTCACGGCATAATGACATGACATAGTGTGACATGGGGGTGTGTGGAGCACAGCGGCAGGGCGGCAAGGGAGGCATCAAGGAAACAAATACGGCTGGCATAAGAGCAAGGCGATCAGATGACTATGGGGACGGGTGAGGTAAGTGGCTGTGGGGTGGACAAGCGAGCAAGGCGAGGGCTGCAGCGTGGACGAATGAGGGGCAGACAAGAGAAGTGAGCAGCTGTGGGGCAGATGAATGAAGGGTGGACAAGCAAGGCAAACTGGATGAGCAAGCGAGGCAAGGAGCTGTTGGGGGAAGAGCAGTTGTAGGGTGGACAAGCAAGGTGAGTGGCTGTGGGGTGGACAAGCAGCTGTCGTGTGAATAAGCAATATAAAAGGTAATTAGCTGTGGGGCAGATGAATGAGGTGAGTAGCTATGGGGTGCATGAATAAGGGGCAGAAGAGCCAGGCGAGAGGCTATGGGGCAGATGAGCAAGGTGAGTGGGCAGCTGTGGAAGAAGCAGCTAAGTGGCCAGGAGGCAAGTGGACAGGTGGCCTGGCACGGTTTGTGAGTGTGCCTGGAAGGATGGGGGGCAAAAGGTTTGTGAGCAGGTCTCGAAGGTTCGTGAGTGAGCCTGGGTTTGAAAGTGCCGGGCGGGGGAGGGATTTGCAAGTGCTTTGGAGGGAGACGGTTTGAGAGTGCCTTGGAAGGGGATGGTTTAGTGGGCCTTAGCAGTTGCAGGAGGTGAAAAGGGAAGGGCCAAGGGATTACCATGGGGGGAGTGTGGGTTGGTGAGTGGTATGGGGAGTTTGGTGAGTGGTGAGTGTAGGTGGGGTTGGCGAGAGAAGCGAGCAGGGGCAGAGCTCCTGTAATCCTGTAATCTTCTTTGGAGGATCCTGCAATCTTCTTTTCAATAATGCAATGAACAACCTGAATGAATTTGAGGAAATGATACCAGATCAGTATCTGAGGCATATATTTAATTAATATTAAATGCGAGCTTTTTCCACCAAAAAACCCCATTTTTTTAATGTGAGAAAATTGAGAGGATAGATTGAAATTTGTCCATGAATCTGTCATATGCTCTCCCACGTTATTTTATCAAATAGAATTTCCTAACTAGCAATTTGTGAAGATTTTTTTAAGCTGTTGTCCAACAAAACTCTTTTTAGAAGAAATAATGTTTTCTGAGGGTTTTTTTTTTAAAAAAAGCTTTGCTGGAAATTTTCCTAACCCATTCTCCTAATTGCGATGGCTCTAAAGGAGGTCAGAGGGTAGTCTGCTCTTATTAAAACAAACAAAAACCTTGAAGAAAAAAATACACAAGAAAACTATTTTTAAAAAATACAGGCTAAAGCTGCAACACAAGGCAATATAATCTAGGATTTTCTGAGATGAAAGTTCTTATTTTTCATAAGATCCTCTCATTGGTTGCACACACACACACACACGAGTTATTTTCTGTTACATTGAGGAGGTCACAATATTTCCCACAATAAGCCATTCTGTGTGGGGATGGGGGTGTTACGTTTGCCTATTTGTGTTTTAAAAATTCAAGCAACCAAGTGGTCAGAAAGTTGTGGAGTCTCCATATCTTGAGAAAGGAAGAAGGAAACATGAGGCCCTTTTTCTTTGGGCTTCTCTAGAGTTCAGGTGACATCTGTTCAGGTATGCTTTTTTTGATCTTCTGATACATTTTCTGGCTGCTTCCCCACATGAACTTCAAAAATGTGACGAGTGAAAAAAGCTCCACAGAGCACTAGATGTCACAAAAGTAGTATTCACCAATCTTGTAACATCCCAACACAACTGAGCAGTGTCACTGCACTGACATTCACATTTCCACAGAAAAGGGAAGGAGACACCAAGAAAGAAGAGTTTGGGCTCTTTGATAGACCTCAGGACACTGCAGACACTACCTAGGAATAGGTTATTAACAAAATTGTACAAGCAAACCTGCCATCGGACTACGTTGCTACCCTAGGAGATGAATAAGAATATAATTTTGTACAGCCTGTTTACTTTAGGGTTCTCTTATTAAAAAGATTGTAGTGTAGTCCCTCTGAAGTGTAGACACCTGTCCATGTGGGCTGGCATTTCCAGACACACTTCCTTTGGACCACTCAATGGCCATCATCAACCAATGCCTTTCAAAACATTCAGACTGTTGACACGGAGCCTGAAAGATCCCTTGATCTTTTTTAATACTGTATGTTATCCTATGTACCACATAAATAAAGTCAAATATGGGAGCATCCTTGCTTTCCACTGTTAGCTGGGGGAGATACTTACATAACACAGGTCTTGCTTCTTTGCTCTACCTTCCATGCCTATCCCAGATGGGCAAAAACATTTGCTATGTGCTGTGCCAGCCACAATGGCAACCACATGCTGCCTCTCTTAGGGATGGCTCCAACTTGGTGGATACACATCAATCAGGCTGATGAATGTTTGTAAAGTGCTTTTATATCCTGAGATGAAAAGGCCATTCAGTATGTAAAAGTCATCCTATATTAAGACTATTGCCCACAGGTCCGGAATAGGAATTCCTGTTTTACTGAAAGACCACATAAAATAAAACTTTTTAATCTAATATCAAAGAGGTAGTTGGGATTCTGAACCAGTGCCTGTAGGCAGGAATGGGCTGGATGGAGGTTAACAAACTGAAGCTCAGTCCAGACAAGCCAGGAAGAAGATGGAGACTGGAATATTTATGTATTTATTTTATTACATTTATATTCCACCTTTCCTCCAAGGAGCTCAAGGTAGCATACATGGTTCTCCTCCCTCTCCATTTCATCTGCACAACAACCCAGTGAGGTAAGTTAGGCTGATTGGCAGCGACTGACCCAAAGTGAGCTTCATGGCTGAGTGGGGATTTGAACCCTGGTCTCCCAGGTCCTAGTCTAACTCTCTAACCACTATAGTACACTGGCTCAGCAATCCCAATTCAACTTGTTTTCGCTGGGATTGTACATGCCTTCAAAAATCAGATTCATAGTTTGGGAGTGTGGACTCAGCTTTACATCTGCATGGCCAGTTGGCAGCAAATAGCTCACCTTAAGCTGGTGTTCCAGCTGCACCCATTCCTAAGGATGTTGGACATGGATACAGTAATTTGTGCCCTAGTTATGTCAAGACTGGCAATGTACTCTACACAGGGCTACCTTTAGAGCATCTTCAGAAGCTGCAGTCAGTCCACAATGCAGCAGCAAGAATGTTAGTGGGCTCATGCCCATGGGACCACATTACTTTACCCTGCAATGTCTGTATCGGTTGTCAGTTTGTTTCTGCGCATAATTCATAGTGTTGGGGATTATCTTTATAGCCCTAAGACTGCAAATTTATACTCACTCTGGATTAAGTTCCATAGATTGCTCTGTACATTGCTTTGGTCCAGGATACCTGAAGAATAACCTCTTCCTATACTATCCTGATAGCTCTCTAAGATCAGAAGGAGAGGCCCTTCTGTGTCCGACCTAGGGTGTGAAGGCACAATTGATGGCTGCAAGAAATAGGGCCTTCTCAGTGGCTGCACCAATACTGTGGAATACTTTGCTCCATGAAGTGTGGATGGGCTCCTCTCTGTCTGTCTTTCCCCAGTCAATAAATACATATTCCCTGCTAAGTGTCCGCTGTAAAGGTCTTTAGCAGTCTTTTGTTCTACTTCCAATTTATTTTAATTTTTATTGTATTTTATCATATTTCAGTTCAAATAATTTCATGACTTAGACTTAGAATCATAGAATCATAGAATTGAAAGGGGCCTATAAGGCCATTGAGTCCAAACCTCTGCTCAATGAAGGAATCTAAATTAAAGCATTCCCGACAGATGGCTGTCCAGCTGCCTCTTGAATGCCTCTGGTGTTGAAGAGCCCACCACCTCCCTAGGTAATTGGTTTCATTGTTGTAGTGCTCTAACAGTTAGGCAGCTTTCCTGATGTTCAGTTGAAATCTAGCTTACTGCAACTTGAGTCCATTATTCCGTGCATTTTGGAACAATTGAGATGAGATCCTGGCCCTCCTCTGTGTGACAACCTTTCAAATACTTGGAAGAGTGCTATTATATCTCTCCTCAGTCTTCTCTTCTCAAGGTTAAACATGCCCAGTTCTTTCAGGGCTTTGTTTCTAGTCCCCAGATCATCCTTGTTGCCCTCCCCTTAACCTGTTCCAGTTTGTTGGCATCCTTCTTGAAGTGCTGAGACCAGAACTGGGCGCAGTACTCAAGATGAGGTCTAACCAGTGACAAATAGAGGGGAATCAATATTTCACACAATTTGGAAACTATACTTCTGTTAATGCAACCTAAAACAGCATTTGCCTTTTTTGCAGCCACATCACACTGTTGGCTCACATTCAGCTTATGATCAACAACAATCCCAAGATCCTTCTCACATGTAGTTTTGCTGAGCCAAGTATCCCCTGTCTTATAACTGTGCATTTGGTTCCTTTTTCCTAGCTGTAGAACTTTGCATGTATCCCTGTTAGGGTTGCCAGGTTCAGGACCTGAGACTGATCCTGTATCTTTAGAAGAGAAAGTCAGCCAAATGCAGGTGTTCTTGCAACCCTGTAATGGGAAAAACCACAAGCTGGAATTCTCCCTCCCCACTGCACAACTTTTAAAGACACAGAAGACCTCTTGGTTGCCAGGCACAGCTTCCAAGAAGTCTTCTGTATATTTAAAAGTTGTGCAGGGGGAAGGGAGAATTCCACCTTGTGGTTTTTCCCATTACAGGGTTGCAAGAACACATGCACTTGGCTGACTTTCTCTTCTCCTAAAGATACAGGATCAGTCTTAGGCCCTGAACCTGGCAACCCTAATACCTGTTAAATTTCATTCTGTTGTTTTCAGCCCAATGTGCCAGCCTTTCAAGATAAGGAGAACTCGTCCCAGACAAATTGTGTCTGTGCCCTGTTCCGGTTCTCCTCATATCCACAGGACTGTTGGTTGTACTATCAGCCAGCTCTCGGATCTCCAGGTGCTGCTTTTAAATGCAAGGTCGGCCGTTAATAAAACTCCCCTTATCCACAATTTGATTGTGGAGAAGGGTGCCGATCTTGCGTGCATTACCGAGACCTGGGTGAGCGAGCAAGGAGGAGTTGCTCTTTCCCAGCTTTGCCCACCTGGGTATTCGGTGCAGCACTGCGGTAGATCTGAGGGCCGGGGAGGTGGGGTTGCTGTGGTCTATAGGAGTTCTTTCTCTCTCACCAAGCGCCCTGTCCAGATGGCGAATGGTCTGGAGTGTCTTCATCTTGTGCTGGGCCAAGGAGACAGACTGGGAATACTGTTGGTGTACCACCCACCTTGCTGCCCAACGGCTTCCCTAGCTGAGCTGACAGAGATAGTCTCGGAGGTATTGTTGAGGTCCCCTCGACTTGTGGTACTGGGGGACTTCAACATTCATGCCGAGACTGTCTTGTTTGGGGCGGCTCAGGACTTCATGGCCTCCATGACAACCATGGGGCTGTCTCAAATTGTTACTGGCCCGACGCATGTATCAGGACATACTCTTGATTTGATCTTCGCCACTGGTCATGGAGATGGTGATCTGAGGGCGGGGTATTTTTCATTTACTCCGTTGTCATGGACAGATCACCGCTTGCTGAGTTTTAGACTTACGACAGCCCTTTCCCTCTGCAGAGGTGGGGGACCTATTAAGTTGGTCCGCTCCCGGAGGCTTATGGATCCTGTAGCTTTCCAGATGGCTCTGGGAGTCTTTCCGGCTGATAGTACTGGCGGTCCTGTCGAGGCCCTGGTTGACCTGTGGAATATGGAGATGACCCGGGCCATTGACACGATCGCTCCTGCGCGCCCCCTTCAGTGCAGAACTCATACAGCACCGTGGTATACCCCGGAGCTGAGAGTGATGAAGCAAGAGAGAAGGAGGCTAGAGTGCAGATGGAGGCGAACTCCTGACGGATGTAGTCATGCTTTGGTAAGTGCTTCCACTAAGATGTATGTAAAAGCGGTTAGGGCGGCAAAAAAGTTTTATTTTGCTGCCACCATTAGATCATCTCTTTGCCGCCCAGCGGAGCTGTTTAGGGTAGTACGTGGGCTGTTACATTCTGGCTCTCACGATACTAAAGAAACATTGGAAGCCCTCTGTAACGAATTCGCGGAGCACTTCCAGGACAAGATTGCATGCATCCGTTGGGACTTAGACTCTGATGTTATAACAGAATCCATTGAGGTGTCCAGAGCGCGGCCTTGTCCTTCATTATTGGATGAGTTTCAGTTGGTGCAGCTCGAGGAAGTGGACAAGGTGCTTGGAATGGTGCGGGCGACCACATCTGCTCTGGACCCTTGCCCATCTTGGCTGGTGAAGGCTGGCAGGACCAAAACCACCGGCTGGGCCAAAGAGGTGATAAATGCCTCCTTCAGAGAGGGAGTAGTCCCTGGTAGTCTCAAGGAGGCAGTAGTGAGACCTCTGTTAAAGAAACCTTCTTTGGACCCAGATGTTCTTAACAACTATAGACCGGTGGCGAATGTCCCTTTCTTGGGCAAGGTTTTGGAGCGGGTGGTCGCCGGTCAGCTCCAGGCGCTCTTGGATGAAACCGATTATCTAGATCCATTTCAATCCGGTTTTAGGCCTGGTTTTGGCACTGAAACAGCCTTGGTCGCCCTGTATGATGACCTTTGTCGGGAGAGGGACAGAGGGAGTGTGACTCTGTTGATTCTCCTTGATCTCTCAGCGGCGTTTGATACCATCGACCATGGTATCCTTCTGGGGAGACTCGCGGAGTTGGGAGTTGGGGGCACTGCTTGGCAGTGGTTCTGCTCCTACTTAGCGGATCGTCGCCAGAAGGTAGTGCTTGGGGAACATTGCTCGACACCCTGGGCTCTCCATTGTGGAGTCCCTCAGGGGTCGGTTTTGTCCCCCATGCTTTTTAACATCTACATGCAGCCTCTGGGTGCCGTCATCAGGAGTTTTGGAGTGCGTTGCCATCAGTACGCTGATGACACGCAGCTCTATTTCTCCTTTTCACCTTCTTCAGGTGAGGCTGTTGATGTGCTAAACCGCTGCCTGACCGCGATAATGGACTAGATGAGAGCTAATAAACTGAAACTCAATCCAGACAAGACTGAAACACTGTTGGTGAGCTCTTTCCCTGCCCAGATGGTGGATGTTCATCCTGTTCTAGATGGGGTTACACTCCACTTGAAAGAACAGGTTCGTAGTTTGGGGGTCCTTTTTGACCCTTCCTTGTCGCTTGAGGCTCAAGTGGCCTCGGTGGCTCGGAATGCATTTTACCATCTTCATTTAGTAGCCCAACTACGCCCCTATCTGGACAGCGACAATCTCGCTTCAGTTGTTCACGCCCTGGTAACTTCTAGACTGGATTACTGTAATGCACTCTACGTAGGGCTGCCCTTGAAGAAAGTTCAGAAACTTCAGCTGGTTCAAAACGCGGCAGCCAGGCTATTGACGAGGACCAATCGGTCTGCGCATATAACACCTGTCCTGGCCCGTTTGCACTGGCTACCTATTTGTTTCCGAGCCAGATTCAAGGTGCTGGTTTTGACCTATAAAGCCTTACACGGTGTGGGACCACAGTACCTTGTGGAACGCCTCTCCCGCTATGAACCTACCCGTTCACTTCGTTCAGTATCTAAGGCCCTCCTCCGGGTACCATCTCACCAGGATGCCCAGAGGATTGTTACCAGATCTAGGGCCTTTTCTGTAGTGGCCCCCGAATTGTGGAACAGCTTACCTGAAGAGATACTCCTGGCGCCTACGGTGCTTTCTTTTAGGTGCCAGGTTAAGACCTGGCTGTACTCCCAGGCTTTTTTAATGTTTTTAATGTTAATGTTTATGTCTACGCTTTATTTTAATATTGTTGTTGATATATGTGATTGATTTTATTATAATATTGTATTTTTAATCTGTTTTGTACACCGCCCAGAGAGCTACTAGCTATGGGCGGTCTAAAAATGAAACAAATAAATAAAAATAAATAAAGATCCCTTTGAATTTTGTTTCTATTTTCCAGGGTATTAGCTATCCCTCCCAATTTTGTATCATCTCCAAATTTGATAAGCCTTCCCTGCACCTCCTCATCCAAGTCATTAATAAAAATGTTGAAGAGTACTAGGCCCAAGACCGAGCCCTGTGGTACCCTGCTCATTACCTCCCTCCAGTTTGAGAAGGAACCACTGATAAGAATTCTTTGAGTATGATTTTGTAGCCTTCTGTGGATCCACCTGATAGTTGTTCCATCCAGCCCACATTTAGCTAGCTTGCTAATCAGAGTATCATGTGGCACTTTGTCCAAAGCTTTGCTGAAGTAGAGATATATTATGTCTACAGCATTCCCACAGTCTACGAAGAGTTTACTCGATCAAAACATGAGATAAGATTAGTCTGGCAGGATTTGTTCTTGAAGGTACTGGAAGATTTAATTTACCAGGCTTTTCAGGAAGCAACATCTGCAATAAGGCCCCAGTGGTGTCAACAAACTGCAAGGTTATACAAACTACTCTCCAAAATAGTAAATATAAACAGAATCTTCAACATATTTTAAAGGGACAACAACCATTTTGTCACAATCACAGAGGACATGGCCTAGTCATCACAATTATAAAGTTAGGAGGAACCTTAGTCTCATACTATGAATTAGGAGAATTTTATTTCCCAATAAAACAGAAGAGGAGGAGCATCTCCAAATATATACACACCCTTGGTAAAGTAACTCTATTTTCTTTCTTTCCTGTCACTTTTCCTTTCTCCCTTCCTCTATGTCTTCCTCGAATGACTCTGTTTCCCTTCCCTTTTCCACATTATCTTTTAGTTAGAAAATGTTTGCCAGAGAAGGGGGCAGTTTTGCCTTGTGCAGTGTGAATGAACTGTCGTTTTTGCTTTACTTTCGACTTGGGCCAGGTACAAGGGGGCCAAGTAGAGACTTAAACTTGGTAGAAGAATGTTTTGTTTTGCAAAGGAGATTAAAAAGCAACTGCAGAGCAACTTTTGAACATTTCTACTTCAAGACCACGACATCAAAAAAAAAAAAACCCATAGATTTAGAGAGTTCAACTCTTCCTAGGTTCAGAAAACCTCCATGGCACTTTGAGGCTGCAATTGAGCCTCAGCAGATTGAATCTCCTAAGGAATTGTACAGGATTTTGTTTAATGTAATCACAAGGTTACACTATTGATTTTCCTCAGATGTGTGCCAAGCCAACTTCTGAGCAGAACTGAAAGATTTGCCATAAGAAAAAATGATAGTACTGCCATTTTAGGGTTATATAAAACTGATCTGGATGCTTCTCAAGTATAATATCATGATATGCAGTTAGATATCATAAAGGAGCAGAAAGTTCAAATTTCAGCTCTTCATGATATGAATGATTTCTATGGGCCAAACTAGACATCTACTTAAGATGTATCAGAAGCAGTTGTGGTTTACTAGGCAGTCCTGGCACCTGAGAGTCTGCAAAAGTGGCTCAGTCAAAATGTCAGCCCATGCACTACAGCCCATGCTATACTATAATTTTTATAGGCATCTCAGTACTTTCTCTGCACTTGGGAATTCAGATGAATTCTATGTCTCAATTTTCAAGGCAGATTCCAACCCTAAGATCATAGAAAATATACCCAAGTTTCTTGCTGTAGTCATTCATTCATTGGCAATCACCCATGACAGAGTAAGATTGTCTTCCAAGATAAGGTCTTTAACTGTGAACATAAGAACATAAGAACATAAGAAGAGCCTGCTGGATCAGGCCAGTGGCCCATCTAGTCCAGCATCCTGTTCTCACAGTGGCCAACCAGGTGCCTGGGGGAAGCCCGCAAGCAGGACCCGAGTGCAAGAACACTCTCCCCTCCTGAGGCTTCCAGCAACTGGTTTTCACAAGCATGCTGCCTCTGACTAGGGTGGCACAGCACAGCCATCACGGCTAGTAGCCATTGATAGCCCTGTCCTCCATGAATTTGTCTAATCTTCTTTTAAAGCCATCCAGGCTGGTGGCCATTACTGCATCTTGTGGGAGCAAATTCCATAGTTTAACTATGCGCTGAGTAAAGAAGTACTTCCTTTTGTCTGTCCTGAATCTTCCAACATTCAGCTTCTTTGAATGTCCAGGAGTTCTAGTATTATGAGAGAGGGAGAAGAACTTTTCTCTATCCACTTTCTCAATGCCATGCATAATTTTATACACTTCTATCATGTCTCCTCTGACCCGCCTTTTCTCTAAACTAAAAAGCCCCAAATGCTGCAACCTTTCCTCGTAAGGGAGTCGCTCCATCCCCTTGATCATTCTGGTTGCCCTCTTCTGAACCTTTTCCAACTCTATCATATCCTTTTTGAGATGAGGCGACCAGAACTGTACACAGTATTCCAAATACGGCCGCACCATAGATTTATACAACGGCATTATGATATCGACTGTTTTATTTTCAATACCTTTCCTAATTATCGCTAGCATGGAATTTGTCTTTTTCACAGCTGCCGCACACTGGGTCGACATTTTCATCGTGCTGTCCACTACAACCCCGAGGTCTCTCTCCTGGTCGGTCACCGCCAGTTCAGACCCCATGAGCGTATATGTGAAATTAAGATGTTTTGCTCCAATATGCATAATTTTATACTTGTTTATATTGAATTGCATTTGCCATTTTTCCGCCCATTCACTCAGTTTGGAGAGATCATTTTGGAGCTCTTCGCAATCCCTTTTTGTTTTAACAACCCTGAACAATTTAGTGTCTTCAGCAAACTTGGCCACTTCACTGCTCACTCCTAATTCTAGGTCATTAATGAACAAGTTGAAAAGTACAGGTCCCAATACCGATCCTTGAGGGACTCCACTTTCTACAGCCCTCCATTGGGAGAACTGTCCTTTGATTCCTACTCTCTGCTTTCTGCTTCTTAACCAATTCCTTATCCACAAGAGGACCTCTCCTCTTATTCCATGACTGCTAAGCTTCCTCAGAAGCCTTTGGTGAGGTACCTTGTCAAACGCTTTTTGAAAGTCTAAGTACACTATGTCCACTGGATCACCTCTATCTATATGCTTGTTGACACTCTCAAAGAATTCTAATAGGTTACTGAGACAGGACTTTCCCTTGCAGAAGCCATGCTGGCTCTGCTTCAGCAAGGCTTGTTCTTCTATGTGCTTAGTTAATCTAGCTTTAATCATACTTTCTACCAGTTTTCCAGGGACAGAAGTTAAGCTAACTGGCCTGTAATTTCCGGGATCCCCCCTGGATCCCTTTTTGAAGATTGGCGTTACATTTGCCACTTTCCAGTCCTCAGGCACGGAGGAGGACCCAAGGGACAAGTTACATATTTTAGTTAGCAGATCAGCAATTTCACATTTGAGTTCTTTGAGAACTCTCGGGTGGATGCCATCCGGGCCCGGTGATTTGTCAGTTTTTATATTGTCCATTAAGCTTAGAACTTCCTCTCTCGTTACCACTATTTGTCTCAGTTCCTCAGAATCCCTTCCTGCAAATGTTAGTTCAGGTTCAGGGATCTGCCCTATATCTTCCACTGTGAAGACAGATGCAAAGAATTCATTTAGCTTCTCTGCAATCTCCTTATCGTTCTTTAGTACACCTTTGACTCCCTTATCATCCAAGGGTCCAATTGTCTCCCTAGATGGTCTCCTGCTTTGAGTGTATTTATAGAATTTTTTGTTGTTGGTTTTTATGTTCTTAGCAATGTGCTCCTCAAATTCTTTTTTAGCATCCCTTATTGTCTTCTTGCATTTCTTTTGCCAGAGTTTGTGTTCTTTTTTATTTTCTTCATTCGGACAAGACTTCCATTTTCTGAAGGAAGACTTTTTGCCTCTAAGAGCTTCCTTGACTTTGCTCGTTAACCATGCTGGCATCTTCTTGGCCCTGGCGGTACCTTTTCTGATCTGCGGTATGCACTCCAGTTGAGCTTCTAATATAGTGTTTTTAAACAACTTCCAAGCATTTTCGAGTGATGTGACCCTCTGGACTTTGTTTTTCAGCTTTCTTTTTACCAATCCCCTCATTTTTGTGAAGTTTCCTCTTTTGAAGTCAAATGTGACCGTGTTGGATTTTCTTGGCAATTGGCCAGTTACATGTATGTTTAATTTCATAGCACTGTGGTCACTGCTCCCAATCGGTTTGACAACACTTACATCTCGCACCAGGTCCCGGTCCCCACTGAGGATTAAGTCCAGGGTTGCCGTCCCTCTGGTCGGTTCCATGACCAACTGGTCTAGGGAATAGTCATTTAGAATATCTAGAAACTTTGCTTCTTTGTCATGACTGGAACACATATGCAGCCAGCCTATGTCCGGGTAGTTGAAGTCACCCATTACTACCACATTTCCTAGTTTGGATGCTTCCTCAATTTCATATCTCATCTCAAGGTCTCCCTGAGCATTTTGATCAGGGGGACGATAGATCGTTCCCAGTATTAAGTCCCTCCTGGGGCATGGTATCACCACCCACAACGATTCTGTGGAGGAGTCTGCCTCTTTTGGGGTTTCAAGCTTGCTGGATTCAATGCCTTCTTTCACGTATAGAGCGACTCCGCCACCAATACGTCCTTCCCTGTCCTTCCGATATAGTTTATATCCAGGGATAACCGTATCCCACTGGTTTTCTCCATTCCACCAGGTCTCCGTTATGCTCACTATATCAATGCTCTCCTCTAAGACCAAGCACTCCAGTTCTCCCATCTTGGTTCGGAGGCTCCTAGCATTAGCGTACAGGCACTTGTAAGCAGTGTCTCTCTTCAAGTGTCTTTGGCACTTGTGATTAGGCCTGTGGTAATTTTGCTCTTCGTAATTTATATCCTGTGCCCCTGCTCTCACAATGCCTACTTCTAGGCCTACCCCTTTTAACATTTCATCATTTCTTTGGTTTTTATCCCAGGGGGGAGGTTTATTCTGAACCGGACCTTTCTCAGGTCCTGTCGGGTTTCCCCCTCAGTCAGTTTAAAAGCTGCTCTGCTACCTTTTTAATTTTAAGTGCCAGCAGTCTGGTTCCATTCTGGTTCAAGTGGAGCCCGTCCCTTTTGTACAGGCCCGGCTTGTCCCAAAATGTTCCCCAGTGCCTAACAAATCCAAACCCTTCCACCCGACACCATCGTCTCATCCACGCATTGAGACTGCGAAGCTGGGCCTGTCTGGCTGGTCCTGTGCATGGAACTGGTAGCATTTCAGAGAAAGCCACCTTGGAGGTTCTGGCTTTCAGCATCCTACCTAGCAACCTAAATTGTGCTTCCAGGACCTCACGGCTGCATTTCCCCATGTCGTTGGTGCCAATGTGCACCACGACCACTGACTCCTTCCCAGCACTGTCTACCAAACTATCTAAACGACGGGCGATATCCGCAACCTTCGCACCAGGCAGGCAAAACACCTTGCAGTCTACACGCCCATCACCCCCCCCACTGTCTATGTTCCTAATGATCGAATCACCCACTACAAGGATCCCTCCACCTCCTGGAGATATATCCTCGGCACGAGAGGATAGCTGCTCATCCCCCAAGGAATGGGTCCCTTCTAAGGGATCGTTTCCCTCTTCCTCAGCTGGATGCTCTCCTTCCCCGAGACCATCGTTCTCCATGATAGCAGGAGAGCTATCATCGTTGGAGTGGGACACAGCTATAACGTCCCTGAAGGCCTCCTCCACACACCTCTCTGCCTCTCTCAGCTTTTCCAGGTCCGCCACCTTGGCCTCAAGGAAATGAAGTCGTTCCCGGAGAGCCAGGAGCTCATTGCACCGAGAGCACACCCACGACTTCTGTCCAACAGGCAGATAGTCGTACATGCTGCAGGCGGTGCAAAACACTGGAAAGCCCCCACACCCCTGCTGGCTTCTTACCTGCATAGTTTTGTTTAAGGTTTATTACGTCAATGGGTTGGAGGCTGCGGTTTAGTTGAGGTCAGGGAACAGACGGGCACAGTAGGGGGCCCTGGCCTCCTCGCCCTGCTGCCGAACTCGCTCTGCTGGTTAACTCGCCTTGATGCTTTGTCAGCTGGGGCCTTGATGCTTCGTCAGCTGGGGCTCCCTCTAGCTCTGTGGGTCCGTAAGTGACTGTGGAGGCCAATCCTACATCCACACAGCCTCCCACAGTGAGGACATAGGTTTCCAGATGGAATACGGTCGCAATGACGACTTGCTTGAAGTGCCTTCCGCTTAGCTCATTTGTCCCTTTCACCCTGTACTCGTGCTTCTTCAAAGTCCATAGCATCTTTGATAATAGCCGACCTCCAATTGGGACACTCATGGGCCAAAACTTCCCAGTTCTCGATGGTCATGTTACATTTTTTTAGATTATCTTTAAGAACATCTTTACACCTCTTTTGCTGTCCACCAATATTGTTTTCGATCCTTAAGTTGGGAATAAAGTAGCTGCTTTGGAAGACAGTAATCAGGCATTCGAACAACATGGCCGGTCCAGCGAAGTTGATATTGAAGGTTAATTGTTTCAACACTGGGGGTCTTTGCTTCTTCCAAAATGCCAACATTAGTCTGTCTATCTTCCCAAGTAATTTACAGAATTTTCCAGAGGCAGCGCTGGTGGAATCTTTCAAGTTGGGAGTGGCGTTTATAAATGGTCCGTGTTTCACAGGCATATAGTAAGGTTGGAAGTACAATGGCTTTGTAAAGAAGCATTTTGGTCTCCTTGCAAATATCCCAATCGAACATCTATGCTTCATTCGAGAGAATGCAGCACTCGCGGAGCTCAGACGATATTGAATTTCAGCGTCAATGTCAGATTTTACAGAGAGATGGCTGCCAAAATAGGAAAAGTGATCAACATTCTCCAGCATCACACCATTAAGCTGGATTGATGGTGTTACAGAGGGACTAGTTCACACCTGCTGATGAAGCACTTTATATATATATATATATATATATATATATATATATATATATATATATATATATATATATATATATATATATATATATATATATATATATATATATATTAAGCGAGAGCCCAAGCTTTCCATATGCTTCTGCAAAGACATTTAGGATAGTTTGAAGATCTTTCTCTGAATGTGCGGAGACTACATTATCATCGGCATATTGAAGTTCTATGACAGAGGTTGACATTACCCTACTTTTTTGCTTTCAGCCTACTGAGATTAAAAAGCTTTCCATCAGTTTGATATATGATTTCCACACCAGTAGGAAATTTCCCCTCAATAAGGTATAGAATCATAGCAATGAATGAATGAATGAATGAATATGTCTTTATTGCTCATAGCCATTGGCCACCACAATGAAATAATAAATAAAAATACATATTGTAAAACTAGCTTTGCCAAGGTATACATAACAACAATCAACGTATCATGATCAATTAAAATTTGTGGTCCTGTCTAAAAGTATATTGTCACCAGTACTTGGAACTTAAGTATAAAAGTTTAAAACTATAAAAAGGGCCGAGGGGCCTCCAGTACAGCCTGCAATTGTTTAAGGTATCTGGCTCTGATATTCCTGGCAGCTAAAGCAAAATTTGCCACTTGGGCAGTTAAAGAAGTGTCATTATCTGTAAGAAGTACACATATTTGTTCCAAGGGAGATCTATTTGATGAGGAGTGAAGGATGGAAGAGAGGAATTTGAGCCTTGGGGCATTATATAAAGGGCATCTTATTAAATAGTGAACTATATCCTCAGTTTCACCGGATTTGCAAATGCAATGTCTTAGATGAATTGGGACCTTAGCGTACCTCCCATCCAGCAGTGCCGTATGCATAGATTGAAAGCGCAGCACTGTAAAAGCTTTTCTCAAATGTGGGGTAGTTAGAAAAATAAAATATTGCTCCATGCTAAAAGAGGTTTTAAATAGCGGGTACCACATAGCGAAAGACGATTGGTTGGAGGCATGGAGATCCCATCTTTTGGCATACAGATAGATTCTTTCTTTGAGTAACTGTTTTGCACGCATGGAGGGGTATGAGGGTAAAATTTCAATATCAATCCCATACCCAGATAAGATGAATTTAGATCGGTTGAACCAACTGTTTTGAGATGGATTGTGAAGCTGCTCTAGGAGGCATTTCTTAGGGAGACGTGAATTTTTCATACATGCGAGACTGAGCCAATAAATGGCTAAAGCCGCATGGACGGAGGATTCTAAAGAATGAAGTCCTGTCTCAAGCCTCAGGTAAGATATTGGGGTGCCTTGCGGAGTAGCCAAGATAGATCTGATGAAAAGGCTCTGTTCTTTCTCTAATGGGGAGACATTAACGTGCCCCCAAATTTCAGCGCCATAAAGGAGTTGAGGAATTATTTTCCTACGGAACACTTCTACTGCGGGAGGAACCAAACTCCCCCCTTTAAATTTAAAGAAGCGAAGGAGCAATTGGATGGATCGGGCAGCCTTCAGTTTGGTTAAATCAAGATGTGACTTCCATGCAAGGTTAGCATTGAAGCAGAGTCCAAGATATCTAAAACTGCGGAGCTGTTCAATGGGCTTATCATTAAGTTTCCATAGGTGGGTTTTTCTTTTCTTTCCAAACACAACCACATTTGTTTTAGTGTGGTTGATTGATAAATGCTCCTTGTCACAAAACCTACCCAAACTTCTTAACAGTTTCCTCATCCCTGCCTGGGTAATGGAAATCAGGGCCAGATCGTCAGCATATAATAATACCGAGAGCTTAACATCAAGAATTGGGGGGGGGGGGAAGTCTGGACCAGACAATTCCTGGACAATATTGTTAATGTAAAAATTAAAAAGAAACGGAGCTAGCAGACAACCTTGACGGACCCCCCTATTTGTTGGAATGGTTTCAGAGAGAAGGCCATTGGCACCTAGCCTGACCCTCAGGGAGGTGTTTGAATGGAGCATTTGTATTAAATACAGCAATCATCTATCAATGTTCGTGGAAGATAACTTGTGCCATAAGAGATCTCTATCGATGAGGTCGAATGCAGATGAAAAATCAACAAAAGTAACAAATAATTCATGTCTGTTATGAAGCGAGTATTTCTGAATAAGGTGGAGCAGTATAAAACATTGGTCAATGGTGGACTTTCCCTTGACAAAACCCACCTGTTCCTCTGCAATCACGGAATACTCAAGAGCCCACAATTTCAGTTTGCCTGGCAAGTATTTGGCATAGATTGTGGCGATCACGTCAAGTAGACTGATCGGCCTGAAGTTTTTAGGATCCATCTTTGAGCCTGTTTTGTGGAGAGGGGCCACAATACTGACTCCCCAGCCCTGTGGGACTTTTCCATGATGGTTAATAAAAGTGAACATTTTGGCGAGCACTGGGGCCCACCAATCAAGATTGGATTTAAACAGTTCGGGTGGAAGCATGTCCTCACCTGGGGCTTTTTTTCTGGACAGGGAGTTAACCAAAATAAAGATCTCTTGTACTGTAACTGGTTTCCATTCTGGGCAAGAATGGATTAAAAGAGCTACTGTGTCAAAATAAGTGTCTGTCGAGGGTGAGGGTTTAGAGTAGCAAAAAAGGTCAGAAAAGTGTGAACACCACTGGGCCGACGTTATTTGGTTGTCCAAAGAGGTGAATTTCCCATTTATGCCTTTTGATACTAGCTCCCAAAATTTAACCAAATTATTTTCCAGCGAAGCTAGGCCAAGCTCCATCCAAAGATGGCGAATATAGTTTGCATAGCAATGAAAATAGTAAATAAGGTCAGAGCAATCATACGTCCCTGTTTTACACCTGATCCGACTCTGAATGGATTGCTCTGAAAGCCACTGTTATCCAAAATGGTTGCCGTCATGTTGTCATGAAGGAGTCGAAAAATATTTACAAATTTATCAGGGCATCCAATTTTCAGAAGGATGGTCCAGAGAGCAGTTCGATTCATAGTATCAAAGGACTTCGTCAAATCCATAAATGCTATATATAAAGGTTGATTCTGCTCCCTGCATTTTTCTTGAAGCTGTTGTGCAGTGAAGATCATGTCAACTGTCCTCCTGGAAGGGCGGAAACCATTTTGGGATTCGGGGAGGATATCTTCTGAGATAGGGAGGAGGCAATTGTGAGGATCCTTGCAAGGATTTCACCAGTGGTAGCAAGAAAAGAAATGCCTCGATAGTTTCCACAATCTGTTCTACATCCCTTCTTAAAAAGAGTGATAATTATGGCATCCCTAAAACCTTCTGGGATCTCCTCCCTCATCCAGATCTTTTTGATGAGCTTATGAAGTTGTTGTGTAAGTTCAGGCCCATCTTCTTTAAAGACTTCAGCAGGAATCCCATCAGGTCCACTAGCTTTGTTATTCTTCATTTGATTGATGGCTTTACTGACTTCATCCAAATTAGGGGATACTGCAAGCTCATCTCTAGTTTGTTGTGAAATTTGTGAGAAGACCTCACCAGCCATAATAGATTTATGATTAAGGAGGTTGTGGTAATGCTCTTTCCAATGCAGTGCAATAGACTTTATCCTGAAGAAGTTTGGTGCGATCAATTGAATGTAAAGGATTTGTGCCATAATTTGTTGGTCCATAGATTGCCTTTGTGGCATTAAAAAAGCCCCGTATATCATGAGCATCTGCAAAATGCTGGAATTCTTGCGCTTTCTTTATCCACCAGGCATTCATTGGACCTCAGCCTTTGCACTGGCATAGATTTTTTTTCTTAGCAGCACAATCAATGTCATTCTGCCATATCCAGAAGGTTTTCCTTTTTTTGTTGAACATACATTCGATCTCACTATCATTCTCATCAAACCAATCCTGATGTTTCTTAGTTTGGTATCCAATAGTTTGTTCACATGCTGCAATAATGGAAATTTTCAGTTTAGTCCAGTGTTCCTCGACATTTTCAGGGAGTTCCATAGGTAGATATTTCTTGAGCATTGTTTGAAAACAAGCTCGCTTCATAGGATCTTGAAGGGCACGGATGTTCATTTTACACCTTGGTTTTCTTCCTTGGAGCCTATGTTGAGGAACAATATTAATGGCCATAGTAGATCAAATTAATCGGTGATCTGTCCAGCAGTCATCAGCACTCGTCATGGCCCTAGCGAGAAGTACATCACAACAATCTCTAGTACAGACAATTACGTAATCCAGGAGATGCCAGTGTTTCGACTGAGGGTGCTTCCATGATGTTTTAAATTTATTTTTCTGGTGAAAGAGCGTGTTTGTAATAATAAGATTATGTTCTGCACATTTAGTCAGAAGTAGAATTCCACTGAGGTTGCTATTGCCAACTCCTTCTTTCCCAATGGTTTCTGGCCATAAATTGAAATCAACTCTTGCATTGAAATTGCCCAGGAGGATAATTTTATCCTCCTTAGGTATCTCTGATAAGATGGTGTCCAGCTGGGTATAAAAAATTTCCTTGATGTCTTCATCAGCATCTAATGTTGGCGCATAAGCACTTACAATAGTTGCCTGCTGGTTTTTGGCGAGTTTTAACCCGAGAGAGTTGAGAGCCATTCATTAATGCCAATAGGAACTTCCAACCCTAAGATCACAGAAAATATACCCAAGTTCCTTGCTGCAGTATGTACAATGCAGCTATGTATCTTGTTTTTGCTAAAACAATTACCAACATTTCTCAACCCAGTTCTTACAAGGAAGGCAGTGAGTGAAGGATGATCTCTTCGCTGCTCCACTATTATTGGAAAGAAAACTGCCCTGTGCTCACATGATTAGGAACCTCAGAAAAGAGTCGCACTGCACTCACCTCTAGTTTGTGTTTAAGTGGGAAATTAGGAAAATATATGAACATCTATTACCAGAATTGGAAAAGTTGATTAAAACAGGCCTTACTATACCCATTCTGTCCTGTACATCAGAAAGTTCATTCTCATGCCTTCATAAAATAAAGACCTTTCTACAATCAAGCATGGAGCAAGCCAGGATGAATTATTAGAATCTTCTGCATGAACATACAGATCTTGCAGGAGATGTCAGGAGATGTGCTTTAATGTTAGCAAATGAGTTCATCATGAGAGCATTGACCGGAAGAAATACATTCACTATGTCAATGGACAGACCTACTGTCCAGCTCCAGGTGTGCCTGAATCCAGACAGCATCTTTCCACTCACCACTGAAAGCTTCAGCTCTTTCCCTGGCTTTCTTCACCTCCTCCAGCCCTACAATTATTTAAGTGGTCCTGAAAAAAAACAGTTTGTATAGTAACATGACCCTTGAAGAGTTAAACATTAGAACTTTGAGTTACAGGCTAGAGTTAGACTCTGTCCCTTGGACTTCGCTTTGTTCTGCTTTTCAGTTGTGTTCTCTACCCAGCCAGCAATAAAGAAGCATGCTTGCTTGCCTGCAGTAACAAGTAAGAGTTTGTTTATTCTGCAATTATTATGAGTAGAGCAGGATTGGGTGCTTATTGCTAAAGGGTGAAATAAAAAGATAACTTAAAAGTGATCTGAAAAAATGGCTACCTTTTACTCTTTTCAAGCACTCACTATACTCACAATCATAGCAGTTATTTTTTCTTTTTCTTGAGTACTTGATGGCAAAGGATGAAAACAGCCCTTAGAGGAATAGAAATATAGCTGTGTACCTTACAGAGGGCCAGCTCCAGGTTTCTGAGGACTCTTGGCCCTGCCCTTTTTCTTCTCAAACTACACTCCTTCCCCTTGGTCCCACCCCTTTCATCTAAAATATGGCAAATATTGTCAAAGAAAAAGACAAACTTTAGTACTTCACTAGTTGCCTTTTTAATTTTTTTGTCAACAGTATAACTTAGAGGCAACTTAATCCTGGACATACTTACCTAGGAGTCACATTGAACTAACTGGGGATTATTTCTGAGTAGACATGTATGCACAATTGAACTGTGAGAGGTAGAACTTAACAGACAAAATAGGTGAACAGAAAAAGTACTCCACCAGAAAATGTAATCCCGTCTCCTGCAATCAGAAATGTAGTCTTACATACTTCTTACACATTGCATAGTTAAACTATGGAATTTGTTCCCAAAAGAGGCAGTGATGGCCACCAACTTGGATAGCTTTAAAAAACTATTAGACAAATTCATGGATAATGCTATCAATGGCTACTAGGTATGATGGCTATGCTCTGCCTCCATAGTTGGGAGACAGTATGCTTCTGAATACCAGTTGCTGGAAACCACAGGAAGGGAGATTGCTCTTGTACTCAGGTCCTATTTGTGGGCTTCCCACAATCATTTGGTCGGCCGCTGGGAGAAGAGGATGGTGACTAGATGGGCCACTGACCTGAACCAGAAGGCTCTTCTATGCTCTTCTCTACAAAGAAGAAAAGTAAAGTTACTTGTGGGTAGGATTGCCAGGTTCAGGGCCTGATCCTGATTATCTTTAGGTTGCCAGGCCCGGCCTCCAAGAGGTCTTCTGTATCTTTAAAAGTTGTGCAGGGGGAAGGGAGAATTCCACCTTGTGGGTTTTCCCATTACAGTGTTGCAAGAACACCTGCACGTGGCTGACTTTCTCTTCTCCTAAAGATACAGGATCAGTCTCAGGCCCTGAGCCTGGCAACCCTACTTGTGGGGCCTTACAGACAAGGGATAGCCAACATGGTGTCCTCCAGATGTTGTTGGACTACAAATTCCATAATCCTTGTTAATTGGTTATGCTATCTGGGGCTGATGGGAGTTATAGTCCAACAACTTCTGGAGGGTACCATGTTGACTACTCCTGTTATAGTCTATCCAATTAGATTAACATGATATGCTTTAAGTTGGATTGCTGCACTGAGTAGGGAGTTGGATTCAATGGCCTTCTAGGCCCTGTCATGAATCCCTACCGTCAAGGTACAGGGAGCATGCATCCTACTCAAACCCCCATCCTTAGGAAAATGAGACTGGAACCAAAAAGACTCTTACTTCACCCTTGCCAAGGCTGTGTACGCTCACAACAACCTTGCAAGGTAGAAGGTAGGCTGCCACCACCCCTGTTTACTGGTCCACTCAGAGCCAGGGGATCTCTGAGCCCAGAAAGTCTATAAAACCAAGGTCCTAGGGGGCAAGAGTCACAGTTACACTCCTTGCCTGGCACCTCTGGCTTAACACTTAAAAATCCAAGCCTTTAACTTCTTAACCTTCCTTGGTAGTTAGTGACTGAGAATGGTCAAGGTACTGAATCCAGAACCACCCCTTATCTCAATGAACACACCAGGTTAAATAGAAGTAGCTTTATTAAGATATATAAGTGCACATCAAATATATAGCAGCGAGTAATCCTTTAAGACCATACACCCAAACAGGGGTTTAGGTACTTACAAGAGAATTCATACACACAACAAGAAAATAACAAACTAGCTCACCTAACTACTTACATACGAGGTAGTTGGTTGCGTGGCATCTCTCCTAAGAGAGATGGATGTTCAACATAAAGCAATGGAACCAGACATAGGTTACCTCCCATAGGCAACCCCCTGGAACCATAAGGCAGAAAGGTTTGGAACTCTGGTGCCAAGTCAGCAGAGAACAGAGAACAAAGGCTATGGGTCTCTAACCCTATACTTAAAGGAAAAGGATCCTAACGGTCCAAGATTAATTGACCAATCAGGAATTGACTGATGTAACTTTCTTCTCGATGTTTCTCACATTTTCGCGCCTTGCAGGCCCCCCTCCCAACTGTGTTTCAACTGCACAGGCCAAGGATGACCTTGAGTACCAGGCACTTGCTAATCAGCAAAGATAACCAGGTGCAGCTTGTTAAGGCTTCTTCTAACCGTCTTCAGCTGGAAAATGAAACTCAAGATTGTACATTGGCAGAGGCCTGTCTTTTCCTAACTGAAAAATCTCCCAGAGCCCCTTGCTTGAGCCAAAGTGTTGCTTTTAAGATTTTTAATAACTCATGAACATTACAGGTTCATGACAGGCCCCTTCCAACTCTATGATTCCCTACCCATCTACAAACATGTCCAGAAAGTATGTCTCTTAAATTCTATGTCTGACAGTGCATTCCTTTCAGAGGTAGAATTTAATCTGCAATCCTGTATACCTACTCATTTACCTCAATGAGGCTTAATCTCAATATTGTTTAGTGTTATTATGTATCTGTATTTTATATCTAGTGATTTTTGTTGATTTATTGTATTATTGTATGTTGTACACCGAACAGGGAGCCATTGGCTATGGGCGGTTTATAAATGAAATTAAATAAATAAATAAATAAATAATTCTGAGTAGACATGTATAGCATTGGATTCCACCAAAATATATTTCAGCATTTCAGGGGCTGCATTTCATTAATGCTATTCCAACTACAACTACCAACTGCTGCTTATGTACATATATTGTCTCAATCTAACTTACCTCACAGGGTTGTTGCAAAGTTTAAAGTGGGAGGGGAGGGCAATGTACAGCTTTCACAGATCAAAAGTATATTGGGGAGGATACAAGTAATAAAATGTCAACAGGTGACGTTTTACCCATAACTGAATTTCTATACTAGAAAAGTCTTGCCCTGTTTAATTTCTGCCTGCCACTAGGATATTAAAGGCACAAGAGCCCTGCTCTCCTCCAGTGCCTCAAGTTAAAAGAAAAAACAGCCGCCACAGAATTTTGACAATTTGATAATATATTTTAAAATAAAAATATTTAAAAAGAACACCTGTGACTGTATAAAATACAACATTCTCGGGTAAAAATAAGGGGTGAGACACAAGACACAAAAACACACACAAAGCCTTGATAAACAGCAACAGAAATGCTCTGAGCATGTGCATTTTCACATGTTAAATTTTTACTCATTGTTTTTGCTCATTTACTGCCTTGGGCCAATCGCTAACTCTGCATATTAGTACAGCTTGAAGGCTCCAACCAGTCTTTATCCGGCCTAAGAAGTGCAATGCTATACAATTTCACAAATCTCAGCACAACACGCACAAAAACATTTTGCCAACTTTGATAAACAAAAACAAAAAAACCTCTGTTCTTGTGAAAAAGAAAAGTCTAAAGAAATATTAAGTTGCAGCTGCTGTAAGATGTTGGATGATTTTATGGCTGCATTTCCTGGCTGGTTTTGTATTTCTGATTTTGCATTTTTGTTTTATGGTTTACTGTATAAGAATAAAAATACCCATCCAGTAATGACAAACACACCAGTAGTAGCAATGGGAGACAAGAAAATCTGGGGGGGGGGGAGGAGAGATGGCAACATCACTGTTTCTTCTCACTAGGAAAGAACCCTTATTTATTTCAAGGGAGTCACTTCTGAGAAAACCATACCAAAGCCAGTCAATTGTGCTTTATACAAGACAGCATATTCAGAGAGAGAATGGAGTAATGTGGACTGGGAGGAAAGACACACATTTGCTGTTGCTTAAAGAAACTTCTAGCAGGCTGGCTCAAAGTCCAGCTAGCAGCAGTGCCAAAGAGCTGCTCCCAATTTTGCTGCTGTTGGTCTCCGATTCCCCCTCCCAAGTCTCAGGTGGGGGCAATCAGCTGCCTGGTGGCAGACAAGCTGAAGACAACATGCAGCAGCAGCCATAAAAGCAACAATGGCCACTAGGAGAAGTCCACGGACTCATTGTTTTGGCAGCGTTGGCCGCCGCAGCTGCTACTTTTGCCTCTCACTCCCACAACATCTGGCAGAAGGTAGGGTCTGTGCCTGCTCCTTTTTGGCCCCATCTGTGCCCCACTTCTCCCGCTCATTGTTTTTAATTCTCCAAAGTCAGTTCTGCAAGAGGGCCGCTTGTAATAGGGTTGCCAGGTAGAGTTACCAGGTCTCCAGTTTTTGGCCGGGGTCTCTGTGATGCGTCCTTCCCTGGCTCTCCCTGTCAGGTTCCTACCTGCGCGTGGCTACTGCCTGTCACTAGGCACCACCAGGGACTCCACCAGTCCGGACTGCACTCTCTTATGGTTTACCTATCTGCTCTAGCACAGATCTCAACAGATCCCCCTGCTAGGCAACCACCAGTAACGTCCCAATACTAGTATTCCCAGAGACTCTGAATACTGGTATTGTTATTCTCTTCACCGCTGCCACCATTTGTTACAGTTCCCCTTCAGCCTTGGTCATTACCTTACCCTCCCTTCTGGTCTGTGAAACCCCAGCCAAGGATCAGGCCTTTGGTAAACCAAATTAAGTATTTATTACAGATAACAAAGCTAACAAGATTAACAAGATTTCTTCTTAAGGCACATAAGCATATGATTTTACTCAATACTAATCCGAACTCCACCTCCCTCCTTCTTCACGCTCTCCTCGCAAACAACTCTCTCAAATCCCACCAAGCAATCCACTCTTTCTCTTCTCCCCCCCGATTCCACTCTCACTCTTCCTTTTATACATTCAGCCATTTTAAACACTCAGCCAATCATCTCGCATTCTACTGCCCATTCACTCCCCCTCTTTCACTCCACTTACCATGTATCTTCTAAAACAACAACACTTACCATATATACATTAATATAGGAAGATCACATTTCCCCCCCCCTTAAACAACAGCAGAGTATTATTCCTGTTCCAGGATTTATACGCCGCGTTAACAAATAAAAGTCTCTATGGGGAAAATGTCTTTCTTTGTTCCTCTGTCTGGTTACGTCACTGCAGTCCCAGCCACTTGCCTGGAAAGTCCATCGGCCAGTACATTGTCCTTGCCTTTTATGAACTGGAAGTCCACTTGATAGTCCTGTAGGGCCCAGGACCACCTCTGCAGCATAGTGTTATGGTTTTTCATAGTCTGCAACCATAACAAGGCCCGATGATCCGTAGTCACTGTGAATCTTCGTCCCCACACGTATGGGCGCAACTTGTTCAGTCCCCACACGACCGCTAGGCACTCCTTCTGGACTGACGAATAGTTTTTCTCCCTCGGCGTCAGCTTGCGACTCAGGTACGCCACTGGATGTCTGGTGCCTTCTCTCTCCTGCAGCAAGACGACTCCCAGCACGAGGTCCAACGCATCTGTAGCCACGATGAATGGTTTCTCATAGTCTGGTGCTATTAATATGGGTCCTTGGCACAAGGCTTGCTTCAGTAGATCAAAAGCCTTCTGACATTCATCCGTCCATACCACACGCTCAGAACACTTCTTCTTTGTTAATTCATGCAAGGGGGTTGCTATTTCCCCAAAATTTCTCACAAACTTCCTATAAAATCCAGCCACACCCAGAAATGCCCTTACTTGTTTTTTGGTTAAGGGGATCGGCCACGCTTGTATTGCCTCCACCTTGCTCCATAAGGGGGTGATTTTCCCACTCTCCACCTTATGTCCTAAATAGATTACTTCCTTTAGTCCAAACTGGCATTTCTTAGCTTTTATTGTGAGGCCTGCTTTTCTTAAGGCCTCCAATACTGTTGTCAGGTGTTGGACATGCTCAGGCACCGACTTGCTAAAAATGGCCGCGTCATCGATATAGGCCACTGCAAAATCTGACATGCCTCGCAACACAGTATTGATTAGCCTCTGAAATGAACTTGGTGAGTTCCTTAGTCCCATGGGTAAGGTCACAAACTCATATAACCCATCTGGTGTACTGAAGGCAGTTTTGGCTCTGGATTGCTCGTCTAGTTCCATTTGCCAAAATCCTTTACAGAGATCCAGTGTAGAGATAATGGTTGCTGCCCCCAATAACTCTAACATTGTGTCTACCATAGGCATAGGATACGCATCTGGGACAGTAATTTTATTGATTAGCCGATAATCAATGCAAAACCTTGTCGTTCCATCTTTTTTCGGAACCAGGACAATACTTGAGGCCCAGGGACTGATGGATTCCCTGATCACTCCTAATTCCAGCATATTTTCCACCTCCTTTTTGATCTCATTCAAAACTTTCCCATTCACACGGTACGGAACAGATCTGATTGGGGCATGATCTCCAGTATCAATGGAATGTATAACTATACTGGTTCGGCCAGGTTTGTTGCTCAAGAGATTCCTATAGGTTTTCAAAACTCTCAGAATCTCTTCTTTTACTTCCTCTACCTCCTCTGACCATTCCACTTGATCCACCCCTCCTTTGTCTTTGCTTTCCTGTACCAAATCTGGAAGTTCAGGCCCACTTCCCTCAGGGAATAAGGTAACTTGCAACACCTGTGCATCCCTGGTATGGTAAGGCTTTAACATATTTACATGAACCACTTTGCTTTTGTTTAATTGGTCTGTGGTGATTACATATGTCACTGTGTCAAGCCTTTCTCTGATGGTATATGGTCCTTCCCAGTTAGCCTGTAATTTGTCATGTTTCCTGGGTATGAACGCCATAACCATATCTCCCACATCATACACACGTTCTCTGGCTGTTCTGTCATACCAGTAACTTTGCTTCTCCTGTGCATGACTCAAATTCTCTTTCACTACTTCCATCATTGATGTTAATTTATTGCGGAATTCCAATACAAAATCTACTACAGAAGTTTTGTACTCTCCCAGAGTTCCTTCCCATGAATTTTTTAGCAGTTCCAAAGGTCCCCTCACTTTTCTAGTGAACATGAGTTCAAATGGTGAGAAGCCTGTTGACTCCTGAGGGACTTCTCTGAATGCAAATAAGAAGCATCCTAAACGTTCATCCCAGTCTTGTGGGTGATCTTGAACATAGCTTCTTATCATGCCCTTCAAAACTCCATTGAATCTCTCAGTTAGCCCATTAGTGGCGGGATGGTAAGTAGTGGTCTTTAGATGTTTTAGACCACAACATTTCCACATACATTGCATCACTTCTCCCATGAATACACTGCCTTGATCTGTCAGCACTTCATGAGGGAAACCCAGCCTCATAAAGATTTTTAATAAAGCCTCTGCCACTACAGGGGCTTCTACAGATCTCAGTGCTTCTGCGTCTGGGTACCTGGTGGCAAAATCCACCACCACCAATAGATATTTCTTGCCATGCCTTGTGGGTTTGGAAAAAGGGCCCACCAAATCTATTCCCACTCTATAAAAGGGTTGTCCAATTATAGGAAGGGGCTTTAAAGGTGCCTTGGTCTTTACTCCACTCTTTCCCACCTTTTGGCATATTCCACAAGATAGACAATGTTGTTTTACATCCTTGGAGATATTTGGTCAATAATAATGTGCAGCCAATCTCCTCTTGGTCTTTTCTATTCCCAGATGTCCTGCACATGGGACATCGTGGGCTACCTCTAGCAATCTGGTTCTGTATTTGCTAGGTACTATCAATTGCTTCACTGGTTCACATTCATCCTTTCTCCCAGCAGGCATCCACAGTCTATATAAAATCCCATTCTCACACACAACTTGATTCCTCAGTTTGACAGTGAAAGGAATCTGTTGGGTCAGAGCTTGTTCCTTTATCTGCTTCAAACTTATATCTTTATGCAGCTCTTCCCTGAATTGATCTGCTTCTTCCCCAGAGACCACTTGATACAGTTTGTCTTCTTCAGCAGGCCTGCTAGTGGTTGCTATGGTGACCTGAGGCTGGTTAACAGATTCCACCCTGTTTGTTTCAGCCCCCCTTAATATGGCTTCTTTTTCTCTGCCAATTTGCTGTCTGGTCACTACATAGATCTTTCCTTGGGCGCCCATTACATCCCTTCCCAGTATTACTGGTTCTTGTTGCTGGGCATTAATGCCTACTTTATATCGGCCCTCTCGGCCTCTCCAAGTCATATCCACCAGGGCCACAGGCAAACTTTCTGGTTGACCCCTCACTCCTTGGATAGTCACAGTTTTCTGAGGTAATATTACCTCAGATTTTATTAAATCTGGCCTCAGTAATGTCTGAGCGGCACCAGTATCAAGCAATGCCCAATAATTTGCCCCTTGTACACTCACTTCCTCACTCAGACTTGAATCAAGGTCTGTTACTTCTGTCCAGTTTATCTGGCAGAACTGAACCTTTTTCGCTGTTTCTAAAGCCTTGGGCTCTGTTTTCACTGCCCTTGTCTGAGCAGGATTACTAATGGGGTTGGCAACCTCACATTGAAAACGTAGGTGCCCCAGTCTACCACATTTGTAGCATAATTTCTCCTCACTTTTAGGGTACACAGATCCACTCTGGGGTGTCCTGTGCCCTTCAGATTTTAATGGAGGACTCACTCGCTGTGGTACCACATCCCTTCTGCCAGCACTATATGGTCTGGGTTTAAACTCTCTTGATGTTTTCCCCACCCAGCCAGTTCTATTGGAGGCGAAGTGATCCGCCATCTCTGCGGCCTCCTGCACAGATGTAGGGGAACGGTCTTTGACCAGGAGCCTTATTTCTGGTGGTAACTGATGGTATAATTGATCCAGTATCATGAGGCTTTTCACCTCTTCCACTGACTGAGCTTTGGCACTACTCATCCACTTTCCAAATATATCCATCAACTTTGCTCCCAGTTCCACAAAAGACCTCCCTGTCTGTATCTGGCAGTTTCTGAAAAGCTTTCTAAAATAATCAGGCCCCAGTCTGAATCTTTTAAACACTGCTTCTTTGAATTCAGCATAGGTGATGGGCCTGTCTGAGGGGAAATATTGGTATACCTCAGCCAATTCCCCTTTAATCAGGTTTGATAAATACTGCATGTATTTATCTTCAGGTAGCCCCCACAACTGAGCTGCTTTTTCAAAGGTGCTGAGGTAAATTTGAGGATCTTGACCAGGCTCATAGACAGCAAAGTCCTTTGGAGTAATTTTTATTTTTGCTCCATCTCTGTCCTTTCTTGTTTCATCAGAATGAAACTTCTCTCTTTCAAATTTTAACTTTTCTACTTGTAATTCGGCATCCACTGCTCATTGCTTCTCCCTCTCCTCAAACCCCATTCTCATTCTCTCAGTTTCCATCTTCAACTTCTCAGCTTCCACCCTCAATCTCTCAGCTTCCAACTCCCTCTGCTTGTCTTTTTCCTCAGCCTCCCATCTTAATTTCTCTCTCAAGTACTCTATATAAGCAGGATTGCTGAAATATCCTTCTGGGGTCTCTTCTCTGACAGGTTGTTTTTGCTGGGCAGTAGCAAATCCTATAAGTGCTACCCTCAATTCATCTACCCCTTTACCCTCGTGAGGTAAATTGAATGTTATGCACTTCTCCACCAGCTCCTCTCTTTTCATTTTTATATATTCAGCCATGGTGTTTGAGTTCACTCACTCTTTGCCACACACTCTTTGCCAGTCACTCTCACAAGAAATCTTGTTTTGTTATTTCTGTTTGCCACACCACTGTATCTGGATTCTCTGTTGTTCGTATCCCACCGCTACTGACACCACATGTGATGCGTCCTTCCCTGGCTCTCCCTGTCAGGTTCCTACCTGCGTGTGGCTACTGCCTGTCACTAGGCACCACCAGGGACTCCACCAGTCCGGACCGCACTCTCTTATGGTTTACCTATCCGCTCTAGCACAGATCTCAACAGATCCCCCTGCTAGGCAACCACCAGTAACATCCCAATACTAGTATTCCCAGAGACTCTGAATACTGGCATTGTCATTCTCTTCACCGCTGCCACCATTTGTTACAGTTCCCCTTCAGCCTTGGTCATTACCTTACCCTCCCTTCTGGTCTGTGAAACCCCAGCCAAGGATCAGGCCTTTGGTAAACCAAATTAAGTATTTATTACAGATAACAAAGCTAACAAGATTAACAAGATTTCTTCTTAAGGCACATAAGCATATGGTTTTACTCAATACTAATCCGAACTCCACCTCCCTCCTTCTTCACGCTCTCCTGGCAAACAACTCTCTCAAACCCCACCAAGCAATCCACTCTTTCTCTTCTCCCCCCAGATTCCACTCTCACTCTTCCTTTTATACATTCAGCCATTTTAAACACTCAGCCAATCATCTCGCATTCTACTGCCCATTCACTCCCCCTCTTTCACTCCACTTACCATGTATCTTCTAAAACAACAACACTTACCATATATACATTAATATAGGAACATCACAGTCTCCATTTTTTGGGTGACCCCTCCGGCTCTCCGGCTAGCACCCCTTTATCTCCAGACTCTCAGCTTCAATTAAAAAAAAAGTTTCTAGGTGGTCTGGTTCCCGAGATATACACCAAAATGTTAGCCGCCGCCCCGCGACTGTTTAATCTATTTAACTGATTAAACGATGCTGAAGTTGGTTCCTAGTTCCCAGTTCCTTTTTTGCTTGAAAGTTCAAAACACTAAAAAAGAAGAGTTGACAACTACAGCAACTTCAAACCAAACTTAACATGTCTCTGAACCCCACAATATATGTTGGGGTATCCTGTATGATATATCACTGTGATCGGGGGACTCTCCCCGTGAAGCATGAAAATACATTTACGCAATCAAAATAATCAGGTTTCTGATATTATCATAAATATATAATGATGTCATAAAAACATAAAAAATAAGTAACTGGGGGTGCCCACCCAAAAATCTGCTCTGGGACAGGACAAATCATATACCCCAGGAAAGGGGAGGGTGTCCTCTATGAGATGCCACTGCATCCCGCCTGGCCCAGAGCTTTTGCTGGGCGCAGGGGAAGGATGAGGGCATCTATGCAAAATCAAAGCAGACCAAAACATACAGGAAAAAATAAGTAACTGGGGGTGCCCACCCCAAAATCTGCTCTGGGTCAGGACAAATCATATACCTCAGGAAAGGGGAGGGTGTCCTTTACGAGATTCCAGTGCATCCCGTCCAGCCCAGAGCTTCTGCTGGGCACTGGGCATGCACGGATGCATCAATGCAAAATCAAAATGGACAAAAACACATAGAAAAAATAAGTAACTGGGGGTATCCACCCCAAAATCTGCTCTGGGACAGCACAGATCATATACCCCAGGAAAGGGGAGGGTGTCCTCTATGAGATGCCACTGCGTCCCACCTGGCCCAGGACTTCTGCTGGGCGCAGGGCACAGAAGAGGGCATCTATACAAAATCAAAGCAGAAAAAGACATACAGGAAAAATAAGTAATTGGGGTGCCCACCCAAAAATCTGCCCTGGGCCAGGACAAATCATACACCCCATGAAAGGGGAGGGTGTCCTCTATGAGATGCCACTGCATCCCACCTGGCCCAGAGCTTCTGCTGGGCGCAGGGGAAGGATGAGGGCATCTATGCAGACAGAAAGGGTAGAGAATCTTCTTAATCTCACTATTTCTCAGACCTCTTTCTGAAGTTAAGGGTCAAATCTGTAAAGAAGTTTGGAGCAGCCACATTAAAAGATAAGGGCAGGGCATTCCAGGCAGGGGGTTGCCAACCCTGCTTGGATATGGATGTCTTTGCAGAGGATCCCTAGTCAAGGTTTACCAACAGCACAATCCAAACTATATCTACTCAGAAGTAAGTCCTGTTGAGTTCTATGGGGGCTTAGTCCCTTAGTACGTGTGTTTAGAATTGCAGCCTTCAGGGGCATCCATCTTTACTCCCAAATGCTCCCATCTAACATCTCCATAACGCTAGGCTCCTTTCTTCCTACAATGGCCTTCTGGTGACTGGCCTGGCCTGAAGGCACTTAAACCCTTCTTGCCGAAAGCAAGTAGGCTAGATTAAATGTTCCCTACCCAGGCTCCATCTTTTAGCTAAAATGTCTAGCTTAATTTCCAGTCAGATTTTTTTTTAATTGTACACTCCAAGCAACTGTGATTGATGCTTAATGTATCATGCTTAATGACATCACTTGGGCCCGCCCCATGACATCACTAGGGCCGGTCCCATGACATCACTTGGGCCCGCCCCTAAAATCTCAGGTTTTGGGATGCTTCTGACCTGGCAACCCTATTGTGAAGACTATCTCCTTGAAACAAAAATACTTGAAAGTATTTTTCCTTTTTCTTTACAAGAAAATCTGTGAGCAAAACTTCTGTATTGATTAAAACTTGTCAGATAAAGAGCCAGATAAACATTGGTTTGGAAGACACCCTCACTGCAGGTTGACATCCAGGAAGCCTCTTAGAGCAACCAACTCTGGCTGAGACAATGAACTTGGTTCCCTGGGAGCAAGCCTATGGCATGGTTGTGAGGCCTATCGGGTGGCAACTGGTCAGCCTCCATCTTGTCAAAGATGTCCTGATAAACTTGGTACTTCACAGGCAGGGGAGCCTCCTCGAGCGGGGGCGGGGTGGGGTGGCCACTGCTGCTGTCACTGCTACTTCAGTTGTTGTTGTTATGTACCTTCAAGTCGATTATGACTTATGGCCGCCCTATGAATCAGCGATGTCCAGCAGCATCTGTCGTGAACCACCCTGTTCCGATCTTGTAAGTTCTGGTCTATGGATTACTTTATGGAATCAATCCATCTCTTGCTTGGCCTTCCTCTTTTTCTACTCCCTTGTGTTTTTCCCAACATTATTGACTTTTCAGTAGGCTGGCAGTATCATTGCAATAGTCTTACTGGAATATCACAGTTGCTTCCCCCCAAGAGATTGTAGGATCATGTTGCATCAATCAGATCATCCCCAGCACCACTGGGAATCGGGGCAGGGTGGCTAGGTAGGACAGTTGCTCTACATGCCCAGGTAGCTGCACCTGCAACCCACAAGGTGTCCCGCCTTCCCACAGTAGAGACACAATCCCTCTCTGTGATTCTTCTCCTTCTCTGCCTCTGTCAGTCACAGCCATGTCCCCCCTATCTGCATGGGCTCCACCTTCAACTGGGTGGGGGTTCCCATGCTGAGTGAGAAGCGAGTGTGAGGGGAGTGGTGTGGGAGGCAATGCCTTGCATTCTAGGTGACAACCTTCATGTCTGCTGTCTATCTTCAGGCACAGATGGATGACACGAAAAGATACGAAAAGTGTTGGTATAAGTCCCGGCAAGAACTGCCGCAGGGTTCTCAATTGATGGGCCACGGTGGCCTTCTGCTGGGGGTCCCAAAAGATTTCCGCCATGGCCTCAACAAAGTTACCATACTGAACTAGTGTGGGGTTGTTCTGATGCAAGAGAGGTGTTGCCCACTGGGCAGCCTCCCCTCCCAGGAGGCTGATGACGAAGGCCACTTTCAAGGAGTCTTTGGGAAAATCCAACTGCCACACGCGTATGTAAAGCTCGCAAAAGGTGATGAAAGTGGTGAACTGCTCCTTCTTCCCACTGTAATGGAGGGGCAGTCCCACGGGCATCTTGACACGAGGCGCAGGCACTGGTGGGGCTGGGGCAGCCCTCTGCTGCAAAGCTGACACTTGAGTCCCAAGCTGAGTCACTTGCAGGTACAAGGTCTGATTCTGCATTTGGAGAGTCTGGGTCTCGGCTCAGAGTTTCTGGAGTTAAGCTAGCACTGACTCTAAGGCTCTCTGATAGGCATCCCCTGTCCTGCTGTTTGCTTCCATCTCAGTCGGGTGGTTGTTGGGGAGAGGAGGTGGTGGCTGAGTCAAACTGTCCTGCCCAAACTCAAAGAATGGACTCAGACACTGCTGTGTTTTTTTCTCTTATTGAAGTAAGAGAAAGTTTCAATTCAGTGCACTTCATGAATCTATCTATGGCTTACTCAGAACTCAGCATCTCTCTAGGTCTAACTAGGCACAACTTTGCTGCAGTAAGACATTGACTCAGCAACTACTCCCCCCCTCACTCAGCTTAAGTAAGGCTGGGCAGGCACCCTACTTGTGTGTGCTGTTACAGTTGAGAGCGTCTGCAAAGGTGAAGAGTCGGCCACAACTGTGTCTGTTGAATTTCCTGCCGCATTTGCCTCCTGATGCGAGGCAAAGGTGGAGCCCCTGTCACTGTCCTGACTTCCCCCTCAGAGGTGGGCGATGGGGGCACAGGGAAAGAGGAAGCGTCAGGCTGGGAAACAACTGGCTGGTCAGGTTGACTCTCCACAGGGGTATCCAGAGCTGCTGGAGTTGAGCTGTCAAAGTCCAGAGCTGGGGCACCTTCTGAGTCCAACTCCTCACCAGCTTGAGCATCCCACTCTAAGTCTTCCTCCTCTTCCTCCTCTGCTTCATTCTCATCAGTCCACCCCCTCCAGCAGGGCTCATGACATCATTCCTCCATGCCAATCCTCCCCCCACCCCAGAGGTTTGCCTCATCATATTCTGATTAGCAAGCTAGCTAAATGTGGGCTGCATGGAACGACTATCAGGGGGATCCACAGTTGGCTACAGAATCGTACTCAAAGAGTGCTTATCAATGGTCCTTCTCAAACTGTGGGGAGGTAACAAGCAGGGTACCCCAGGGCTCAGTCCTGGGCCCAGTGCTCTTCAACATTTTTATTAATGACTTCCTAACTGTTAGAGCGGTATGACAATGGAACCAATTACTTAGGGAGGTGGTGGGCTCTCCGACACTGGAGGCATTCAAGAGGCAGCTGGACAGCCGTCTGTTGGGTATGCTTTAATTTGGATTCCCACATTGAGCAGGGGGTTGGACTTGATGGCCTTATAGGGCCCTTCCAACTCTATGATTCTATGATTCTATTTCTCATAAAAGACTATGAAGAACTTGACTAAAACAGGATGGCTGCTCTGGTTCATCTACTATATGTTTCAGTGCTTTGATGTCTATCTTCTTCCAGATAGCATACAATACTTTTGTAGATCACAATCATTTTAAAGAAATTTCAGAGTGAATGGAGGTAAGGTACAGTACCTGGGTGCATTTTTAAAAACATCAAAATAGACTGATTTTTTTTAAAAAAAATGATGTACATGTAAGCAAAATACATAATTAACACTAATAATCATTAACACGTACCAATGTTATTTCAAAACAGATGATTAAGAGAGACAGACTAAATCTTTATGCATCTAACAGAAGAAATCAAACTATGATAATTAAAGTCCAATAAAGCCTAGAGCAAAAATGCCTAATCTCTCTGAGATGAGAGAAAATATATTTCTATCATCTATACTTCATTTATTTCTCTTGAAGACATTAATTTGTTTTTAAGCTACTACATTAAACATTCTTCTCACAGTTAGTACAACTTTCTCAAATATGTGAGCAGTATCCACCAGACTAGGAGCACCAGCAGTTTTTTTAATGATTTCTTTACGCAAATATTTGGCAGAACTCAAATCACCCAATAAAATAAACCCATGGATTCATCTGCAGTTTTAGCATCTCTCCCAAGTATTTTGGGGCTTCTTTCCAAAATAACTGATGCTCATCTTAGTCTAACATCAAAAGAAAATGCATCTCTATTTTAATGTTTCACTACCAGCAGTTGTTATTTAAAGACAGAATATTTATTTATTTATTTTTTATTTAATTACATTTCTAGACCGCCCTATAGCAGAAAGCTCTCAGGGCGGTGTACAACAAATAAAATCACAATTAAAATATGAGCAAGTGTGAAAAATATAATACTTTACAGCCATCCTGGTGAATTTATGACAACTAGGCTGTGCACACGCACAAGCACACACACAAGCTCTGATCTGCCCCCCCCATCAACCCACCCTGTGGCAACCTGGGGACCACCACCTGACCCTGTATTGATTTGGTTCAGGGCTCTGCTGAATCCTGTGCACAGTCCTCATGAAAACATCTTATATGGAGTGAAGGATCCAGCCAGCCAGGTCCTGTCGACTTCAGCTGGCCTGGCCTCAGGCAAATCTTTCCCAGCTCTGTAACCTGACTCTCTTAACCAGAGATGGCAAGGATTGAACATTAGCCAGTCTAAATACAAATCATGTGCTATGGCACCTATCAAGGAGCATACCTATTCAGTCTCTTGTCTCATGGCAACCCTCAAGACTAGCAGAGTGCACGGTTTTGGCAAGATACTAATTTATACATTAGCTAATAGAACAGGCTGCTGCCTTGAATAACTGCTTCTTTTTAGCCGACAACCCCGAAAGACCATGGAATTCCGTTGTGCAAATGCTCATTCAGAAGAGTGCTAGAAATGGGGCAATAATGCCAAATCACCTCCTCTTAATGAAAGTCAGGGTCTAGCATTTTGATCAATGATTAGGCATAGATATCTTGGGTAGAATCTACTCTTTTAAAAAGCCCCCTGCTCCTGTATTCTAAGTGCAGTCTGTGAGCTGAGTTGAACATTGCCATTAACTCCCTAAATGTAATGGATAACTGCCCAGTCTTGGATGAAACAATATCATCAGAGAAGTCACCAGTGGCCCAATTCAGCACTCATTAAAACCAAAGGAAATTGTTCTATTGATTTCAACGAACTTCTACAGTCGTACAGGTTTTTCCAGCTTTGAAAGCCACAGAAAGGTCAACACTAAAAATGCTTCTCCTGCTCTGATGTCCTTAATTCTAAAACCAGCTGAAACCTGTGGGGAAGGGCTCTTGTTTTGTTCACCGCCCAGAGAGCTATTCGCTATGGGCGGTTTAAAAATGAAATAAATGAAATGAAATGAAATAAATGAAATAACGCTGCTTTTGACAATCAGAACTGGCTTTTCTTTGTCATTCCCCAGCCAAAGTAGATTAGAAAGTTTTCCATGAATAGAGCAAGACTGAGATCAAGGCAGGAGCACCAGGATTCACAAAAACCTTTCCATCCCAAAACACTGTGGATTTTTTAAAAGGTTTACATACAGTAGGCCTTACAAATCTCATAAACCACTGGAACAGCTCATAGGCCATGTCAACTTTGCATAGCTGCTAACAGACAGGAACATGGCATTTGTTTCCAATTTCCAAACTCACAATTTCAAGGCTGCCTCGTTTGATTATATGTAATATTATAGTAGGATGGCTGTCATTGCCCTACACCAGGTTCAGGCAACACTGAAATCTGTAATGGAAACACAGGATGAGCCAAAGAGCTGTAGCTAATCATATGTTAGACCCATGTAATCTGATGCTGTAATGGGGTGATGCCTGTGGGAGGGGGGACAGAGAAAGAACCTTGCCTTTACCAGAAACTGCCAAGAGATGATGATAGAGGCAACAGGTGTCTCAGCGCAATATCACTGCAGCTGATGTTAGCTCCTGGGGACTACTGGTAAGGGCAGGTGTTCTTCAACACCCCTCAGTTGCCGCTTCACCATCCACCACTACATACAACTGGCATAATTTGCATATTGTTTTGCATGAAGACAGTTGATATCAAGTTAGCAATGTAGGAATTGCTCGGTCCTGGGCCCAGTGCTCTTTAACATTTTTATTAATGACTTGGATGAAGAGGTACAAAGCATGCGTATCAAATCTGCAGATGATACAAAGTTGGGGGACATAGCTAATACAGTGGAAGACAGAAACAAAATTCAAAGGGATCTTGATAGGCTGGAGCATTGGGCTGAAAACAACAGAATGATGTTCAACAGGGATAAATGCAAAGTTCTACACTTAGGAAAAAGAAACCAAATGCACAGTTATAACATAGGGGATACTTGGCTCAGCAGTACGACATGTGAGAAGGATCTTGGAATTGTCGTTGATCACAAGCTGAATATGAGCCAACAGTGTGATGTGGCTGTAAAAAAGGCAAATGCTATATTAGGCTGCATTAACAGAAGTATAGTTTCCAGATCGCGTGAAGTACTAGTTCCCCTCTATTCAGCACTGGTTAGGCCTCATCTTGAATACTGGTCTCCGCACTTCAAGAAGGATGCAGACAAACTGGAACGGGTTCAGAGGAGGGCAACAAAGATGATCAGGGGACTGGAAACAAAGCCCTATGAGGAGAGACGGAAAGAACTGGGCATGTTTAGCCTGGAGAAGACTGAGGGGAGATATGATAGCACTCTTCAAGTACATGAAAGGTTGTCACATAGAGGAGGGTCGGGATCTCTTCTCGATTGTCCCAGAGTGCAGGACACGGAATAATGGGCTCAAGTTGCAGGAAGCCAGATTTCGACTGGACATCAGGAAAAATCCTAAGTGTTAGAGCCATACGACAATGGAACCAATTACTTAGAGAGATAGTGGGCTCTCCGACACTGGAAGCATTCAAAAGGCAGCTGGACAGCCATCTGACGGGAATGCTTTGATTTGGATTCCTGCGTTGAATAAGTTGAAATCTCCATGGCCCAATGAATTGCATCCTAGAGTATTGAAGGAATTGGCTGAAGAACTCTCGGAACTGCTGTTTATTTTCTTTGCAAAATTGTGGAGGATGGGTGAAGTGCCAGATGACTGGAGGAGGGCTAATGTTGTCCCTATCTTCAAAAGGGGGAAAAGGAGGAACCTGGGGACTACAGACCAATGAGTCTGACATCTATCTCTGGGAAAATTCTGGAGCAGATTATAAAGCAGTCAGTCTGTAAGCATCTTGAAAACAATGCAGTGATTACTAGAAGCCAACATGGATTTATCAAGAACAAATCCTGCCAGACCAATCTTATCTCATTTTTTTGATTGGGTAACCTTCCTTGTAGACTGTGGGAATGCTGTGGACATAATATATCTCAACTTCAGCAAACTTCTGACAAAGTGCCTCATGGTATTCTGATTAGCAAGCTAGCTAAATGTGAACTGGATGGAACAACTATCAGGTGGATCCACAGTTGGCTACAGAATCATACTCAAAGAGTGCTTATCAGTGGTTCCTTCTCAAACTGTGGGGAGGTAATGAGCAGGGTACCGCAGGGCTCGGTCCTGGGCCCAGTGCTCTTCAACATTTTTATTAATGACTTGGATGGGGAAGTGCAGAGAATTCTTATCAAATTTGTAGATGATACAAAATTGGGAGGGATAGCTTGGAAGACAAACAAAATTCAGAGGGATCTTGATAGGCTGGAGCATTGGGCTGAAAACAATAGAATGGAATTTAACAGGGATAGTGCAAAGTTCTACACCTAGGAAAAAGAAACCAAATGCACAATTATAAGATGGGGGATACTTGGCTCAGCAATACTACATGCAAGAAGGATCTTGGAGTTGTTGCTGATCACAAGCTGAATATGAGTCAACAGTGTAAGGTGACTGCAAAAAAGGCAAATGCTATTTTAGGCTGCATTAACAGAAGTATAGTTTCCAAATCTCGTGAACTATTGGTTCCCCTCTATTTGGCACTGGTTCGATCTCATCTTGAGTATTGCTTCCAGTTCTGGTCTCCGCACTTGAAGAAGGATGCAGACAAACTGGAACAGGTTGAGAGCAGGGCAACAAGGATGATCAGGGGACTGGAAACAAAGTCCTATGAGGAGAGACTGAAAGAACTGGGCATATTTAGCCTTGAAAAGAGAAGACTGGGGGGAGACATGATAGCACTCTTCAAGTACTTGAAAGATTGCCACACCGAGGAGGGCCGGGATCTCTTCTCGATTATTCCAGAGTGCAGGACACAGAATAATAGGCTCAAGTAACAGGAAGCCAGATTTTGACTGAACATCAGGATAAACTCCCTAACTGTTAGAGCTGTACAACAATAGAACCAATTAGTTAGGGAGGTGATGGGCTCTCCAACGCTGGAGGCTTTCAAGAGGCAGCTGCACAGCTACCTCTCAGGTATGCTTTAAGTTTCATTCCTGCATTGAGCAGGGGGTTGGACTTGATGGCCTTATAGACCCTTTCCAACTCTATGATTCTATGCCTCTATCAGAGCACCAATGTAGTGCAGCATTTATAGGGTTAATAATAAAGATTTAAAGGGAAGTCAGGAGAGAGTGTTGCCAAATGAAAGCAAGTGTAGAAGATGTGGATGAGGCTCTCTAGGCTTCCCTCTTAATCTCTATGGTATTGACCTTGTAAATATCCTTCCATGTTGGTCCTAATTGAAGTATTGATTTGAACTCATTGAAAGCCGAAGGTAGTGGCTACAAATGAAGATGGTTCAGAACTACATTCTAGTTAGACAGAATGGTAGCAGACTAGGAACAGCAAGTGGCTCCCAATCTACTCCTATTAAGCCCTGTAGCTAGGACGGAGTTAATGCATGCAGCTGTGTTTCATACACATCCCCAGGAATTCTTTGGAAAATTGTCTTTTTAATTCGTGATGTGATAAAAATGGCGGCTTCCCCCTAAAGAATGGCAACTTGTTTCAAGAACAGGAATAATTTAAGAATAGGACCCTCTGAAATGAAAGTGAATGAGGCTGGGTGACTGTACAACAAAAGTCTAATTTGGAAGAGTCCCCCCAAAGTATACTCACTCAAGACTTTCCCTGACTGAGGGTGGATTTTTCATTATCACAATCATCCTAAAATTATTTAAGTGATCCTGGAAAAACCAGCCTGTATAGTAACATCCCCCTTTAGGATGCACACCTTAACATGGTGAGGGGGCTTGACAGTTTTGAAGAAGCTGAGAGCAAAGCTGTCAGAAGTCTAGACCAAGAGGCTAGACTCCTAGCAGGGGCACCCAAGGCGGAATGGTCAAAGCTGAAACACCAGACTAAGATGCATCCAAACGCAGAGGGAAGGCAATGGTAAACCACCTCTGAATACCATGAAAACCCTATGAACAGAGTATCCAAAATACAATGCGAGATAGTGCTGGAAGATGAGACCCCCCAGGTCAGAAGGCACTCACCGAGCTACTGGAAAAGAACAAAAGATAAGTACGAGTAGCTCTGTGACTAATGACGCAGCTGGGTCAAAGCCGAAAGGAAGCCCAGAGGCTGATGCGCACAGATGCTAAAGGAGAGTCCGGAGTTGTACGATGCACACAATAGGAACATGGAATGTGTGAAGCATGAACCAGGGAAAGTTAGAAGTTGTCAAGCAAGAAATGGAACATATCAACTTTACAATACTTGGCATGGGTGAATTAAAATGGACGGGAATGGGACATCTTCAATCAGACAACTACAAAATATTTTATGCAGGAAATGAGAAATCAAGAAGAAACGGGGTTGCTTTAATAGTGAGAAGTGATGTAGCAAAAGCAATTAGGAGCTACGATGCAAGGTCTGAGTGAGTGATATCAATGAGATTAAACGGGAAACCTATTAACATAACCATCATCCAAGTCTACACTCCAACGGCAAATGCAGAAGGAGGACAATTGGAGAGATTTTATGCAGAAGTACAGGAGGAAGTTGATTACACACCAAAACAAGATGTTCTGATAATCATGGGGGACTGGAATGCAAAAGTAGGGAACAGAGAAGAACTAAGAATTGTGGGGAAATGGGGCTTAGGAGACAGAAAAGAAGCAGGAGAAAGACTTATTGAATTCTGTGAAGCCAATAATTTGTTTCTTGCGAACACATTTTGTGAGCAACCGAAAAGACGACTGTACACGTGGACATCACCAGATGGTCAATATAGGAATCAGATTATATAAATGGTAACAGAAGATGGAGAAGTTCCATACTTTCGGCAAAAACAAGACCAAGAGCAGACTGCAGTACAGATCATGAACTGGTCATATCAAAAATCAGAGTAAAGCTAAAGAAGAAGAACAAAGCAATCATAATGCCAAAATACAATTTAAATAACATCCCAGAAGAACATAAAGATCAAATAAGGAACAGATTGAGGCTTTAAACTTAGTTGACAGAGAACCAGAAGAACTATGGAGTGAAGCCAGAGACATTATCAGGGAAGAATGCAAAAAGACAATACCTCTAGTTAAAAAGAAAGACCTTAATGGATGACTGAACAGAGAAGGAAAGCAAAAGCAAAAGGCGATAGAAACACGGCCGGAGCCCTAAATGCGACAATACAGCAACTAGTACGTAGGGACAAAGAGAACTATTACAATAGTTATTGTATAGAAATAGAACAGGATAACAAAAAGGGAAGAACAAGAGCTCTATTCCAAAAGATTAGAGAAATTAAAGGAAAATTTAAACCACGACTAGGGATGTCGAATAATCAACAGGGGAACATGCTGACTGACCAAGATGAAATAAAAGGAAGATGGAAGCAATACACTGAAGAACTCTATAAAAGAGATGTGAGGTAAAAGCTGCTCTTAAAATACTTGGAAGAAACAAATCACCAGGAACAGATGGCATACCAATAGAGTTGCTACAAGCTACTGAGACTGAATCTGTACTAATTTTGACAAAAATCTGTCAAGAAATATGGAAAACTAAACAATGGCCCACAGACTGGAAGCGTTTAATATATATCCCACTTCCAAAGAAAGGGGATCCCAGAGAATGCAGTAATTATTGAACTATTTCCTTAATATCCCATGCAAGTAAAGTAATGCTCAAGATTCTACAACATAGGGTCTTACCATATATGGAGCAATAAATGCCAGACGTCCAAGCTGGATTTAGAAAGGGAAGAGACACCAGAGATCATATCACAAACATACGTTGGATAATGGAATGGAGCAAGGAATTTCAGAAGAAAATCACTCTGAGCTTTATAGATTAAAGCAAAGCCTTTCACTGTGTAGATCATGAAAAACTATGGAATGCTTTAAAAGAAATGGGGGTGCCACAGCATCTGATTGTCCTGATGCGCAACCTATACTCTGGACAAGAGGCTACTGTAAGGATTGGTTCCCCATCGGGAAGGGTGTGAGACAGGGGTGTATTTTATTACCTTATTTGTTTAATCTGTATGCAGATCATATCATACGGAAAGCAGGATTGGATCAAAGTGAAGGAGGTGTGAAAATTGGAGGGAGAAATATCAATAATTTAAGATATGCAGATTATACCATACTACTAGCAGAAACCAGTAATGATTTGAAACGAATGCAGATGAAAGTTAAAGAGGAAAGCACAAAAGCAGGACTACAGCTGAATGTCAAGAAGACTAAAGTAATGGCAACAGAAGATTTATGCAACTTTAAAGTTGACAATGAGGACATTGAACTTGTCAAGGATCAATACCTCGGCACAGTCATTAACCAAACTGGAGACAATAGTCAAGAAATCAGAAGAAGGCTGGGACTGGGGAAAGCAGCTATGAGAGAACTAGAAGAGTTCCTCAAATGCAAAGATGTATCACTGAACACTAAAGTCAGGATCATTCAGACCATGGTGTTCCCGACATAAGAACAACAACATAGTAACATGACCCTTGAAGAGTTAAATATTAGTTATAGACTAGAATTAGACCACACCCCAGGACTTTCCTTTGCTCTGCTTTTCAGTTGCGTTCTCCACCCAGCTAGCAATAAAGAAGCATTTTTGTTGGCCTGTAGTAAGAAGTAAGAGTTTGTTTATTCTGCTGTTTTATGAAAAGTAGAGCAGAATTTAGTGTTTATTGCTAATGGGTGAAATAAAGAGATAACTTAAAGTGATCTGAATAAAATGGCTACCCTAAATGGCTACCTTTATTCTTTTAAAGCACTCACTATACTCACTATCACAGTGGCTATTTTCTCTTCTTTTTCTTGAATACTTGATGGCAAAGGATGAAAGCAATCTTAGAGAAACAGAAACTATAGCTAGCTAGCCGGCTGGCTAGCCACTGAGGCCTAATTTCTGCTGTTCCTAAAGTGTGCTGCTCAGCATAAGGCTTTTTAGGGTTTCTGGACAGAAAATCAAACAGGAACCAGTAAAAAAAATTCCAGTTGCTTTTCACAACAAACACACCCTAAAGTATTTATTTTCTTGTCACCCTTCCCTAAACTTTTAGTACGGATAAGTTTATGTTTTGGGTGGAATCTCAAACTGAAATACCTAATGCAGCATGGAAGCCAAGCTCAGGAGCTCACTGTCATTACCAAAGTAGTTCAGTTCATGAAGAATCAGAACACAGAGACAGACCACAGTGGAAAGAGGACTGTAGCTCAAGGCAAAGTCAAGTTTTGAGTTTGTTATTCCTTGGGATCTCTCAAAAAAAGGTGAGACAATTCAACAGATTAAACCTCGTTAATACCCAAAGAACAGTGACGGACATAATTTCCAACAAGTACAGTTCCAGAAATATGAATGGTTAGAGAATTCTAAACTCCACACTGGTATCCCCTTGTTCACTGTACCTTAACATCCTTTTTTCTTATGAAACAAAAACTATGCCATTTAATTCCTTATGTTCATACTAAATTTTCTGTTAACTTGACCTTTCCATAGCCCATTATGTAAGTTAACATTCTCTCTGCATGGTGAAGTGAGGGGAAGTTCACAGCCTTTTCCTTCCCCCGACCAGGCACTCACATCCTCTCCCTCACTAGAGGAGGGGGGATTGGCTAGTGCCAAGTGCTTCCCTCCCATGTCCTACCTACAATGTGGCTGCTTCACATAACAAGGAAGGCTGGCTACCGGTAAGACAACTCAGAGGTGATCTGTATAAAATGGGTCCTAAGCATTACAAAAGTAATCATAAAAATAATGGAATGAAACTCAACTACATGATCACCACAAAGTGTGTCATGCAAGGACTATAATTATGTGTTTGCAATCACTTTTCCAAGATGTCTTGCAGGATTGCAGCTTCCAGTCAGAGGATCAGACTGTATAAAGTACAGCAATTTAACTGAACCAGCATTTCTACTCATGAAACTTCTCAGAGAGGAGACAGCTGATGTCACACTTGCTTCCCAGGTTGGGGAGCAGTAAGCAACAGAGATTAAATGCACATCTTTCCTTTGCTTTGCCTTCAGGTGAAGGGTGAAATTAAGTATTTCTATGGGCAGTTCTAAAAAGCTGTTTTCACTCACTTTCAAATTCAGCACCAGACCTCAGCAGGCCCCTGACTCCCTGTGATTGCATGCACACTTAAACACACTTAAATACACACGGTTGCACCACCTCTTGTGTCACCATATTAGCACATATGCCTGTCATCACCCAAGATGGCAGCGAGGCTACGTTGATGCTCCTGCTGCCATCTTAGGCGACAGAAGGTATATGGATGCAGTGCACTGATGCGGTGATGCAAGAGGTGGCACAACCAGGCATATTTAAGCACACTGTCTGCGCGTATGTGCAGGGGTGATATTGCTTGGGAGAGTGGAGCTCCCACTCTGTGATCCGTGCCACTGTCCAGTCATGATTTCCAATCATGCCCCTCAAGCTGAGGTTGGAAGGGATTGTGGAGCTGGAGCTCCACCCTCCCAGCCCCAGGGGCCCTCAGCCAATGCCCATCCTGGCTGCCTGCTGGTGCCAGGCCTGCTCACATTGTTCTGTGGTCCAGAGAGTGAGGAGCATCTGTCTAAAAGTAAGCATATGCAATTTAAGCTAACTTTGCCACCATATTTTTATTTATTTATTTATTGCATTTATATACTGCCTCATAGCCGAAGCTCTTTGGGCAGTTTACAACAATTAAAAACATTTTTAAAAGTATACAAATTTAAACCATACCAAATTAAAACCCACAAAAACTGATAGGCAAGTTCAATGCTATTCAAATACTGTTAAAAAAAATGCCTGGGAGAAGAGGAACGTCTTGACCTGGCGCCGAAAAGATAACAGTGTTGGCACCAGGTGCACCTAGTCAGAAAGATCATTCCATAATTTGGGGGCCACCACTGAGAAGGCCCTCTCCCTTGTTGCCAGACTCCCAGCTTCCCTCGGAGTAGGCACCTGGAGGAGGACCTTTGATGTTTAGTGTAGTGTATGGGTGGGTTCATGTTGGGAGAGGCGTTCCATCAGGTATTGTGGTCCTAAGCCGTGTAAAGCTTTATAGGTCAGTACCAGCACCTTGAATCGAGCTCGGAAACATGCAGGCAGCCAATGCAAGCAGGCCAGAATTGGTTTTGTATGTTTGAACTGTCTGGTCCCTGTTACCAATCTGGCCGCTGCATTTTGAACAAGCTGCAGTTTCTGAACAGTCTTCAAAGGCAGCCCCATGTAGAGTGCATTGCAGTAATCTAACTTGGAGGTTACCAGAGCATGGACAACTGAAGCCAGGTTACCCCTGTCCAGATAGGGGTGCAGCTGGGCCACCAACCAGAGTTGGTAGAAGGCACTCTGTGCCACCGAGGCTACCTGAGCCTCAAGTGACAGAGATGGTTCTAGGAGAACCCCCAAGCTACGAACCTGCTCCTTCAGGGGGAGTGCAACCCCATTCAGGACAGGTTGGACATCCACCATCCTGTCAGAAGAACCACCTACTAACAGCATCTCAGTCTTGTCTGGATTGAGCCTCGGTTTATTAGCCCTCATCCAGTCCATTGTTGCAGCCAGGCACCGGTTCAGCACATTGACAGCCTCACCTGAAGAAGATGAAAAGGAGAAATAAAGCTGCATGTCATCAGTGTACTGATGGCAACACACTCCAAAACTCCAGATGACTGCACCCAATGGTTTCATGTAGATGTTGAACAGCATGGGGGACAGAACTGACCCCTGTGGAACCCCATACTGAAGAATCCACAAGGCCGAGCAATGTTCCCCAAGGACCACCTTCTGGAGCCGACCCCCCATGTAGGAGTGAAACCACTGCCATGCAGTCCCTCCCACTCCCAACTCAGCCAGTCTTCCCAGAAGGATACCATGGTCGATGTTTGCCTGCAATGAGCTGTTACATGAATTTGGAGGTTCTTGCTTAGAATTTTGAGGGAATAATATAGTTAATGAGATTCCATGCTGAGTAGGGAGGGGCTTCAGATCTCTACCTTGCCACCACATTTTACTTGAAGCAAAAATCACTATAAATGTGGAGACTCCAATTTGGGCAAAACATCCAAGGAATTTTGAGGGGAAACCTTTGATAAGCATAGCGATTGTTAGGCTTTTCAGCTAGAACAATTACGAGAGAAAACCTCTTAATGTTGACTAGCTAGACTTTTGGTTTACCATCACAGTAATATGGGTCTGTCCATCCATTCCCCACTGATTAAAGAAGTGGAGCTAGATGAGAAGCACGAGGAGAACTTTGGAGGAGCTTATGCACACCAACAGATTTCGATGGCAGTAGCCGCCACGAAAGAACATAACGAGGGTTTTTTTTATTTTGAATTGACTTAAGATGGCCCAGCAACCTAATATAGATTGGCAGAATTGTCTTTGTACTGACCAGTGTTTATCTACTCTTTACAGTGGCTATTAAATCTAAGCTCCAGGCACAACTAAAATCTCATCTACTTTTTACGTGGCATTTCAACTCATTTCAAGTGCAGCCATTATGGACAAGCAAGACTGTTTATGTGCTGCAGAGCACAGAATGGAATGAAGCCAACTAGTGTGTAGGTCAAGATGTTACAGAGTTAAGCATGTTGCCCAAGGCCACACAGGAAGTTGGTAGGTACAATCGGAGCTCAAGTATTCCTCGCTCATAGTTCCAATAAGTGTTTTGTCATTCCTAAAAACACAGTGGACTGGAACCATTTCATCAGGATCTGAAGTGTATTTCCCCCTTCCCTAAAAAAAAACAACTGGGTCACCAGTAGAGGTATCTATTTGCAAATTAGTTTTGTTCACATTTTGTGTGTGTGTTATCATAAATAAATATATTATTTTTAAAAGAAAAAAATCCTACTGGATTAAATATAAATGCCAGATTTTAGCCCATAAGGTTTTGCTTTTCCCCCTACACCCTCCCCCTTTGGCAATGTTTTTAACCCCATGAAAATAGAGGTTTACTGTGGAAATGCTGACAGCTTCTTAAGCAGAGCATCACATTTGCAACACTATAATTATGTCTCCTTCCAGCCAATCCAAAGAAAACACAAATGTCTTGTTCAAACAAATCTTTGAATGATTTTAGCCCCAGATTTAAATCATTTGGACGAAAAGGACGACCTCATCATGTATTTTAAACCAGCTCTGTAGTGGGCAGATGTGCAAGACGATAAATGGAGACTGACTTGACTATTTTTGTGTAACTGGAGCCACATTTCTGCTTGTTTCAACTAAAGAAGTACAAGACAGATTAACATCATTATGATTATTACATATATTTTAAAACTGATTTAGAAGCTTCACATGAAAGTATATCTTCCTGCCCACTCCCACCTTAATCAAACACATCAGCTTACTCCACCCCTTTAAATTAAATATTAGTTTAATGTCAATTTATCATCGGAACCTGGCAATATTAGATGTAAATGTGGTTCTTTAAGAAGAAACGTTTCCGTCTTGATTATGTGTATCTATGCTGGATTTTTTTCATTACAGAAAACTCATCAGATTTTCCGTGGCTTCCGAGATGGATATAGGTAAATGTGTGGATCGTGAGATATCTGACTTGCAGAGTAATTATTATTACAGGGTATGTTTCCTGTAAAAATGTTTTCCTATAGTATACCAAAAGGTTTCCTGGCCCATATCTCTATAAAATGTAACCTGTCATGTGAGTTACATTCTGCAAAGAATTATAGACATACAAACCAACACAAGCGGAAGTAATTTTATTAGCTTTGCACTCTTAAAGTTTCCAGTCGCTTGGGAAATATTGGGAAATACATCATCATCATCCCTTTCCGTCAAGGACCTGAAAGGAACATACATGGGACTATTCTCCATTTTATTCCAACAATCACTCTGAGGCTAAATTCTGCTAAGTGGTAATGAATACGGAAAAACAACTGTGCAAGATAAACCATTCTGCCTGTGGCAAGGCAGTATACAGAAAAGCTCAGTTACAAATTATTATTATTATTATTATTTTTCTCATTATTAGCTGGCAGCTTAAAACACGGCTGAATTCATTTCTGCTCTCCGTTCAGTCCACCTACTATAAATTAGATGCTGTCTGTCCTCTCCAAGATTTAGCAGGTCTCTTCACTTGCTTGGTTCGTACTAGGCAATGGCGCAACTATGGAGCAATCAAGGAAGCAACCAAGTAAATGAAATAATAAGAGTGGCAAAGGGTAATATCAATTCTTCAGTGATTGCATAGTCACAGACGGCATATGTTAACTTGTGGTTTATTACTAACAATGTGCTTTCCTTAGCTCTGCTGTCCCATTTGTTATAGCAGATGGGTTTTATTAATAAACTTGCTCATTATACTCAAATTAGCATATTATCAGCAAAATTGTTATCAAAAGACAACTGTATATCTTCCCCACTTAAACACAGAATCATAGGATTATAGAATAATCGTTTTGGAAGGGGCCTATTAGGCCATCAGGTCCAACCCCCTGCTCAATGCAGGAATCCAACTTAAAGCATACCAACCTGACATATGGCTATGAAGCTACCTCTTTAATGTCTCCAGTGTTGGAGAGCCCACCATCTCCCTAAGTCATTGGTTCCATTGCCATACTGCTGTAACAGCTAAGAAGCTTTTTCTGATGTTCAGTCAAAATCTGGCTTCCTGCAACTTCAGCCCATTATTCCATGTCTTGCACTCTGGGATGATCAAGAAGAGATCCTGGCCCTCCTCTGTGTGACAAACTTTCAAGTGCTTGAAGAGTGCTATCATATCTCCTTTCAGTCTTCTCTTCTCAAAGCTAAACATGCCCAGTTCTTTCAGTCCTCATAGGACTTTGTTTCCAGTCTCCTGATCATCCTCATTGCCCTCTGCTGAACCTGTTCCAGTTTGTCTGCATCCTTCCTAAAGTTCACTGTCCAGAACTGGACACAATACTCAACATGAGCTCTAACCAGTGCCATTTGAAAGCTATACTTTTGTTAATGCAGCCTAAAATAGCACTTGCCTTTTTTGCAGCCACATCACACTGTTGGCTCATATTCAGCTTACGATCAACAACAATCCCAAGATCCTTCTCGCAATAGTACTGCTGAGCCAAGTATCCTCCATCTTATAACTATGCATTTGGTTTCTTTTTCTTAGATGTAGAACATTGTACTTATCCTTGTTAAATTTCATTCAGTTGTTTTCATTCCAATGCTCCAGCCTATCAAGATCACTTTGAATTTTGTTTCTGTCCTCCAGGGTATTAGCTATCCCTCCCAATTTTGTATCATCTACACATCTGATAAGAATTCTCTGCACTTCCCCATCCAAGTCATTAATAAAAATGTTGAAGAGCACTGGGCCCGGGACTGAGCCCTGCAGTACCCTGCTCATTACCTCCCTCCAATTTGAGAAAGAACCACTGGTAAGCACTCTTTGAATGTGATTCTGTAGCCAACTGTGGATCCACCTGATAGTTGTTCCATCCAGTTCACATTTAGCTAGCTTGCTAATCAGAATACCATGAGGCACTTTGTCAGAAGTTTGCTGAAGTTGAGATATATTATGTCCACAGCATTCCCACAGTCTACGAGGAAGGTTACCCAATCAAAAAAATGAGATAAGATCAGTCTGGCAGGATTTGTTCTTGACAAATCCATGTTGGCTTCTAGTAATCACTGCATTGTTTTCAAGATGCTTACAGACTGACTGCTTTATAATCTGTTCCAGAATTTTCCCAGGGATAGATGTCAGACTCATTGGTCTGTAGTTCCCAGGTTCCTCCTTTTCCCCCTTTTGAAGATAGGGACAACATTAGCCCTCCTCCAGTCATCTGGCACTTCACCCATCCTCCACAATTTTGCAAAGAAAATAAACAGCAGTTCCGAGAGTTCTTCAGCCAATTCCTTCAATACTCTAGGATGCAGTTCATTGCGCCCTGGAGATTTCAACTTGTTCAAAGTGATTAGGTATTCCTCCAGGGTATTAGCTAACCCTCCCAATTTTATATCATCTACAAATTTGAAAAGCATGCTCTGTACCTCCTCATACAAGTCATTAATAAAAATGTTGAAGAGCGCTGGGCCCAGGACCAAGCCCTGCGGTATCCAACTCATTACTTCCCCCAGTTTCAAAAGGAACCATAGATAAACACTTTTTGAGTACAATTCTGTAGCCAACTATGATTCCACATGTAGCCTGTTTGCTAATCAGAATATCAGGTTCTGAGAGTTCTTCAGCCAGTTCCTTCTGTACTCTAGGATGCATCGGGCCCTGCAGATTTGGACTCGTTCAACGTATTTAGGTATTCCTTGACCGTTTGTGTATCAATCTCAAGCTGCAATCCTACCCCAATCCTAATCAACTTGTACTTCATTTTTGCCAGGAGTGTCATATACTCTCTCTTGAGAGAAGACTGAGCCAAAGTAGGAATTGAGCACTTTTGCCTTTTCTTTGTCATCTGTTATCATTTTGCCATCATCATTGAGTAGCTGTGCCACCATTTCTTTTCTCTGTCTTTTACTATGGACGTACCTGAAAAAAGCTTTTTTGTTGCTTTTGGCATCTCTCGCTAACCTCAGCTCATTCTCAGCTTTAGCCTTCCTGACTCCATCCCTGCAATTCTGTGATACCTGCCTGTACTCTTCCTTTGTGGCCTGGCCTTCCTTCCACTTCCTTTTTTGTTTTTAGCACCTTGTCTAAGCTTTTTGTGAAGCCACATTGGCTTCATCTGTTGTCGTCCCCCTTTTTCCTTATAGAATTGTTTGCCATTGTGCCTTTGTGCCTAATTTACTCTTTTAGAAACTCCCACCCATCTTGGACTCCTTTTCTCATTAGGACCCCTTGGACCCCTTTTCTCAAAAGGAGTAATACATAGAAGTGGTCATACAAGGTTCTAAGTTTATTAAAATCGGCTTTCCTGATGTCCAAGGTAAACATATGGCTACACTCATCTTTTGCTTCCTTTAAAATCAAGAACTCAAGTATAACATGGTTACTTGTCCCCAGAGTTTCCATAATTGCCACTTCATCGACTAAGTCATCTCTATTGGTTAGAATCAAGTCCAGGATAGCTGATCCTCTAGTTGCTTCCTCCATTTTCTGTAGGAGAACATTATCTCCCACACAAGTCAGGAATTTCTTGGAGGGGCCGCGTTTGGCAGAATTTGTCTCCCAACAGATATTGGGGTATTTGAGGTCTCCCATTACTACTCCATCATGCCTTCTTGAAACACTGCTTTGCAAAAGTTTCATCCTCGTCTTCTCCTTGATTGGGTGATCACTAGTAGACTCCAACCACCATGCTTCCTTTATTCCTTGCCCCATGTATTTTAATCCGGATGCTCTTAGTGGGGCTAAAAGCTCATCCTCCTGTATTTCTGTGCCGTGATATACATTGTTTAACATATAGTGCAACTCCACCTCCATTCATATTCCTTCTGTTTTTTGAACATGTTATATCTTTCAGTTGCTGTATTCCAGTCTTGAGAGTCATTCCACCAACTTTCACTTATACCCATCAAGTTGTATTTGGCCTCCAGTATTAAGAGCTCAAGTTCATCCTCTTTGTTTCCCATACTGTGGGCATTAGTATGCAGACATCGAAGACCATGTCCTTTATGATCTGGCTTCCTCCCTACATTTTTATAAATATTAATATTAGGCCCCATTACAGGTGTTTCCTTGTTCCTGTTACTGTGCATAAGCCTCCAATTGTTACCTCCAAGTTTACATCTCCCTCCCCTGTAGAATTTAGTTTAAAGCCCACCTGATGAAGTTTTCCATGCTGTGGCCAAACACATTCTTCCCGGTCCTTATGAGGTACAACCCGTCACTTGCAAACAGTCCACCTTCCAGGAAGCTGTGGTCTCAGAATCCAAATCTCTCACATCGGCACCACCTTCGTAGCCAGTCATTCACCTGGAGTATTTTTCTTTCCCATTCCACTCCCCTTCTAAGTACCAGAAGAAAACTATCTGAGCCCCAAAGTCCTTGAGTTTCCTTCCCAGAGCTTCAAAGTCTGACATTATTTCTTAATATCTCCACTTAGCAGTATCTTGTGTTCCCACATGGAAGAGAAGAAAGGGATACGTGTCAATGGGCTTTATGAGTGAAGGCAACCCTTCCACCACATCTCTATTCCATCTAATCCAGGAAGACAGCATACCTGGCAAGTCCATTGGTTTTCCCAGCATACCTGGGTTTCAATCCCATGCAGTACGGAGTCTCCCATTATTACTACTCTTCTCTTCTTGTTGTAGGGTGTGGTTTCATTGCCTTTGCTTGACTGAGCTTCAACCTCTCGCTCACTGTCCCATGGGGTCTCCTGTTATTCTTCCTCAGCAGATTGTCCTCTTGTCTCATCCTCAAGTATCTGAAAGGGGTTCCACAATTCCATTGGTGCAGAGTGTCTTCCAGCTCTCCTGCTTCTGTCCCAGTTTTCTAAGGAGTTTTCTCTACTTGGTTCTTCCTCACCTAAACACTCTCCTCTTCTGCTTCCACTTTCTGTTGTCCTTCCACCTCCTGCACTTCTCTTTGCTGTTATAGAATCATAGAATAGTAGAGTTGGAAGGGGCCTATAAGGCCATCGAGTCCAACGCCCTGCTCAGTGCAGGAATCCAAATCAAAGTATTCCCGACAGATGGCTGTCCAGCTGCCTCTTGAATGCCTCCAGTGTTCGAGAGCCCGCTACCTCTCTAGGTAATTGATGCCATTGTCGTATGGCTCTAACAGGAAGTTTTTCCTGATGTCCAGTCAAAATCTGGCTTCCTGAAACTTGAGCCCATTATTCCGTGTCCTGCACTATGGAACGATCGAGAAGAGATCCCGGCCCTCCTCTGTGTGGCAACCTTTCATGTCCTTGAAGAGGGCTATCCTATCTCCCCTCAGTCTTCTCTTCTCCAGGCTAAACATGCCCAGTTCTTTCCGTCTCTCCTCATAGGGCTTTGTTTCCAGTCTCCTGATCATCTTTGTTGCCCTCCTCTGAACCTGTTCCAGTTTGTCTGCATCCTTCTTCAAGTGTGGAGACCAGAACTGGACGCAGTATTCAAGATGGGGCCTAACCAGTGCTCAATAGAGGGCAACTAATACTTCACGCAATTTGGAAACTATACTTCTGTTAATGCAGCCTAATACAATCCTGAGAATATTGTTGTTTTTCTTGGCCTGCATCATTGTGCAGAACAGAGAAGAGAAGTAGCATAGTTGACTGTGTACACCAAAACAGTCCACCCTAAAGTATTTCTTGACTACATACCAATATTCCTCCCTGGAATCTTTGAAAATAAGCAACTACACTATGTAAACCAAAGCAGCAAATTCTCACAGCAAAGCTGCCAAAAAGCAATAATTATTTTTATCTCATGAATCAGTGGTTGTTCAGTCATTTCAATCATAAATTAAAGGGAAGGGCAAAAAGAATAGGAAAAAATAAGCACGGGGCAGGCAAGAGCAGCAAGGTAAATATAACATCAGCTATGTTATATTTGCTTCCCAGTGTATTGTCTAGTCCTGGTTATAAATCGGATGTTAGTAGGAATTAGAAATGGAAACACATTATAGAATGAGGACAAGTAAAGCTGAACAATTGCACAGGTGCAAAACAACTTATAAACCTCAGGTAAATTATCAAGTGCCATTAGAATGTAATGAACGGAGTCAGACCATTAATCTGCCCTAGCTAGTGTGGCTTAGAGGCTGGGTTAGTCAAGCCACTGTCCCTTTCCAGAGGAGATCCCATTCTCATACAAAAGAGAGATCTCAGATAAAGGGTCTTACAGTGTTTTTAAAATACCCTGTATGCACTTGAGTACATAATCTGAAATAATGCCATTTTGTGGGGCAAAGACTCTGGGGGGCTTTCTGTGTGTTCAGTGACTGGAAGGTCATTGCTTTAATTTGGGGGTGCAAGGAAATATCCAAAGAAATAAAGAAGAGAGAGAGAAACGTATACAGAAAGGAAGCCTGTAAGTTCCCTCCGTCTGAGAACTTCTCCTTCCCTTCCACTCTGCATCTTCTGGACTTTTCAATATGGCTGTGGGGCTTATAGTGCAGGGTTTTCTGGTTCTAGCAACTTCCTTGTGGGCCATGGAATGATAGCTAAAGCCTTCTCCCTGGACCATACAGCTCTGCTGCTGCTGCCGTCACTCGGCTGCCCACTGAGAACTGCCCTGCCAAGCAAGAGGGAAGAAGGTGTGCTGATTCTTAAACAGCCTAGCACTGCCTCCTCCCTGCCCAGTGCTTCCCCCTTCCAAACCTCTTGGGCCCCTGACGCCGAGTTACTGTGACTGAACAATGATGGGTGTGTGAGTGCTAGGGATGGAAAGATCTGTCCATTTCAGTTCTCTCAGTTTCTCATTTTTCCAACTATATATATAGTTTTAAACAATAACAACAGGTTTTACAACAAACAATCTTTCTTTTAAATCTAAGTGAAGTCATGTGCCATCTTGAGACTGTTTTGCTCTTGTGATCCTGAGTTTAATGTCTTTAAGATCTGTAATTGAATTGCCAGGAGGTTGAAGTTATACGTTTGCGGTTAGTCTAGATCAGCCTTTCCCAACTAGTGGGCCACCAGATGTTGTTAGACCACAACTCCCATCAGCCTCAGCCAGCATTCCCAATGGTTAGGAAAGATGGGAATTGTGGTCCAACAGCATCTGGTGGCTCACTAGTTGGGAAAGGCTGGTCTAGATGATGTCTTTGGATGCTCTTTCCAGCCTCTGATTTTGAATTGGTATAGATGGCGTTAGCAGTGAAACCTGCTGAACTAGTCAAACCAGTCCCTTTCATAAGGTCCATCAAATGCTCCATTAACATGTGTATTTGGCCAAGAAAAGATGTGCTGCCATAGGAACGGAGATAGGCCTCCCACCCACCTGGTTGGGACAGAAATTAGGTCTGTGTGTGTTAGTCTGATTTGGAGCTGGAAACTGGAAAGACAGAGAGAGGCTTGCTCTCTGTAATGAATCCCAAGCTATGGCTTTGGGGACTCCCCTAGAAGCCTAAGGGGGAAGCAAGATGTGTTGGAGTGTTAATGGTGTGAGCCTTCTGCCTTATGCTCAGGTTGTAGATATTTGTAAATAAACCATATATCATAAAGATGCCACAATCTCTGCTGACCTTCATTCAAAGGAAAGCAAAACCTGGATAAGTGCAGGAACCCCAGGAAGTCTCGCACTGATTGGAGATTGGCGTGTGCAACACTATATATCCACCCTGCCTTATGCTTTTAAAAAATAAATAGTATTTAAAGTGCCACAGACACTTTTTTCGTGATACTACAGACTAACACAGCTACCCCTCTCCTATTTTTATATGCAATTTAGACCAAAAGAAACAATGTCAAACTATTTAAAAGAGTGGGTATGAAAGAGGGTTTTTGTCAGCTACAGTGAGCTTGCTCAGCTGGCCAGCCAACATGAGTTAGTTTTAACTCTAGTCTTAAACTGACAGTTTTTTTAATCAATTACTATACTGGGGTCTAGAGTGGTTGTAACAATGGCTCTCCTCCTACAGAATTCTGATATTTGTCTTTAAATTGTGTTCAATCCATCATTCCTACCAGTTCACCATAGACAGATTGGTGATTAGAAAGCAGAAAGCCCATTCTGAGGTTGATGCTTCCACTGGTGAAAGTACACCTACAACATCCTGTACTGGAGACCCGAAGGCAGAGCTAGGAGGAGTCTCCACTACTTCTTCCTTGAGAGGAAACTTAGCTAAGGGGGAAGGAGAATCTTCAAAGACAAGAGCTTCTGAGGTGAAGGGAAAGCCAGGACGACGGTACCAAGACACTTGGAAAAGAACCTATGCATGGTTTTCTTATGATTTGGTAAATAAGTATATTGTGATGACTGTTGCTCAGCAGCAAATGACATGTTAGCCAAATGAGTTTTACAAGTTGAACCTATACTGAATACGATGGTGCTCACTCCTTGGTAACTATGCACAGGATTGCAGATGTCCCATAAACTTAATTATGAGATTGTATTAGTAGTTTGCTTTGAATGTCTGTGTTTTTAAGGTGAAGTTTTTGAGCAGTGTGCTGGAAAAGCAAGATATATAAAATCTTCCTGTGGCATGACTCCGGATTTTCCTTCTGGATATGGCTGTGGGGGCAGTCATAATGCAGATGCACTTCACACTTGTTAGGAATTGCCCCCAAATGTGCTTGCACTCACTTATAGTATACTTGGTTAAGAGTCTGAAGTGAAAAAAGATTGCCAATACTTTGAACTCTGTACATTGCTCAGAAACTAAGTTAGTACACAGCAACGTTTTGCACTCTGCACTGGCTCAGAGACTACAACTATGCCTTTACCAAATAAAGGCACCCAGGATGCTATAATTTAGTCAATTTCATTCTGAATGAAGGAGAAATAAAATCCCTGCAATTGAATAGCCAGGAAGATCAAAATGTTCCCATACAGCAGCGGTTTCCAAACTTGTTTTGCCACGAACCACTTGAAAATTGTGGATGGTTGTGGTGGACTATTTAATTATTTTTCTGCCATTATAGCCATTACAATGCCCTGTGCTAGATGCTGTATCATTTTTAATTGCATTTTATTACTTCCTTTATTCTGGTTTAGTTTCTAGTATTACAATTTGCATTCCATAGAATTCAGTCTGCAATACAATAAAATAGAATATAAGAAATAAAAGGAGCAATAAACAACCACAATAGCCTGCCGTTCCAAAGGGAGCTCAGGGTGGCAAATAAGAAGTGATAAAATACTAAAAATGTCTATAAATTTGTTTTGGAAAAATCTTAAAAACAATTCCAATATAGATGCAGACTGGGATCAAAATCAATTATTTAATATGGATATGCCGCAAACCACCTGGATGAAGCTCATGAACCACCTATGATGCATAGACCACAGTTTGGAAGCACCTGCCCTACTGGCTTTTCTGTGTTGTCTTTCTTAATGTCAAAGTTGTGTCCATTGATTCTCTGGCACAGAGTTTGACATGCATGTACATTTTCAGATCTTAAAGTGGCCATCCTAAAAGCAAATTTCAAAGGCAGGGCACAGTGGGAGACCTCTGAGATGCCACTATAAGCAGTGGCATGCATCCATCCGCCCTGCCCCCTCAAGAAATTGGAAAGTCTACACCTCTGTCCTGGCTCTCCTCTGTGTGACAACCTTTCAAGTAGGACTTTGTTTCCTGATCCACTTTGTCTGCATCCTTCTTAAAGTGTCGGGTCCAGATATGCTGTCTTGCTGGAGGATGGATTAGAGATGTGCCGGAAGGCTTGCCATCACTCATGAAGCCCACTGATAGGTATCCCTTTCTTGTCATCCATGTGGGAATGAGTGATACTGCCAAGAGGAGCTACAAAGAAATCACATCAGACTTTGAAGCTCTGGGAAGGAAATTCAAGCACGAACTCTTAATACAAGAGTGTAAATACAACTTGATAGGTGCAACTGAAACTTGGTGGGATGACTCCCATGACTGGAATACAGCAAATGAAGGATATAACTTGTTCAAAAAAACCAGAAGGAATAGAAAGGGAGGTGGAGGCGCACTATATGTTAACAATATATATCCTTGCACAACAATACAGGAGGATGAGCTTGATAGTCCCAAAGAGAGTATCTGGATTAAAATAAATGGGGCAAAGACTAAAAGGAACATGGTGGTTGGAGTCTAATACTGACCACCCAATCAAGGAGAAGATTTCAATATATTATTGAGGATGAAACTTGAAAATTATCAATGTTTTAAGGAGGAATGATGTAGTAACAATGCAGGACTTCAATTACCCCAATATCTGTTGGGGACAAATTCTGCCAAACACAGCCCCTCCAAGAAATTCCTGACTTGTGTTGGAGATAACTTTCTCCTACAGAAAGTGGAGGAAGCAACTAGAGGATCAGCTATCCTTGATTTGATTCTAACCAATAGAGATGACTTGGTGGATGAAGTGGCAGTTTCCGGAACTCTTGGGGAAAGTGACCATGTTATACTTGAGGTCTTGATTTTAAAGGAAGAAAAAGCTGAGAGTAGCCATACATGTATCCTGGACTTCAGGAATATACTTGATATACGTAGAACAATATAAGTAAGGTTCCATGGCAAGCGATCCTAATGAGAAAAGGAGTCCAAGATGGGTGGGAGTTTCTAAAAAAGGAAATTCTAAGGGCAAAATTGCAAACAATTCCAACAAGGAAAAAAGGCGGAAGACAGCAAATGAAGCCAATGTGGTTTCACAAAAAGCTTAGAGATGAGCCAAAAACAAAAAAAAAGGACATCTATAGGAAGTGGAAGGACAGCCACGCCTCAAGGGAAGAACACAGATAGATAGCACGGAATTGCAGGGATGGCGTCAGGAAGGCTAAAGTTGAAAATGAGCTGAGGTTAGCGAGAGATACCAAAAGCAACAAAAAAGCTTTCTTCAGGTACATCCATAGTAAAAGACGAAGAAAAGAAATGGTGGTTCAGCTACTCAGTGAAGATGGCAAAATGATAACAGATGACAAAGAAAAGGCAAAAGTGCTCAATTCCTTCTTTGGCTCAGTCTTCTCCCAAAACAGAGACTATGACCTTCCTGGCAAAAATAAAGTACAAATTGAAGGGGCAGGATTGCAGCTTGAGACTGATAGACAAATGGTCAAGGAATACCTAATTACCTTGAACAAGTTCAAATTATGTAGGGCCTGATGAACTGCATCCTAGAGTACTGAAGGAACTGGCTGAAGAACTCTCGGAACCGCTAATTATTATCTTTGCAAAACTGTGGAGGATGGGTGAAGTGCTGGATGAGTGGATGAGGGCTAATGTTGTCCCTATCTTCAAAAAGAGGGACAAGGAGGAACCTGAAACTATAGTCAGCCTGATATCAATCCCGGGGGAAATTCTGGAGCAGATTATAAAGCGGTCAATCTATAAGCACCCAATTCTGCATCTAGTTTGGATATCATACTTTAAGAAGGATGCAGACAAACTGGAACAGGTTCAGAGGAGGCAACAAGGATGATTAGGGGACTGGAAATGAAGCCCTATGAGGAAAGATTGAAAGAACTGGGCATGCTTAACCTTGAGAAGAAAAGACTGAGGGGAAATATGATAGCCCTTTTCAAGTGCTTGAAAGGTTGTCACACAGAGGAGGGTCAGGATCTCTTTTTGATCATCCCAGAGTGCAGGACACAAAATGACGAACTCAAGTTATAGGAAGCCAGATTTCGACTGAACATCAGGAAAGAATACTGTTAGAGCGGTATGACAATGGAACCAATTACCTAGGGAGGTGGTGGGTTCTCCAGCACTGGAGGCATTCAGGTGGCAGCTGGACATTGTCAGCTATGCTTTAAGTTGGATTCCTGCATTGGGCAGGGAGTTGGACTCGATGGCCTTATAGATCCTTTCCAACTCTACTGGATTCTTCTGTGCAGTGGCGTCACTAGGGTTGGTGTCACCCAGTGCGGTAACTCATGGTGTCACCCCCATGGACCTCCTCCCGTACCAGACCATACAGAATCCTTAGTAATGTTTTTTGTACTAATGTTACTCGTAAATCATAATTCCCGTATATCACTGAATGTAATGGCAATAGTAGTGACATAAACAACTAGCAAATACACATATGACAAGATTTTTAACCATATAACTAATTTCAGGGCTTGAAAACTAATATTTCTGCTTCCAGTTTCTTCTACATGGCAACAACTCGTTAATTTGGGGATGCTATGATGTACAAATAAAATACAGCAATTCAGGTTCACATATTCATATTCAGAAATACAAGAAAAATGGGAGGGGGGTCACTTTTTATACAGAGTTACATTGCATCTTGCCCTCTGTAAAACAGTGATATCTTTACTGTGCTCCACTGTTACGGTATTTCATCATAATTTTCCATACAGCATGCTACTGGGAGACAGTAGGGGAAAAAACAACAGTTGACTTTATCACAATCACAAAATTAGGAATGGTTCACACATGTGCCCATCCTTAGATTTATGTTCTGCAAAGCCTTGAAGCACTAGAGGTAGAAAAACTTTGGCCCTCCAGATGATGTTGGACTCCATCTCGCATCTTTCCCAGCCTATATAGTAAATGGTCAGGAGTGATGGCAGTTGTAGTCCAACAGTATCTGGAGGGCCATAAGTTCCCCATCCTGCACTAGAGGCTAGAGTCAATCATACTAAATAGGAGACTAGGCCCTCCATCAATTATGGGGCAAATCCATAAGAATAATGCATTTTGAGCCATTCCACATGGCAGCAACAGAGGAAGAAATAGGAAGCAGGGCCTACTCCATTGGCTCTTCTGAAAGACCAGCTCCAAGGAGCCAGTATGGTACAGTGTTTAGACTAGAGGCTGGGAGACCAGGGTTCATATTCCCCACTCAGCCATTAAGCTCACTGGGTGACCTTTGGCTAATCACTGTCTCTTAGCCTAACCTACCTCACAGGGCTGTTGAGGATAAAATAGAGAGGGAGTAAACTATGTACACCACCCTTGAGTTCCTTGGAGGAAAGATGGGATAGAGAGTAGATGTACTGCCCTCAAGTCGATTCGGACTTATGGCGTCCCTATGAATAGGGTTTTCATGAGGCTGAGAGGCAGTGACTGGCCCAAGGTCACCCAGTGAGCCTCATGGCTATGTGGGGATTTGAACCCTGGTCTCCCAGGTCGTAGTCCAACACTTTAATTTATTTATTTTATTTATTATTTCGATTTATATACCGCCCATTAGCAAAAATAGCTCTCAGGGTGGTGAACAAACAAAGTAAAATACAATATATCATAATAAAAGACCACAAAAACATATACAGACAAACAACAAAAAACGACAAAAACAAAATGCAGCACAAATTAAATACAGATTAAAAGATTAGAAAGGTTAAGAAGATTAAAAGATTAAAATGCCTGGGAGCATAAAAAGGTCTTTACCTGGCGCCGAAAAGATAGGAGTGTAGGCGCCAGGCGTACCTCTTCGGGGAGGCTGTTCCACAACTCAGGGGCCACCACAGAAAAGGCCCTAGATCTGGTGACCACCCTCCGGGCTTCCCGATGGGTTGGTACCCGGAGGAGGGCTTAGATTCTGAACGAAGTGAACGGGTAGGTTCGTAGCGAGAGAGGTGTTCCACAAGGTATTGAGGTCCCACGCCGTGTAAGGCTTTATAGGTCAAAACCAGCACCTTGAATCTCACCCGGAAGCAAATAGGAAGCCAGTGCAGACGCGCCAGAATAGGTGTTATATGCGAAGACTGACTGGTCCTCGTCAATAGTCTGGCAGCCGCGTTCTGCACCAGCTGAAGCTTCCGAACTGTCTCCAAGGGCAGCCCTATGTAGTGCGCACTACAGTAATCTAATCTTGAAGTTACCAGAGCATGAACAACGGAGGCGAGGTCATCCCTGTCCAGATAGGGGCGTAGTTGGGCTACCAGACGAAGATGGTAAAATGCATTCCGTGCCACCGAGGCCACTTGGGCCTCGAGAGATAAGGAAGAGTCGAAAAGAACCCCCAAACTACGTACCTGTTCTTTCAGGGGGAGTGTAACCCCATCCAGAACAGGGTGAACATCCACCATCTGAGCAGGGAAGGCGCTCACCAACAGTGTCTCAGTCTTGTCTGGATTGAGTCTCAGTTTATTAGCTCTCATCCAGTCCATTATCGCGGTCAGGCAATGGTTCAGCACATCAACAGACTCACCTGAAGAAGATGAAAAGGAGAAATAGAGCTGCGCGTCATCAGCATATTGATGGCAATGCACTCCAAAACTCCTGATGACCGCACCCAGCGGCTGCATGTAGATGTTGAAAAGCATGGGGGACAAGACCAACCCTTGGGGGACTCCACAATGGAGAGTCCATGGTGTCGAGTGGTGTTCCCCAAGCACTACCTTCTGGTGACGATCCGTGAAATAGGAGCGGAACCACTGCCAAGCAGTGCCCCCGACACCCAACTCCGCGAGTCTCCCCAGAAGGATACCATGGTCGATGGTATCAAACGCCGCTGAGAGATCAAGGAGAATCAACAGAGTCACACTCCCCCTGTCCCTCTCCCGACAAAGGTCATCATACAGACCAAGGCTGTTTCAGTGCCAAAACCGGGCCTAAAACCGGATTGAAACGGATCTAGATAATCGGTTTCATCCAAGAGCGCCTGGAGCTGGCTGGCAACCACCCGTTCCAAAACCTTGCCCAAAAAAGGGACATTCGCCACCGGTCTATAGTTGTTCAAATTATCTGGGTCCAAGGAGGGTTTCTTTAAAAGAGGTCTCACTACTGCCTCCTTGAGGCTACCAGGGACTACTCCCTCCCTCAAAGAGGCATTAACCACTTCCTTGGCCCAACCCGTGGTCCCAGCCCTGCTAGCTTTCACTAGCCAAGATGGGCAAGGATCCAGAACAGACGTGGTTGCCCGAACCATTCCAAGCACCTTGTCCACTTCCTCAAGCTACACCAACTGAAACTCATCCAATAAAGAAGGACAAGGCCGTGCTCCGGACACTTCAATGGATTCATCTGTCACAACATCAGAGTCAAGATCCCTGCGGATACATGCGATCTTATCTTGAAAGTGTCCAGCAATTTTGTTGCAGCGGGCTTCAGATGTTTCCATAGTATCATGGGGGCCAGAGTGTAAAAGCCCACGCACGACTTTGAAAAGCTCCGCTGGATGGCATAGAGATGATCTAATAGAGGCAGCAAAATAAAGCTTCTTTGCTGTCCTTACCGCTTTTGTATACAACTTATTGGTGGCACTTACCAAAGCATAACTGTATCCACTGGGAGTTTTTCTCCATCTGCACTCCAGCCTCCTCCTCTCATGTTTCATCGCTCTCAACTCCGGGGTATACCACGGAGTTGTATGAGCTCTACACCGGAGGGGGCGCGCGGGAGCGATCATGTCAATAGCCCGGGTCATTTCCATATTCCACAGTGCGACCAGGGCCTCGACAGGAGCACCGGTCCTATCAGCCGGAAAATCTCCCAGAGCCCTCTGAAAACCTACGGGATCCATCCGGCTCCAGGAGCGGATCAACTTAATAGATCCTCCACCCTTGCGGAGGGAAAGAGCTGCTGTAAGTCTAAATCTCAACAAGCGGTGATCTGTCCATGACAATGGGGTAGATGAAAAACACCCCACCATCAGATCACCGTCTCCATGTCCAGTGGTGAAGATCAAATCAAGAGTATGTCCCGACACATGCGTTGGGCCGGTAGAAAATTGAGACAGCCCCATTGTTGTCATGGAGGCAATGAAGTCCTGAGCTGCGCCAGATAGGACAGCCTCAGCATGGACATTGAAATCCCCCAGTACCAAAAGTCTAGGGGATCTCAACAGCACCTCCGAGACTACCTCTGTCAGCTCAGCTAAGGAAGCTGTTGAGCAGCAAGGTGGACGGTACACCAACAGTATTCCTAGTCTGTCTCCCTGGCCCAATACAAGGTGGAGACATTCCAGACCAGTCGCCGTCTGGACAGGGTGCCTGGTGAGAGGGAAAGAACTCATATAGACCACAGCGACCCCCCGTCCCCGGCCCTCAGATCTACCACAGTGCTGAACCAAATACCCGGGTGGACAAAGCTGGGAAAGAGCAACTCCTCCCTGATCAGCCACCCAGGTCTCGGTTATACATGCCAGGTCGGCACCCTCCTCCAGAATTAAATCATGGACAAGGGAGGTTTTGTCATGTACCGACCTGGCATTCAAAAGCAGCACTTGGAGATCCGAGAGCTGGCTGATAGGACCACCAACAATCCTGTGGATATGAGGAGAACCGGAACAAGGCACAGACACAATTTGTCTGGGACGAGTTCCCCTTACCTGGCCTGTTCTCCTCCTAACACCATACCTCCCATTACCCGTCACTACGTTGATTGGGGCCCCCGAAAGCCGCCCCACGAAGGATGGAATCTTTTCTCCCAGGCACATGTTAAAAATACACAAATTCACACAGACAAACAATCATACAGATCATTCACCCAACAATAACGCACACACACACCCAACAAACAACGTTAAAATTAGTTAGTCCTCTTCAGCAGCAATGGCAGTCTCGGGCCTCCCAGCCAAAAACGAGCTGCAGCAATGGCACCAGGACGGCACCACAGCCCCAAGCAGCGACAACAGCGCCCACAGACGAGCAGAGAAGCGGCGAAGGCAGCGGAGATATAAGCCGTAGTGATAGTATCCTGGGCAGCGGCACGGCCCTCGGCGACGATGAAAATGCCCACAACCAGCGGCGGCGACGGCGGCAACACGGGCCGCAGCGACGAGGTCCTCGGCAGACACATGGTCCCGGCAGCGATGAAAACGCCCCACATGCAAGCGGGCAGGCGGCGGCAACGGCGGCGGCACGGGCCGTGGCAACAGAGTCCCCAGCAGCGGCACGCCCCACAGCAGCAGCGATAACGCCCGCATGCAAGCAGGCCGGCAGCGGCAACGGCGGCGATACGGGCCGCGGCAGCGGAGTCTCCAGAAGCGGCACGCCCCCCGGCAGCGACAACGCCCGCATGCAAGCGGGCTGACGATGACACGACGGGCAACAACACGAGCGGGCAAGCGGGCAGGCAACAAACAACGGCGCCGACACAACACCGCCCGGCGGCCGGGCAATGCAAAGGCCGAGCAACAAGCCCAAGCCGTGGAAGACAAAGCCACGGAAGGAGAAGCAAGGCACAGCCACGACAACAGCAAGGTAGGTAGTAGATGGTAGATGGTAACCAGGTAACCTCTCTAGTCTCAGTTAAAGATGTTAAAAAGATGTTAAAAGGACAAACGGCAGGAGCTTCAAACGCAGGCTCCTCTGCCTAAGCCGCCATTCTTCTCCCCTCTTGCATTGTTTCAATTTAAGCTGGCCAATATAAGAACGTTAACAATCAGCTTGCTTGTTTTCCTTTCCCCTCCTCATTGTTTTTCCATATGTGTTGTGTCTTTTAGGTTGTAAGCCTGAGGGTAGGAACTGTCATGTTTGTTATTATCTTATGTAAGCCATTCTGGAAGCCTTTTCAGCTGAAGAGTGGGGTTAAAAAATTGGCATAAATAAATAAAATGTATATATAGTTGTTCTACATGCTTCATATATATTATCTCAGTGAACTTTACACATAGATCAAGATTGGGGGCTAAATTTGGCTCACAGGAATTCCAGGTGCCCCTTTAGTTGCCAATACAGAGAAATGAAGCATGGGCTTACAACAGTTGAATCCAAGATCAATCCTCTCTAGAATCAAGAAAGGATGCGTTGGTGAGGAAGAGCTCTGTTGAACTAAAAGCTCACACCCTTCTGATCCCAAGAAGAAGCCCATTTATCCCAGTTTTCTAATTTGGCACTCCTTGTTGAGGATCTCCCCATCAATAAATGATGTGACCCCCCTCCTTTTCCTCCACCAGGAAAGGAGCAGAAGCAGCTGTAGGAAGGATGCTGCTAAGCCAGGCTCTTTTGTCTCCCCTTTGAAAAGGGAGGAGTAATCATTAGGGGCAGACACAGAGCCCCCCCCTCTGCTCCCTCCTTCCATCCCACTCGCTGCGTCTTTGCGTGGCTCTCAGGTCACCTTGTCAATCACAGCTGCCCAGGAGCCGCAGGGTTGTGCCGCGCTCTCTCAGCCACCCAACAGGTTAGAAAGTCATTAATTACTTACTCAGCCATGCAGGTTTGCACTCAGGCAGCTCCTCTTGCCATGCTAAGGTAAGGGGGCAGGCGGCTAACGCGGAGACCGTGGGAAGCGTTAGCCATTGCCGGCTTTTAGCGCCGATGCACTCTCACAATTTCTATGCCCTCCCTCTTGGGATTCCCTAACAGTGGTTTTGCAGTCTGCTTTGGCTTGCGTTGCCAGCTCACTCCCCGAGACTTGCAGGGCAAATGCATCCTGCCCCACTTCCTGGTGCCTAGGGGCGGCTCTGGGTGTCACCCCCTCTGATGGTGTCACCCGGTGCGGTCCGCACCCCTGCACCCCCCTAGTAACACCGCTGTGAACATTTACATGATCCAACATTTCAGACAGCTGAAATTTGAATGCAAAATGAGGGATAGGGCCTTGTGGCTTACTCACAACAAGGGCAAATGCACTAATAGCTACCACAATTTTTTTAGCATGAAAATCACACTGGAAGAAAGCCTAGTGGGTAAGACAGGAGCAGAGAAATCTAAGTAGGACTTTATGTTTAAACAGTACAAAAGTGAAGTAGTTAAGGGTGATGTTAGCAAATACATAGATGCCCTGTTTAGAAAGAGAAGCGAGAGAGAGGTACAAATGTGGACAGATTTCATGTGGAGAAGAGTCAGGATGGGACTTCCATGAAAATGTGGTTAAAATTATAGTATTAGAATCCAAATAACATGGAATTGTTCTTTTTATTTCTTTATTTCACATTTTATAACATTTTCCAGGGGCCTGCGAACAGCAGGAGATATTCACCAGCCTGACTCAGTGACTAGTATCATAAATCAGACTTGGAACTCTCCCCACCTCCCACTTTGTCAATGAGGTGGCACACTGGAGAGTTAGAATTTACGTGTCATGGAACACAGTGTGTGCCTTCCCCAATGCAAAAAAAAATGTAAAATGTACCTGAAAAGTCAGAGAGTTGTACTTTTCTTTTTGTGTTTATGTATAAGCACAGATAATCTTTAACATGTGTTAAACATTGACCGTGTGGGCTCACTGACAAATTATAAATTTCTCAGGTATATTTTAAACTTATGAATTAGTGTGGGAAGCAATATTCAGTTTGGAAGGGAAAAAAGATTATAGCTAATGTGCTACACACATGCTGGAGAGGAATATTAATTTCCCTAAAAGAAACAAAACTGAAGCAGCCACGTGTTTCACCTGGCAAACATATCGACATGGTGGGGTTTGTTCCAAGAACGTTCTGAATAATCCTTGCCTCCCTTTTTCACCTCTAGGAAATTTCCTTTTCATGAAAATGAAAATCTCATCTTCCCTGCCTGTAGCTTTCAAGACTTTGGCACTGTGGAAAAGCAGCCCGGAAGAAGTGGTGGCCTCTCCCAACTGGAAGCAGCAAACCTTGTCAGAAAAAGGCAGGCTTGCTTTTCCCCACATGGATCATATTTTTCAGTCAGAGTGTTTTTTTAATGATGGACTTAACTGACTTCCTATACCCCTGTTGTTGCTTTTAAATTCTTTCCCCTGCTTTCGGGTAAAACCTCTATAGGGAAAGATTACAGACGTGAAAAGGAGAGAGGGGGAGCGATGGAAGGAGAGAGAATAACCAAATAATGAACAACAAAAAATATTTTCCTTCTCCGTGTAATAATAAATGTATGGAAAGCTTTAAGCTGCAGCAGTATTTTGACACTGCGCATAGCATTGCCCCCCTTTTCATATTCCTTTGAGGTTCATCTTTCAGACCACAGCTCTGTTCTGCTGCCAACTCGTTTGGAAGTGTTTAGTGACTGGAGAACTGTTGCCTGCTCTCTTCAGACCTTCACACTTCATTTTTCCAGGTTCCTGCAAGCAGCAGCAAATATTTCACCATCCTGGTTTTCTGGCTACTACCATCAATCAGATTTAGAACTCCCCCCCCCAAAAAAAAATCCAGTCCTGACAAGGCATTAAGCTTTTCTTTTCGAGTTGGATGCAGTAGTAAGGGAGGGCTTGTATTCCCCTCCCCTGTAAAACTGCAAAAGAGGTTTTAAGGATTGGCAGTATTATTCAAATGATACAATGCAGAGTGACTGGATAGAACAGATTTGAAGAAGTCTTATGTATGAGAAACAGTATTTCATCCTATTGTTTTACAATGTAGTGGAAAGCTGTACTTAATTTCCATAAATAATATGGTATATTTAGAGGTATGATGTGTTGGTCCAAAAGACTCAACCAGTTGTGAAGGTGATCCTTTATATTACACTGAAAGATTTTTATCCAATTCAGAAAGACCATGGTGTAACAAGAGCTATAGCTTTAGTCTGTTTAGTCTATTCCATCTATAACAAATGATGAGGATTGTGAGTCTTTTGTAAAACAGTGTATTATACATGGAGAGGTCTTTTATCATCACACTGATTTTGACTTTCCCATAAAGCATTTCAACAGAGACGGCTTATGATGTAAGCAATATGTAAAGTTAGAAATGATTTTGAGCATTTCCTCTGGCCCCTGTAAAACAGTTTTCACCAGTCCTCTTTCTATCATATGCAGAAGATGCAACACCACAAACCATTTGGATGCGTTCCTAGTTCTGAAACTGGGTTGAGATTAGGAGTGGGAAGAAATAGTGTTTCTACCCAACATGTTTCTGTGAGTTTATCAAATCTAATATTTATGTTTTTATTTATTATACTTGTTGACCGCCCCATAGCCGAAGTTCTCTGGGTGGTTTACAGTAACTAAAAACAAATACAATTTAAAATACATCTTTTAAAAAACAATTTAAAACACAATTAAAATTTTTAAAACAATATAAAACACATGCTAAAATGCCTGGGAGAAGAGGAAAGTCTTGACCTGGCGCCGAAAAGATAACAGTGTTGGCGCTAGGCGCACCTTGTCAGGAAGATCATTCCATAATTTGGGGGCCACCACTGAGAAGGCCCTCTCCCTTGTTGCCATTCTCCGAGCTTCCCTTGGAGTAGGCACCCGGAGGAGGGCCTTTGATCTTGAACGTAGTGTAATTCTATTTTGTTTAGAGCAGTGGTTCCCAATATGGGGGTCGGGATCCCTGGGGGCATCGTGAAGTCATCCTACTAAGAACCAAGAGAAGAACTGTTTATTAATTTTACAATTAATTAATGGCTGATCTGTGCACCACTAACTTGCAAGCCTGCACTGCATGTGTGTACAGCCACTTTTGCCTCCCCTCTCTTCCTTCCAGCCGGCACAGTCAATTCCTGCCACACAGAGAGCTGAGCAGCACAGTACTCAAGGGAGTACATCAAGAGAAGGGGCCAGCTGGGCTTATATAAGCTCTAGCACCTCTCTTCCCTCTTTTGTCAGTGGCAGTGAGGGAAGATTGATCAAGCTGATTTGCTCTGGCTGTAGAGACAGAGTGACCCCAGGAGGAGGCCACCTGCTAAAAAAAGTAACAGGGCGGAGTCCCGGAGTGCCCCCCCCGAATGCACATCTGGGCACTCATTAAAAATTCACCGTATAGTTAACTTATAGTACAATGTATACATGTCTACTCAGAAGTACGTCTCTTCATATTCAAAGGAACTTACACCCAGGTAAATCAAATTGTAGTAATCAGGCCAGACTAAGATTCTTTTGAAGCTTTGAAGCTGTATTTTTTTGGGGGGGGGGACATAGGTCTCTATAATGCAAAGATGCATCATTCTGGTTCAAGGAAGTAAACATTTATGTCTATAATACCAGGACTAAGGCTTGCAATCCTAACCAGGTCTACTCAGAAGTAAGTCCTTTAGAATTCAATGGAGCAACAGCCATATGAGGCAAGTTAGGCTGACAGGTTGTGGCTGACCCAAGGCAGCAAGTGAGCAAAAAAAATGATGGGCAAAGTAAGTTTTTAAAATGCAAAATTGCACATTCTCAGTGTATTTTTGTTGCCCTTTATCAAGACTGTGTTTTTATACAGTTGTATATGCTCATTTTAAATATATTTTTAAATATTTTAAAATACGTTGCCCAAATTTTGTTGTTTTTACTCTTAACATGAGTACTTTATATGGTTTATGGTTGGCACTGGGGGAGAGCAGGGCTCTTGTGTCTTTATTTGTGCCTGCCACACAGCTGTTAAACAGAATTAAATCAATTCTTTTCTAGCATGGAAATACAATTATGGGGAAAGCTTCACCTGTTGACATTCTGTGTGGGCCTGTTTACATGGGACCCCAGATCCACATTAAAAATGCTGCTTTTTCCATCACGATTGATTTTGACAGTTCACATACTTCCTTCCTCGCTACGAATAAATTGGCTGTTTTTCTTTGTAGCATTCACATGCGTGTGCATTTATTGCTATCAGCGTTTCCTTGTTGCCGTGTCCGCACATTAGCATGTTAACTGCGGAGGCGGGGAAGGGGTGGTGTTTCCCTAAACGAAGGAATAGGCGCTTGAAAAAAAGGGAATTGCTCCCACCCGTGGCTATTAGGCTGTCCCTGCGCAAGATTGGTGTGCCTTTGGCACTCCGGGACACGCCTCAGCATGCGTTCTGGGAAACATAAAAAAATCCCAAACAACTATCTTTAGAGAGACATTAAAAGCAGCTACTAAAGGAAGCATTGACCATTTAATATTATCGCTCTCCGTGAGCGGAGCAGATGCTGGGATGAGACGCCAAGGCAGCTCCCCTTTCCCTTTACCCTAGCGGCGCCTTCGCCAGCCTCCTCTCGCAGTGGCTGCGAATAGGGCGCATGCATCAGCCCAAGGGGGAGAGTGGAGGGATGCTACGAGGCAGAAGAGGTCTTCCATACACACACTTTCTCACACTCTCTCTTGCACACATACATGCTAGATGTAAACAACAGCGCCAAAACCACAGCTCCGAGGAAGGAATTTTACGAGCTCCAGCCCTGCTACCCTCAATGAAGGGGTGGGGAATGTGATTTTGTTTAAAGGAGCGGAGGGGAAGCGGGAGTAAATAGGGGGAAAGGAAGGCAAGAGCAACCGGAAGTTGCTTCGTCAATCGCAGGAGACAAATTGATGCCCCGAGACAGTGAAAGGGTTGGAGAAAAGGGAGGATCTAATGGCGAAGAAACTGCACAGCCAGAAAAGGCGCTTAAAAGGTAATACACGGTAGAAGCAGGTGTGGATTTTAAAAGCAAATGCTGGTTTTTATCGCATCCATTTAATCCGGAGTTAAAGGCAAAAGCAGTAGTATGCACGCGCGTTGGGTAAAACGTCAAGTAAACGGTCCAAATTAAAAGGATCTGCAAAGAGCAGCGGATGCACATTTTTTGGGCATGTAAACAGGCCCTCAGTTAGACATATTATTGTCATAGGGAGCTTCCTGAGTCAAGTGCTGAAGAGGAGGCATTGTTGGATATAGGTAGAACACTTAAAACCAGAGTCCAAATACCCTGCCATCAGCCAGGCTCTGTTCACCACTCTGGATGGTTTACTTTTACCTCCTTCATTTCATTTCCTTTTTTAAAAAAAATTGTTTATATTGCTGTAACCTGCCCTGGGAACTTTTAGTGAAGGGCAGGTAATAAATATCATCATCATACTTGTTTTTGTGATGAATAAGATGTGACATTTTTAAACGCTTCATTATGTATTTTTTCAATTAACAGACTAAAATTACAACAATTAGCATGTAGGGGTCATGAAACTTTTTGAGGTTACAAAAGGGGTCCTGTACTCATAAAGGTTGGGAACCACTGGTTTAGAGAATTTCTTGCTGTTTCGTTGACTCTACTTTGGAGAAGAAAGTGTGTTTGCTTCCGGCATTGGCCAATTCCTTTTAGCAAAAGCTAGCAACTTGCTTTGTCTAGTTACCTAGGCAACACAGGAAGAGGTCACCCTTTGTTATTTTGCATTACAACACAAGAGGAATGTAGACTAAGAAACACAAGTGGCTTCTGTGATTCCAAATCATCACATTTGCTTGGGAATCAGACCTATTGCACTCAGTATCCACTGTAACCATTCTGTCACCATTCTGTCAGTGCAAAGATATCCACTTGTGTAATGGAACTTCCCCCGTCTCTCCTCTCCCCTTCCCCCAAATGCCCCACACCCTCCTGAAATCTGCTCTGGAGGGTAGAGGGAAACCCCAGGACAGATTTAAGGGGCGTGTGGGGCAGGAGAAGGGAATTCCTGTTGCATAAATCCTTGTGTCTAAAGTTTTACTGAACCATTCCATGCCTGGGGTGTGTGTGCTTTCTCACACTTTGCTGCAAGGGGATATTTTAATGAATACATTTAAATATATAAAACATCTGCAGTTTCACTGAACATTTTCAGAGTGCTTTCTGCCTCTTCAACATGGGATTTAAATAAATGTGCTTAGGAAGGGGTGTTGCAGCTGTGACTGGCACAGTCTTTCCTTAAAGAGAGAGAGGCACTGAATCCCATTACATTTACAGAAAGCTAGTGATTTTGTGGTGTAGTGGTTAAGGCGTTGGCCTATGACCTGGGAGACCAGGGTTCGCATCCCCACATAGTCAAGAAGTTCACTGGCTGACCTTGGGCCAGTCACTGCCTCCTAGCCTCAAGAAAACCCTATTCATAGGGTCGCCGTAAGTCCGAATCGACTGGAAGGCAGTACACACACATCTGCACTATACATTTAAAGCAGTATTAAACATTTTGAACAGTCATGGCTTTCTCCAAAGAATCCTGGAAACTGCAGTTTGTTAAGGGTGCTTAGAGGTGTTAGAAAACCCTTGTTCTCCTCACAGATCATAGGTATAAATTTTGGGGAGCTGTGGGGCTCAAGCCCCCCCATTCCACCAGGGTGGCTCAGCCCCTCACCACTCCTGGGCAGCCAGTGCCAGGCAGTATTGATAGGCTCACATGATGGACTCAGTTACAACAGCAGCTGCAGTACAGGACTGCCCCATCTCTCTGGTGTCTTACTACAATCTCCATGCATCTTTGGTGCTCTGTTTGTTGGGCTGCTTTCACACATGGGGCTGATTGCGTTAGTTTAACAGATTAAAAAGACAGTGCTTCAGTCTCGATTTCTAAAATCCCTTTCATACTGCAGCACCTCGTGCATTAAGGAGTAGCAGCATTTTCAGTCAATATACCGGCATTTCGCACAACAGTCTTTCACACGGCTTGCTTTCGTCCCTCACCCATGCACACTGTTCCCCACTGTGTAGGAGGTCTAAGATCTGATCCCATCATCAGATTTTTTTTACAATAAAGCAGTATATAACTGTTGTAAATAAAATACATAAATAAATTTTTGGAGTCACAGCTTTTAAAAATGTTTTTAAAGATGTTTTGTTTTAATATATTTTAAAGTCTGTTTATGATTTTTAAAGTGTTTTTAGTGCTTTTGTTTGCTGCCCTGGGCTCCTACTCAGAGGAAGGGCGGGATATAAATCATATAATAAATAAAAATAAATAAATAAACTTCATTCACCCAACCCAAAATTCAGAATCATGCCACTTTAAGCTGTTTTGCAACCGTTTATACTTGTTTTATGGTTATTGGTTTTTAAAGGAATTTATTTCTTATTGTGAGCTGCCTTGTTTTCCAATCACCACCCCACCTCACAGGGTTGTTGGAAAGACTCCATACACACACACACTTGTAAAAACACATCCCATATAATAGTTTATTGTCAAACCAGTTGGTCATTGCAGAACATTTTTTAAAATCAGTATTAGTTTCCTACATAATAAAAAATGTGACACCTAAGTAAACCCTGCCTAATTGCTTTAAAATAAGATTGAAGAGGGAGGGAAAGATTTACAACACAAACACAATTCTTTGTTATATTTACTCAAAAGTCCCATTAATTTACAACACAATCCTAACCATGTCTACTCAAAAGTATGTCCTAATGAATTCAATGGGGTTTACTCCAAGTACATGGGATTAGCATTGCTTTACTCCCAGGAAAGCAAGTATTGGATTACTTTCATATTGCCAAGGTTTTCAAAGCACTGCCTTCTCCAACAGCCCAGGGTCTGACACTTGCACACAAGAGAAAAAAAACTTTAAGCCATATACTTACTTACTTACTCAAACTTAAGCTCTCAAAGCCACCATTTCCTGATGTTGCAATTAAGTGTAGGCACTGCCTGGGTCAACAAATCACAACCCTGGGTTTACTTATTGGCTACAATCCTGAAAGGGAGAGGTTAGAGCCAGAGCTTGAGAACGTTGTTGTTTTTTAACTACAACTCCCATCAGCCCAATCCAGTGGCCATGCTTGGCTGGGGCTGATGGGAGTTGTAGTTTTTAAAAAGTAACTTTTCCAAGCTCTGCTAGGAGCTGCTATAACAGATCTGTTAAAAAGATTTAACAATTGCGGTGGGGGGCGGCTGGGGGGTGGCTGGGGGGTAAACAAAGGCTGGGGCGGAACTGGCAATCCCACCCCATATATACGGTCTGCCTAGTAAACGTCGCAAGACGTCACCCTAAGAGTCGGAAACGACTCACACTACAAGTGTGGGGACACCTTTACCTTTTTATAATTACGATAGATACAGAAATTGGTATTTTCTTTTTAAAAGTTGGTGTTTTGATTTTAAAACCTTAAGAATCGGCAGGAAAAATGAAAAGAGTAAAACTGCATTCCCATTTCTGCCAAAAATTTCTATTGAATGTATGCCTTGACAGGAAACAGTTTCAGGAAGTATAACAGACCCAGCATGCCTTGCCTTGTTGCCAGTAAAAGGGAATTGCTTCAATGGCGCATTTAATAAGTGTCATTGAAGCCTTTTTCTTTTCCTGGCAGCAAATGTGTATATAACGGAGACTGTACACTCGTTGAAGGTTACATGTGAATAACTGTACGAGTGGCCCAACTACTTGTGTACCTAGTTATAAAGACTGTACACACATTGAATGTTACATGTGAATAACTGTACGAGTGTACAGCCCAACTACTTGTGTACCCAGGTACACAGACTGTATACTTGTTGAATGTAACATGTGAAGAGGGCCAGGAAGATCTGTAATCAAATGGCCAGGAAGTTGATTATAGGATTGTTGGAGTGGGCTTGGATGATATCTGTGAGTCCCCTTCCAGCTTATAATTGTGTGCCTATAGGATATACAGTCTGCAATGGAGAGACTTGCTAAACTGAATGGACCAGTTTCTTTTGTCCAGTGAATAGTTCTGGCTGGCTGGGTCAGTCCTCATTAGCATGCCTATGGACCTGTTCAAGGGCAGATGTATTGCCATGGCAATGAGGGTGGCTCTTCCCCCACCTTATCTGGCTGGGGGCCTCCCCATCCTGGACCTAAGGAGAGGCTTGTGTCTTTGAGTCTAGGAAAAGCTGGGAATTCAGGAGACAGTGGTTTTCTTGCTCTCTGTGCTTTGGCTTTGGGGTGCCTCCCTGGAAGCCTGATGGGAAGCCAAGATCTGATGCACTGTTAACGCTGATAACCCCTCCAACCTACACTCAGGTTATATTTCAGCTGTCTGAAGATCTTTTGTTAAAGACAAATGTGTTTTAAAAGTTGAACCTACACAGCAGAGATAAGCACGATTGAGTTCAGTGGTGCTTATTCCCAGGTAACTATGCTCAGGATTGTCCCATAAACTTAATTATGAGATTTTATTAGTAGTTTGTTTTGAATGTCTGTGTTTTTAAGGTAAAGTTTTTAAGCAGCATGAAATAAAAGCTAAATATATAAAATCCCAACAACATTACTATGGATTTTCCTTGGGATCATGGCTGTGGGAGCTGCCATAATGTACTTCACAATTTTTAGGAGTTACTGCAAAATGTGCTTGCATGTACTCATAGTATACTTGGTTGTTTCAATTGAACTACAGCACCTGAGAGCACAGCAGAATGTATTTACGATCCATGGCTCAGCCCTGAGAATCTGAAGTAATAATCATCTGCCCTTGACACCCATGAATAATCATAATCAGCCTCTTATATCTGAGATTAAGGAGAATATCTTCCATGTTTGGGGAGGGGTGCAGAGTCATATCGAGACAGGCATAGAGCCCAAATTTTCATTTTAGAAATTCACTGACAAACTCACAAAAAAGCAAGCAAGAAACATTAGCAGCAGCATTTCGTTCCTTTTCTTCTCTAAGCAACATTTATTTTCCACTCCAGTAAAATTATTATTCTGCAAAATAATCTTAAATCATAGGCCACATCCACACCAGACATTTATTCCACTTTAAACAGTCATTGTTTCCCCCAAAGAATCCTAGGAAGTGTAGTTTGTGAAGGGTGCTGAGAGTTGTTAGGAGACTCCTATTCCCCTGATAGAACTCCAATGGCTAGAGTGGTTTAACAGTCAGCCCCTCTTCCCAGAGAATTCTGTGAATCAAGCTCTGTGAGTGGAATAACCTCACTGCTATAACTCTAGATAATGTACTAGTTAAAAAGCACAGGTCCCAATACCGATCCTTGGGAGACTCTACTTTCTACATCTCTCCATTGGGAGAACTGTCCATTTATTCCTATTCTTTGCTTTCAGTTCCTGATCCAGAAGAGGATCTCTCCTCTTATTCCATGACTGCTACGTTTACTCAGAAGTCTTTGTTGAGGAACCTTGTCAAAAGCTTTTTGAAAGTCCAAGCACCCTGCATCAACTGGGTCACCTCTATCTATGTGCATGTTGACACTCTAAAAAAACTCTAATAGGTTAGTGAGAAAGGACTTACCCTCATAGAAGCCATGCTGGTTCTGCTTCAGCAAAGCTTGTTCTTCAATATGCTTGGTTATTTTATCTTTAACAGTACTTTAATACGTGCATACTTGCATGAAAGTAAATCATAAGGAATATAGTGGCACTTTTTCTGAATAAACATGTACAGGATTGTGCTTAAATTTGAAGGAGTAGGTCCAACTGAAAATTACATTCATAATTAAACTATTACTTATTCTGTGCAACCTAATGTGGCAACACTCTCCATTGAAATCATGTGTATTCCTTTTGTAAAGAATTCTGCATATTCATAAATGCTCAGTACACTAGTGAAAGACTAGTGAAAGAGCAGTGAAATGTAAAGTAAATTCTGTTTCGTAGCACTGCTAAATTCAATTCTTAGCAAATGGAGAATCAATGTGGTGCATTAGATTTTCAGTCTTTTAAAATTTAGAAAAAAATCCCCAGGAGGTTACTCTCCAGAATAAATGGCATATCTGTGTGGAAGCTGCATAATTTAAGAATTCTTTACATGATATGAAAGCAAAGAGGTCATTTGCTTGATTCACTATCTTTACTGCATAAGCAGATGTAAGGAAGTAGCATCTACAGTCACGGTCAGATCTCTTTTAGTAAGCCAGTGGCACTGGCAATTAAAGATTAATGTTCAGACTCCATTTTGAGTTCTCAGTTAACACAAAATACTCCTGGAAGACTGTTTCCTCCTCTTTTTCTGTCCTGTGTGATCCCATCCCTTTTACGCTGCCATCTGTGCTTTGGCCCATATTCCCCCCTCTATTCTTTTGCTCCATGCAAAATTTCCCACCTCCCATGATCTTTTTCATTACTGTCTCTTAGGTGTCCTACAGTAGGCTCTGAGTCAAATAATCAGAGCTTGGAAGTAATTCGTTACAAGTAATGAATTACTCGTAATTCATTACTTTTTTGAGGAAGTGGGTTATTCCTTTACATTTTGATTGTAATAGAACTAGGAGTAATTTTATTACTTTTGTGGAGTTATTGCAATGTTTCCAGCATTAATTTCGGGCATTACTTGGGGGGGGGGAAAGCAGAGGAAGTCTTCTGCTCCTCTGATTTGTGGATGAAAATCATGTGCCTCAAACTGGACTTCCCTCATGCTCTGTGGGTGGGTAGGAGGCGACGAGGGAGGAGGTAGAGAGTGAGAAAGGATGGAATGAAGAAAACTCCACTCTCCCTAGTTCTCACCAGTCTAGCTGTTTTAACTGGTGGGATAGAGAAGCCTTTTGAGGCCGATCTTGTTGAGTTGCATCCCTGATGATGTTGGAGGCGCTCCTTCAGATAGACTGGGCCGAAACCGTATAGGGTTTTAAAGGTCAGAACCAACACCTTGAATTGGGCCCGGAAAACAACCAGTAACCAGTGCAACTCCTTCAGCACTGGAGTGATGTGATCTCGCCAGCGGCTGCCTTTCAGGCGAGCTGCCGCATTCTGTACCAGTTGCAGCTTCCGGACCATTTTCAAGGGTAACCCCACGTAGAGTGCATTACAGTAGTCTAGGCGAGAGGAGACCAGGTCATGTACCACAGATGGGAGCAGATGGTTGGGAAGGTAGGGGCGCAGCCTCCATATCAGATGGAGTTGATACAGTGCCGCCCAGCTCACAGCCGAGACCTGAGCCTCCATGGATAGCTGGGAGTCAAGAATGACCCCCAGGCTGTGGACCTGGTCTTTCAGGGGCAATTGTACCTCATTGAGCACTAGGTCAACATCCCCCAACCTTCCCTT